>NC_086448.1:408821922-409131922 GCF_028390025.1 Pseudophryne corroboree
TCCCTGCCAGCGAGGCACTTGTATAAGTGCCGCATTCCCCTTATTTTCTAATGGGCTTTTACAGCCCACTACTTGGCCCCGCCTCCCGCTTCATCCCCGTTCCCACTGTGTACGGGAGGCACTTGCTATCGGTGCCTCCCGAACTAGATTTCTAGACTAAAATGATTAGAGTAATATAAAGGAGATACATATGACAGAATATGTGTCTTATGTATCTTCTTTGTATTATTTTAATCATTAATGACAGGGGAGGCACTGCCTACCCTGCCTCCCCTGACTGCACGTCCCTGGTGTACTTCCCCAACCAGGTAGCGGCACAGTTGCAAGGCAATGACTCCATGGGCAGCCGCTGGACCTGTTGGATAGTAAGCCAAAGCCGATGAGCAATGGACTGCTGAGAAGCAGGGCAACCCTTTTTCTGCGCATCATAGAGCACGAACAAGGAATCCGTCTTTCTAATCCAAACCATTCTGTTGATATAGATCTTCAAGGCTTGCACAGCATCCAATGCCTCTGGAGGAGCAGAAGTGTCAGAACTTGACGGAACCACAATAGGTGGTTTCAAGTGGAACGCAGAGACAACCTTCGGCAGGAACTGCTGTCTAGTCCTGAGCTCCGCTCTGGCCTCGTAAAAGACCAAGCAGAAGACAGGGTCAGTAACATCACAGTCTTCCACGTGAGGTACTTGTCTTCTACCGTCAACAGAGGGTCAAACCCGGGGGATTGTAGAAATTCCAACACTACATTCAAATCCCAGGGTGCTGTGGGTGGTACAAAAGGAGGTAGAAGGTCTGAATTCTAGCAACACTGGAAGAAATGGAGAGCGCTGAAATCTGGACCATAATGGAACCCAGACGTAAGCCATTATCCACACCAGCCTGCAGGAAACGGAGGAAACGTCCCAAGTGGAACTCTGCAGGCGGAAACGTGCATTCCTCGAACCAAAAGACATTTCTTCTCCTGATATGATGATAGTGTTTTGACATCACAGGCTTTTTTGTCTGAACTATAGTAACAATAACCTTTTTGGAAAGGCCCTTGTGAGCTAGGATGTTCCGCTCAACCTCCATGCCATCAAACGAAGCCGCCGTAAGTTTGGGTAGATGAACGGTCCCTGTGGACGAAGACCTCTTCTCAGTGGCAGAGGCCAAGGGTCTTCGACGTACATGTCCAGAAGATCCGCGTACCATGCCCTCCGGGGGCAATCTGGGCAATTAGAATTGCCTGAACTCCTTGATTCCTGATTCGCTTGAGCACCCTTGGGAGCAATGGAATCGGAGGAAACAGGTAGACCTAGGCGACGTAAGTGCATCTATAGCCCTTGACTGAGATTCCCTGGGTCGTGAGAAATACCAACAAAGCTTCTTGTTGAGTCGAGATGCCATCATGTCTATTTGTGGGTAGCCCAAACCATTCGACGATCTGCTGAAACACCTGATTGTGGAGATCGTGACGACTCAGGAAGTCCGCTTCCCAGTTGTCTATTCCCAGAATAGCGGACATTGTTCTTGCATATCTTTCTGCCCAGACGAGTATCTTTGACACTTCTCGCATGCAGGCCCTGATTTTTGTCCCTCCTTGTCGACTGATGTATGCCACTACCATGGCGTTGTCCAACGGCACATGGATCGTGTGACCCCTGAGTAGAGGAGAGGCTTGACTCAGAGCATTGTAGATCGCCCAAAGTTCCAGAATGTTGAACGGAAGGAGGGCTTCGTGGGCTGACTACCTGTCCTGGAACCGAGCCCCCTGGGTAACAGCTCCCCATCCTCTCAGATTTGCATCCATCGGGAGGAGGATCCAATCCTGAAGGCCTGAGGTGACAGCCGTATTATCCGGCGCATCTGAAGATGTGATCCAGACCACTTGTCAGGAAATCCAATTGAAATGTTTTGGCATGGAACCTTCCATACTGGATCGCCTCGTATGAGGCTACCATCTTCCAACAATCTTATGCAAAGATAGATGGATATTCGAGTAGGCCAGAGAACCATGCGGACCATCTCCTGAAGTGTTCTCGCTTTGTCCTCTGGGAGGAACACGGTCTGTGCCACAGTATCCAGCAGCATTCCCAGGAACAGGAGCCGCTGAGTTGGCTCCAGGTGGGACTACTGCAAACGTTTTTGCACGTCTATATGGAGCAATAAAAGCTCCCTGGATCTTGCTTTTATCAGGAGATCGTCCAGTTAAGGGACAATATTGATCCCCTCGACCCGGAGTTGGAACATCATCTTCGCCATCATCTTTGTGAATACCCTCGGAGCTGTGGACCGGCCGAAGGGTAGCGCCTGCAACTGGTAGCGATCGTTAAGCAGGGCAAACCTCAGGTAAGCCTGATGAGGTGGCCAAATTATGGAGATAGGCGTCTTTTATATCCAGAGAGACCATGAACTGCTGTTCCTCCAGGTCAGCAATCAATGCTCGCAAGGATTCCATCTTGAACTTGAAACCTTTAGGTAAGGATTCGAAGATTTTAGATTCAAAATGGGTCTTACCGAACCATCCGGTTTCGGCACCACAAACAGGTTGGAGTAGTAATGCTTTCCCTGTTGTTACAGTGGCACTGGAACATGGACTTGGGACTGGACCAACTTTAGGATGGCCTATTGCAGCGTAACACGCGTATCCTCCAAAGCTTGATTTTAAAAATCGTTGGGGAGGAGCACCGTCAAACTCCAGCTTGTAGCCCTGAGAAATGAGGTCCTTTACCCAGGTATCCTGGAAGGAACTTTCCCAGATGCGGCTGAAGTGATGCAGCTGAGCTCCCACCTCGAGATTCCCTCGGGGTGGGTGGGCACAGTCATGCTGAGCCACTGGTGGAAGCTGAACTAGTGCTTTGTTCCTGGGAACCTGCAGCTGCTGGCTTTTTTCCTTACCTCTGGTGCCTCATGCAGCATTAGAGGTGCCTCTACCGAATAGCCACTCCCCTGAGAAAGTGAGAGACTCCACACTACGCTTGGAATCTGCGTACGCTATCCACTGGCACAGCCACAAAGCTCTGTGCGCTGACACTGCCATGTCAGTAGTATTTGCATTAATAGCGCCTCACTCTTTAATAGAGACGAACAGGACACGTGCAGTATCCTGAAAGTGTTTGATCAGAGTAACCATAAGCACCAGAGACAGTGCCGGCGCTACCCGCTCTGCAAAGCCTGCAAAGCAGGGAGGCGCCTGACTCATGAGGAGCTTTCCCTGCTCTGCGAGTACAACTTGCTGCCGGCCGCCGCAGTCCGCGCTGCCGCCTGTCACACTGATGTATGACAGCAGCAGCAGCGCCGGCAGCATAAACAGAAGCTGATCTGGTATCAGGAGAGCCCTCCCCCCTTCACTCTACTCCCGGCTCCTCCCCGCACCTACTCCTGTCAAGCTAGATAACAGTCAGGCAGCAGTGTTGCCCCCATCCCCTTCGATACAGCAGTCTTCAGCAGCTGCCCGCCCCCTCCCCTATCCCCCTTCACACCCCTCCCATCAGTGTCATTTCTGGGGCCAGGGCACTTTTATTTTTCATTTGTGCTCATAGCAAAGCCGGCTATCCACCTCCAGACACTCTGCTGAGCCTGCTTCCTGATTAGGCAGGAACAGGAAGGTAGTGCACAACATGTGACTGCACTGGAGGATCGCTCAGACATGAGGAGCAGCAGCCCAGAAGGTCCAGCAACCAGCCATCCCATACCGAGGATTCAGGTACATTCTGCAGCTGACACATGGGTGAGGGATATAATAGTATGTGCTGGGGAGGGGTATAATAGTGTGTGCTGGGGAGGGGGGAGGGGTATATTAGTGTGTGCGCTGGGGACGGGGGTGGGTATATTAGTGTGTGCTGGATAGGGGGATGGGTATATTAGTGTGTGCTGGGTAGGGGGGGTGGATATAATAGTGTGTGCTGGGGAGGGGGGGTATATTAGTGTGCACTGGGGAGGGGGGGATGGGTATATTAGTGTGTACGCTGGGGAGGGGGGTATATTAGTGTGTGCGCTGGGGAAGTGGGATGGGTATAATAGTGTGTGCGCTGGGGAGGGGAGGGGGGGTATATTAGTGGGTGCGCTGGGGAGGGGGGGTGAGTATATTAGTGTGTGTGCTGGGGAGGGGGGATATATTAGTGTGCGCTGGGGAGGGGGAGGGGAATAATAGTGTGCGCTGGGGAGGTGGGGGTCGGTATAATAGTGTGTACTGGGGAGGGGGGGTCGGTATAATAGTGTGTGCTGGGGAGGGGGATGGGTATAATAGTGTGTGCTGGGTAGGGGGGTGGGTATAATAGTGTGTGCTGGGGAGGGGGGTGGGTATAATAGTGTGTGCTGGGGAGGGGGAGGGGTATATTAGTGTGGGAGGGGGAGGGGTATAATAGTGTGTGCTGGGGAGGGGGTGGTATAATAGTGTGTGCTGGGGAGGGGGGTGGGTATAATAGTGTGTGCTGGGGAGGGGGGTGGGTATAATAGTGTGTGCTGGGGAGGGGGGTTAGGTATATTAGTGTGTGCTGGGGAGGGGTATAATAGCGTGTGCTGGGGAGGGGGGAGGGGTATATTAGTGTGCGCTGGGGAGCGGGAGGGGTATAATAGTGTGTGCTGGGGAGGGGGAGTCGGTATAATAGTGTGTACTGGGGAGGGGGGTCGGTATAATAGTGTGTGCTGGGGAGGGGGATGGGTATAATAGTGTGTGCTGGGGAGGGGGAGGGGTATATTAGTGTGTGCTGGGGAGGGGGGGAGGGTATAATAGTGTGTGCTGGGGAGGGGGGGGGGGTATAATAGTGTGTGCTGGGGAGGGGGGGTGGGTATAATAGTGTGTGCTGGGGAGGGGGGGGTGGGTATAATAGTGTGTGCTGGGGAGGGGGGGTGGGTATAATAGTGTGTGCTGGGGAGGGGGGTGGGTATAAGAGTGTGTGCTGGGGAGGGGGGGTGGGTATAATAGTGTGTGCTGGGGAGGGGGGGTGGGTATAATAGTGTGTGCTGGGGAGGGGGGGGGGGGTATAATAGTGTGTGCTGGGGATGGGGGGTGGGTATAATAGTGTGTGCTGGGGAGGATGGGTGGGTATAATAGTGTGTGCTGGGGAGGGGGGGTGGGTATAATAGTGTGTGCTGGGGAGGGGGGGTGGGTATAATAGTGTGTGCTGGGGAGGGGGGGTGGGTATAATAGTGTGTGCTGGGGAGGGGGGGTGGGTATAATAGTGTGTGCTGGGGAGGGGGGGTGGGTATAATAGTGTGTTCTGGGGAGGGGGGTGGGTATAATAGTGTGTGCTGGGGAGGGGGGGTGGGTATAATAGTGTGTGCTGGGGAGGGGGGGTGGGTATAATAGTGTGTGCTGGGGAGGGGGGGTGGGTATAATAGTGTGTGCTGGGGAGGGGGGGGGGGGTATAATAGTGTGTGCTGGGGAGGGGTGGGTGGGTATAATAGTGTGTGCTGGGGAGGGGTGGGTGGGTATAATAGTGTGTGCTGGGGTGGGGGGGTGGGCATAATAGTGTGTGCTGGGGTGGGGGGGTGGGCATAATAGTGTGTGCTGGGGTGGGGGGGTGGGCATAATAGTGTGTGCTGGGGTGGGGGGGGGGGGTATAATAGTGTGTGCTGGGGAGGGGGGTGGGTATAATAGTGTGTGCTGGGGAGGGGGGTGGGTATAATAGTGTGTGCTGGGGAGGGGGGTTGGGTATATTAGTGTGTGCTGGGGAGGGGTATAATAGTGTGTGCTGGGGAGGGGGGAGGGGTATAATAGTGTGTGCTGGAGAGGGGGGAGGGGTATATTAGTGTGTGCGCTGGGGACGGGGGTGGGTATATTAGTGTGTGCTGGGTAGGGAGGATGTGTATATTAGTGTGTGCTGGATAGGGGGGATGGGTATATTAGTGTGTGCTGGGTAGGGGAAATGGGTATATTAGTGTGTGCTGGGGAGGGGGGGGTATATTAGTGTGTGCTGGGGAGGGGGGTGGGTATATTAGTGTGTGCTGGGGAGGGGGGGTGGGTATATTAGTGTGTACGCTGGGGAGGGGGGTATATTAGTGTGTGCGCTGGGGAAGTGGGATGGGTATAATAGTGTGTGCGCTGGGGAGGGGGGTGGGTATATTAGTGTGTGCGCTGGGGAGGGGGGGTGGGTATATTAGTGTGTGCGCTGGGGAGGGGGGGTGGGTATATTAGTGTGCGCGCTGGGGAGGGGGGGTGGGTATATTAGTGTGCGCGCTGGGGAGGGGGGGGTGGGTATATTAGTGTGCGCGCTGGGGAGGGGGGGGTGGGTATATTAGTGTGCGCGCTGGGGAGGGGGGATATATTAGTGTGCGCTGGGGAGCGGGAGGGGTATAATAGTGTGTGCTGGGGAGGGGGAGTCGGTATAATAGTGTGTACTGGGGAGGGGGGGTCGGTATAATAGTGTGTGCTGGGGAGGGGGATGGGTATAATAGGGTGTGCTGGGGAGGGGGGTGGGTATAATAGTGTGTGCTGGGGAGGGGGGGTGGGTATAATAGTGTGTGCTGGGGAGGGGGGGTAGGTATAATAGTGTGTGCTGGGGAGGGGGGGGTGGGTATAATAGTGTGTGCTGGGGAGGGGGGGTGGGTATAATAGTGTGTGCTGGGGAGGGGGGGTGGGTATAATAGTGTGTGCTGGGGAGGGGGGGGGGTATAATAGTGTGTGCTGGGGAGGGGGGGTGGGTATAATAGTGTGTGCTGGGGAGGGGGGGTGGGTATAATAGTGTGTGCTGGGGAGGGGGGGGGGGTATAATAGTGTGTGCTGGGGAGGGGGGGTGGGTATAATAGTGTGTGCTGGGGAGGGGGGGTGGGTATAATAGTGTGTGCTGGGGAGGGGGGGGGGGTATAATAGTGTGTGCTGGGGAGGGGGGGTGGGTATAATAGTGTGTGCTGGGGAGGGGGGGTGGGTATAATAGTGTGTGCTGGGGAGGGGGGGGTGGGTATAATAGTGTGTGCTGGGGAGGGGGGGTGGGTATAATAGTGTGTGCTGGGGAGGGGGGGTGGGTATAATAGTGTGTGCTGGGGAGGGGGGGTGGGTATAATAGTGTGTGCTGGGGAGGGGGGGTGGGTATAATAGTGTGTGCTGGGGAGGGGGGTGGGTATAATAGTGTGTGCTGGGGAGGGGGGGGGGGTATAATAGTGTGTGCTGGGGAGGGGGGTGGGTATAATAGTGTGTGCTGGGGAGGGGGGGTGGGTATAATAGTCTGTGCTGGGGAGGGGGGGTGGGTATAATAGTCTGTGCTGGGGAGGGGGGGTGGGTATAATAGTCTGTGCTGGGGAGGGGGGGTGGGTATAATAGTGTGTGCTGGGGAGGGGGGGTGGGTATAATAGTGTGTGCTGGGGAGGGGGGGTGGGTATAATAGTGTGTGCTGGGGAGGGGGGGTGGGTATAATAGTGTGTGCTGGGGAGGGGGGGTGGGTATAATAGTGTGTGCTGGGGAGGGGGGGTGGGTATAATAGTGTGTGCTGGGGAGGGGGGGTGGGTATAATAGTGTGTGCTGGGGAGGGGGGGTGGGTATAATAGTGTGTGCTGGGGAGGGTGGGTGGGTATAATAGTGTGTGCTGGGGAGGGGGGGTGGGTATAATAGTGTGTGCTGGGGAGGGGGGGTGGGTATAATAGTGTGTGCTGGGGAGGGGGGGTGGGTATAATAGTGTGTGCTGGGGAGGGGGGGGGGTATAATAGTGTGTGCTGGGGAGGGGGGGGTATAATAGTGTGTGCTGGGGAGGGGGGGGGGTATAATAGTGTGTGCTGGGGAGGGGGGGGGGTATAATAGTGTGTGCTGGGGAGGGGGGGGTATAATAGTGTGTGCTGGGGAGGGGTATAATAGTGTGTGCTGGGGAGGGGGTGGGTATAATAGTGTGTGCTGGGGAGGGGGGGTGGGTATAATAGTGTGTGCTGGGGAGGGGGGGTGGGTATAATAGTGTGTGCTGGGGAGGGGGGTGGGTATAATAGTGTGTGCTGGGGAGGAGGGATGGGTATATTAGTGTGTGCTGGGGAGGGGTATAATAGTGTGTGCTGGGGAGGGGTATATTAGTGTGTGCGCTGGGGACGGGGGTGGGTATATTAGTGTGTGCTGGGTAGGGAGGATGTGTATATTAGTGTGTGCTGGATAGGGGGGATGGGTATATTAGTGTGTGCTGGGTAGGGGGAATGGGTATATTAGTGTGTGCGCTGGGGAGGTGGGGTGGGTATATTAGTGTGTGCTGGGGGGGGTATATTAGTGTGTGCTGGGGAGGGGGGGGGGGTATATTAGTGTGTGCTGGGGAGGGGGGGGTATATTAGTGTGTGCTGGGGAGGGGGGGGTATATTAGTGTGTGCTGGGGAGGGGGGGTGGGTATATTAGTGTGTACGCTGGGGAGGGTGGTATATTAGTGTGTGCGCTGGGGAAGTGGGATGGGTATAATAGTGTGTGCGCTGGGGAGGGGGGTGGTTATATTAGTGTGTGCGCTGGTTAGGGGGGGTGGGTATATTAGTGTGTGTGCTGGAGAGGGGGGATATATTAGTGTGCGCTGGGGAGGGGTATAATAGTGTGTGCTGGGGAGGGGGGGTCGGTATAATAGTGTGTACTGGGGAGGGGGGGTCGGTATAATAGTGTGTGCTGGGGAGGGGGGTGGGTATAATAGTGTGTGCTGGGGAGGGGGGTGGGTATAATAGTGTGTGCTGGGGAGGGGGAGGGGTATATTAGTGTGCGCTGGGGAGGGGTATAATAGTGTGTGCTGGGGAGGGGGGGGGGTATAATAGTGTGCGCTGGGGAGGGGGGGTGGGTATAATAGTGTGTGCTGGGGAGGGGGGGGGGGTATAATAGTGTGCGCTGGTTAGGGGGGGTGGGTATATTAGTGTGTGTGCTGGAGAGGGGGGATATATTAGTGTGCGCTGGGGAGGGGTATAATAGTGTGTGCTGGGGAGGGGGGGGTCGCTATAAAAGTGTGTACTGGGGAGGGGGGGTCGGTATAATAGTGTGTGCTGGGGAGGGGGGTGGGTATAATAGTGTGTGCTGGGGAGGGGGGTGGGTATAATAGTGTGTGCTGGGGAGGGGGAGGGGTATATTAGTGTGCGCTGGGGAGGGGTATAATAGTGTGTGCTGGGGAGGGGGGGGGTATAATAGTGTGCGCTGGGGAGGGGGGGTGGGTATAATAGTGTGTGCTGGGGAGGGGGGGGGGGTATAATAGTGTGTGCTGGGGAGGGGGGGGGGGGTATAATAGTGTGTGCTGGGGAGGGGGGGTGGGTATAATAGTGTGTGCTGAGGGGGGGGGGTATAATAGTGTGTGCTGGGGAGGGGGGGTGGGTATAATAGTGTGTGCTGGGGAGGGGGGGTGGGTATAATAGTGTGTGCTGGGGAGGGGGGGTGGGTATAATAGTGTGTGCTGGGGAGGGGGGGTGGGTATTATAGTGTGTGCTGGGGAGGGGGGGGTGGGTATAATAGTGTGTGCTGGGGAGGGGGGGTGGGTATAATAGTGTGTGCTGGGGAGGGGGGGTGGGTATAATAGTGTGTGCTGGGGAGGGGGGGTGGGTATTATAGTGTGTGCTGGGGAGGGGGGGTGGGTATAATAGTGTGTGCTGGGGAGGGGGGGTGGGTATAATAGTGTGTGCTGGGGAGGGGGTGGGTATAATAGTGTGTGCTGGGGAAGGGGGATGGGTATATTAGTGTGTGCTGGGGAGGGGTATAATAGTGTGTGCTGGGGAGGGGGGAGGGGTATAATAGTGTGTGCTGGGGAGGGGGGAGGGGTATATTAGTGTGTGCGCTGGGGACGGGGGTGGGTATATTAGTGTGTGCTGGGTAGGGAGGATGTGTATATTAGTGTGTGCTGGATAGGGGGGATGGGTATATTAGTGTGTGCTGGGTAGGGGGAATGGGTATATTAGTGTGTGCGCTGGGGAGGTGGGGTGGGTATATTAGTGTGTGCTGGGGAGGGGGGGTGGGTATATTAGTGTGTGCTGGGGAGGGGGGGTATATTAGTGTGTGCTGGGGAGGGTGGGTGGGTATATTAGTGTGTGCTGGGGAGGGGGGGTGGGTATATTAGTGTGTGCTGGGGAGGGGGGGTGGGTATATTAGTGTGTGCTGGGGAGGGGGGGTGGGTATGATAGTGTGTGATGGGGAGGGGGGTGGGTATGATAGTGTGTGCTGGGGAGGGGGGTGGGTATAATAGTGTGTGCTGGGGAGGGGGGATGGGTATATTAGTGTGTGCTGGGGAGGGGTATAATAGTGTGTGCTGGGGAGGGGGGAGGGGTATATTAGTGTGTGCGCTGGGGACGGGGGTGGGTATATTAGTGTGTGCTGGGTAGGGAGGATGTGTATATTAGTGTGTGCTGGATAGGGGGGATGGGTATATTAGTGTGTGCTGGGTAGGGGGAATGGGTATATTAGCGTGTGCTGGGGAGGGGGGGTGGGTATATTAGCGTGTGCTGGGGGGGTGGGTATATTAGTGTGTGCTGGGGAGGGGGGGTGGGTATATTAGTGTGTGCTGGGGAGGGGGGGTGGGTATATTAGTGTGTGCTGGGGAGGGGGGGGTGGGTATATTAGTGTGTGCTGGGGAGGGGGGGGGGGGGTATATTAGTGTGTGCTGGGGAGGGGGGGGTGGGTATGATAGTGTGTGCTGGGGAGGGGGGTGGGTATAATAGTGTGTGCTGGGGAGGGGGGATGGGTATATTAGTGTGTGCTGGGGAGGGGTATAATAGTGTGTGCTGGGGAGGGGGGAGGGGTATATTAGTGTGTGCGCTGGGGACTGGGGTGGGTATATTAGTGTGTGCTGGATAGGGGGGATGGGTATATTAGTGTGTGCTGGGTAGGGGGAATGGGTATATTAGTGTGTGCGCTGGGGAGGTGGGGTGGGTATATTAGTGTGTGCTGGGGAGGGGGGGTGGGTATATTAGTGTGTGCTGGGGAGGGGGGGGGTATATTAGTGTGTGCTGGGGAGGGGGGGTGGGTATATTAGTGTGTGCTGGGGAGGGGGGGGGGGTATATTAGTGTGTGCTGGGGAGGGGGGGTGGGTATATTAGTGTGTGCTGGGGAGGGGGGGGTGTATATTAGTGTGTGCTGGGGAGGGGGGGTGGGTATATTAGTGTGTGCTGGGGAGGGGGGGTGGGTATATTAGTGTGTGCTGGGGAGGGGGGGTGGGTATCTTAGTGTGTGCTGGGGAGGGGGTATGGGTATATTAGTGTGTGCTGGGGAGGGGGGGTGGGTATATTAGTGTGTGCTGGGGAGGGGGGGTGGGTATATTAGTGTGTGCTGGGGAGGGGGGGGTATATTAGTGTGTGCTGGGGAGGGGGGGTGGGTATATTAGTGTGCACTGGGGAGGGGGGATGGGTATATTAGTGTGTGCGCTGGGGAGGGGGGTATATTAGTGTGTGCGCTGGGGAGGGGGGTATATTAGTGTGTGCGCTGGGGAGGGGGGGTATATTATTGTGTACGCTGGGGAGGGGGGTATATTAGTGTGTGCGCTGGGGAGGGGGGGGAGGGTATATTAGTGTGTACGCTGGGGAGGGGGTATATTAGTGTGTGCGCTGGGAAGTGGGATGGGTATATTAGTGTGTGCGCTGGGGAGGGGGGGATGGGTATATTAGTGTGTGCACTGTGGAGGGGGGATGGGTATATTAGTGTGTGCTGGGGAGGGGGGAAGGGGATAATAGTGTGTGCTGGGGAGGGGTATAATAGTGTGTGCTGGGGAGGGGGGGTCGGTATAATAGTGTGTGCTGGGGAGGGAGGATGGGTATAATAGTGTGTGCTGTGGAGGGGGTGGGTATAATTGTGTGCGCTGGGGAGGGGGAGAGGTATATTAGTGTGTGCTGGGGAGGGGTATAATAGTGTGTGCTGGGGAGGGGGGCTGGGTATAATAGTGTGTGCTGGGGAGGGGGGGTGGGTATAATAGTGTGTGCTGGGGAGGGGGGGTGGGTATAATAGTGTGTGCTGGGGAGGGGTATAATAGTGTGTGCTGGGGAGGGGTATAATAGTGTGTGCTGGGGAGGGGGGATGGGTATATTAGTGTGTGCGCTGAGGAGGGGGGGGGGTATATTAGTGTGTGCGCTGGGGAGGGGGGTATATTAGTGTGTGCGCTGGGGAAGTGGGATGGGTATATTAGTGTGCGCGCTGTGGAGGGGTGGTGGGTATATTAGTGTGTGCGCTGGGGAGGGGGGATATATTAGTGTGCGCTGGGGAAGGGGGATGGTATATTAGTGTGTGCTGGGGAGGGGGGATGGGTATATTAGTGTGTGCTGGGGAGGGGTATAATAGTGTGTGCTGGGGAGGGGGGAGGGGTATATTAGTGTGCGCGCTGGGGACGGGGGTGGGTATATTAGTGTGTGCTGGGTAGGGAAGATGGGTATATTAGTGTGTGCTGGATAGGGGGGATGGGTATATTAGTGTGTGCTGGGTAGGGGGATGGGTATATTAGTGTGTGCGCTGGGGAGGTGGGGTGGGTATATTAGTGTGCGCTGGTGGGGTGGGTATATTAGTGTGTGCTGGGGAGGGTGGGACTCACTTTTTAAAAATGAGCGTGTCCTGTCCGCTGTGAGTCAGAGACCTGTGTGCGCCTCAGCCACTACTGAAATGCTATTGGCTTGGGCACACACAGGACTCTGACTCGCTGCGCGTCCTGCAGGACCTGCTCTTTCCTCAGTGGCTGTCTCCCCTGTCACTCACCGCTGGCAACCATTCCCCATCTGAGACCTCTGTCCTTGCCCTGCCAGCGAGAGCCAGTGCGAACAGACTACGTGTCCATCAAATCAGGGTGGAAACTCTGCGCAGGATTGGTCCCACAGGCGGGGAGCAGTAGTTGTGGTGCGGCCTCTGTAGTGCTGCGGGGACCGTGAGAATATCTCACC
Organism: Pseudophryne corroboree; assembly: GCF_028390025.1. Classification (NCBI taxonomy): domain Eukaryota; kingdom Metazoa; phylum Chordata; class Amphibia; order Anura; family Myobatrachidae; genus Pseudophryne; species Pseudophryne corroboree. Next base: position 408,834,681 of record NC_086448.1, read on the forward strand.
AGTGCAGCGCGAGCAGCGACAGGTAACGGGCGGAGGAGAGAAGGGAGTGCTGCGGTAGGCTTAGCTTTAAGTAAAGCAAAAGAAGGTCCCGGGCACGACTCCACCGAAGGTAGCATAGGAGGCAACGGATCCGTTCTTGAAAAAGGTTGTAGCACGGACAGTGCACTACATTGGCTGTTGGAGTGGACTCTGAAGGGACATTTGCTTTTTGAGCCTCCTTTTATACTACCTGTGGTGGTGCCGTGCTCTCCAGCCGAGGACCTTCTTTTGCTTTACTTAAAGCTAACCCTACCGCAGCACCCCTAGAAGGTGAGAGACCCTGCTTTTGGACTAAAGTATACCTGCACTGTTGCCACTTTACACATTGCCAGGTGTGTTTTCATTTAGAATTGTATATGCAATATGTATTATTAAATATGTTTTTTTTATGCCTATACTCTCCTCATACATTAAGGACAGTAATTTGGGGTTATTATATTTTTTTTGGGGGTGCAAGTGCCAACACACTTACACCGCCTGAAAAAAATAAGATTTTACTTACCGATAAATCTATTTCTCGTAGTCCGTAGTGGATGCTGGGGACTCCGTCAGGACCATGGGGATTAGCGGCTCCGCAGGAGACAGGGCACAAAACTAAAGCTTTAGGATCAGGTGGTGTGTACTGGCTCCTCCCCCTATGACCCTCCTCCAAGCCTCAGTTAGGATACTGTGCCCGGACGAGCGTACACAATAAGGAAGGATATTGAATCCCGGGTAAGACTCATACCAGCCACACCAATCACACCGTATAACTTGTGATCTAAACCCAGTTAACAGTATGACAAACGTAGGAGCCTCTGAACAGACGGCTCACAACAAATAACAACCCGATTTTTTTGTAACAATAACTATGTACAAGTATTGCAGACAATCCGCACTTGGGATGGGCGCCCAACATCCACTACGGACTACGAGAAATAGATTTATCGGTAAGTAAAATCTTATTTTCTCTAACGTCCTAAGTGGATGCTGGGGACTCCGTCAGGACCATGGGGATTATACCAAAGCTCCCAAACGGGCGGGAGAGTGCGGATGACTCTGCAGCACCGAATGAGAGAACTCCAGGTCCTCTTTAGCCAGGGTATCAAATTTGTAGAATTTTACAAACGTGTTCTCCCCCGACCACGTAGCTGCTCGGCAGAGTTGTAATGCCGAGACCCCTCGGGCAGCCGCCCAGGATGAGCCCACCTTCCTTGTGGAATGGGCCTTGACAGATTTAGGCTGTGGCAGGCCTGCCACAGGATGTGCAAGTTGAATTGTGCTACAAATCCAACGAGCAATCGTCTGCTTAGAAGCAGGAGCACCCAGCTTGTTGGGTGCATACAGTATAAACAGCGAGTCAGATTTTCTGACTCCAGCCGTCCTTGAAATGTATATTTTCAATGCCCTGACAACGTCCAGCAACTTGGAATCTTCCAAATCGCTAGTAGCCGCAGGCACCACAATAGGCCGGTTCAGGTGAAACGCTGACACCACCTTAGGCAGAAAACTGAGGACGCGTCCGCAGTTCTGCCCTGTCCGAATGGAAAATCAGATATGGGCTCTTATACGATAAAGCCGCCAATTCTGATACTCTCCTGGCTGAAGCCAGGGCCAGTAGCATGGTTACTTTCCATGTAAGATATTTCAAATCCACCGATTTGAGTGGCTCAAACCAATGGGATTTGAGAAAATCCAAAACTACATTCAGGTCCCACGGAGCCACTGGGGGCACAACCGGGGGCTGTATATGTAGTACTCCTTTTACAAAAGTCTGGACTTCAGGAACTGAAGCCAATTCTTTCCGGAAGAAAATCGACAGGGCCGAAATTTGAACCTTAATGGACCCCAATTTTAGGCCCATAGACAATCCTGTTTGCAGGAAATGTAGGAATCGACCCAGTTGAAATTCCTCCGTGGGGGCCTTCCTGGCCTCACACCACGCAACATATTTTCTCCAAATGCGGTGATAATGTTGTGCAGTCACCTCCTTCCTGGCTTTAACCAGTGTAGGAATGACCTCTTCTGGAATGCCTTTTTCCTTTAGAATTCGGCGTTCAACCGCCATGCCGTCAAACGCAGCCGCGGTAAGTCTTGGAATAGACACGGTCCCTGCTGAATCAGGTCCCGTCTTAGAGGTAGAGGCCACGGATTTTCCGTGAGCATCTCCTGAAGTTCCGGGTACCAAGTTCTTCTTGGCCAATCCGGAGCCACGAGTATCGTTCTTACTCCCCTTTGCCGTATAATTCTCAGTACTTTGGGTATGAGAGGCAGAGGAGGAAACACATACACTGACTGGTACACCCACGGTGTTACCAGAGCGTCCACAGCTATTGCCTGAGGGTCTCTTGACCTAGCGCAATACCTGTCCAGTTTTTTGTTGAGGCGAGACGCCATCATATCCACCTTTGGTTTTTCCCAACGGTTCACAATCATGTGGAAGACTTCTGGATGAAGTCCCCACTCTCCCGGGTGTAGATCGTGTCTGCTGAGGAAGTCTGCTTCCCAGTTGTCTACTCCCGGAATGAACACTGCTGACAGTGCTATCACATGATCTTCCGCCCAGCGAAGGATCCTTGCAGCTTCTGCCATTGCTCTCCTGCTTCTTGTGCCGCCCTGTCTGTTTACGTGGGCGACTGCCGTGATGTTGTCCGACTGGATCAACACCGGCTGACCCTGAAGCAGGGGTTTTGCCAGGCTTAGAGCATTGTAAATTGCTCTTAGCTCCAGTATATTTATATGAAGAGACATCTCCAGGCTTGACCATACTCCCTGGAAGTTTCTTCCCTGTGTGACCGCTCCCCAGCCTCTCAGACTGGCATCCGTGGTCACCAGGACCCAGTCCTGTATGCCGAATCTGCGGCCCTCTAACAGATGAGCACTCTGCAACCACCACAGAAGAGACACCCTTGTCCGTGGCGATAAGGTTATCCGCTGATGCATCTGCAGATGCGATCCGGACCATTTGTCCAGCAGATCCCACTGAAAAGTTCGTGCGTGGAATCTGCCGAATGGAATTGCCTCGTAAGAAGCCACCATCTTTCCCAGGACTCTTGTGCATTGATGCACAGACACTTTTCCTGGTTTTAGGAGGTTCCTGACAAGTTCGGATAACTCCTTGGCTTTCTCCTCCGGAAGAAACACCTTTTTCTGAACCGTGTCCAGAATCATTCCCAGGAACAGCAGACGTGTTGTCGGGGTCAACTGAGATTTTGGAAAATTCAGAATCCACCCGTGTTGTTGCAGCACTACTTGGGTTAGTGCTACTCCGTCCTCCAGCTGTTCTCTGGACCTTGCCCTTATCAGGAGATCGTCCAAGTAAGGGATAATTAATACGCCTCTTCTTCGCAGAAGAATCATCATTTCGGCCATTACCTTGGTAAAGACCCGAGGTGCCGTGGACAATCCAAACGGCAGCGTCTGAAACTGATAATGACAGTTTTGCACCACGAACCTGAGGTACCCTTGATGTGAAGGGCAAATTGGGACATGCAGGTAAGCATCCTTTATGTCCAGGGACACCATAAAGTCCCCTTCTTCCAGATTCGCTATCACTGCTCTGAGTGATTCCATCTTGAACTTGAATTTTTGTATGTACAGGTTCAAAGATTTCAGATTTAGAATAGGTCTTACCGAGCCGTCCGGCTTCGGTACCACAAATAGCGTGGAGTAATACCCCTTTCCCTGTTGTAGGAGGGGTACCTTGACTATCACCTGCTGAGAAAACAGCTTGTGAATGGCTTCCAATACCGTCGCCCTGTCTGAGGGAGACGTTGGCAAAGCAGACTTTAGGAACCGGCGAGGGGGAGACTTCTCGAATTCCAACCTGTAACCCTGAGATACTACCTGCAGGATCCAAGGGTCCACCTGTGAGCAAGCCCACTGTGCGCTGAAATTCCTGAGTCGACCCCCCACCGCTCCTGAGTCCGCTTGTACAGCCCCAGCGTCATGCTGAGGGCTTTGCAGAACCCTGGGAGGGCTTCTGTTCCTGGGCAGGGGCTGCTTGCTGCCCTCTCTTACTCCTTCCTCTGCCCCGGGGCAGATATGACTGTCCTTTTGCCCTCTTGTTCTTATAGGACCGAAAGGACTGTGGCTGAAAAGACGGTGTCTTTTTCTGTTGGGAGGGGGTCTGAGGTAAAAAGGTGGATTTTCCGGCAGTTGCCGTGGCCACCAGATCCGATAGACCTACGCCAAATAATTCTTCCCCTTTATACGGCAATACTTCCATATGTCGTTTAGAATCCGCATCACCTGACCACTGTCGCGTCCATAAACTTCTTCTGGCAGATATGGACATCGCACTTACTCTCGATGCCAGAGTGCAAATATCCCTCTGAGCATCTCGCATATAAAGAAAAGCATCCTTTAATTGCTCTATAGTCAATAAAATACTGTCCCTATCCAGGGTATCAATATTTTCAGTCAGGAAATCCGACCAGACCACCCCAGCACTGCACATCCAGGCTGAGGCGATGGCTGGTCGCAGTATAACACCAGTATGTGTGTATATACTCTTTAGGGTAGTTTCCAGCCTCCTATCAGCTGGATCCTTGAGGGCGGCCGTATCAGGAGACGGTAACGCCACTTGTTTTGATAAGCGTGTGAGCGCCTTATCCACCCTAGGGGGTGTTTCCCAGCGCGCCCTAACCTCTGGCGGGAAAGGGTATAATGCCAATAACTTTTTTGAAATTAGCACTTTTCTATCTGGGTTAACCCACGCTTCATCACATACATCATTCAATTCCTCTGATTCAGGAAAAACTACAGGTAGTTTTTTCACCCCCCACATAATACCCCTTTTTGTGGTACTTGCAGTATCAGAGATATACAAAGCCTCCTTCATTGCCGTGATCATATAACGTGTGGCTCTACTTGAAAATACGTTTGTTTCTTCACCGTCGACACTAGATTCAGTGTCCGTGTCTGGGTCTGTGTCGACCGACTGAGGTAAAGGGCGTTTTACAGCCCCTGACGGTGTCTGAGACGCCTGGGCAGGTACCAACTGGTTTTCCGGCCGTCTCATGTCGTCAACTGATTTTTGTAATGTGCTGACATTATCACGTAATTCCATAAACAAAGCCATCCATTCCGGTGTCGACTCCCTGGGGGGTGACATCACCATTACCGGCAATTGCTCTGCCTCCACACCAACATCGTCCTCATACATGTCGACACACACGTACCGACACACAGGGAATGCTCTTATCGAAGATAGGACCCCACTAGCCCTTTGGGGAGACAGAGGGAGAGTTTGCCAGCACACACCCAAGCGCTATAATATATATATGGGAACAACCTTATATAAGTGTTGTATCCTTATAGCAGCTTAAATATATAAAATATCGCCATAAAAAGTGCCCCCCCTCTCTGTTTTACCCTGTTTCTGTAGTGCAGTGCAGGGGAGAGTCCTGGGAGCCTTCCTCACAGCGGAGCTGAGCAGGAAAATGGCGCTGTGTGCTGAGGAGAATAAGCCCCGCCCCCTATTCCGGCGGGCTTTTCTCCCGTAGTTTGTAATATCTGGCAGGGGTTAAATACATCCATATAGCCTCAAGGGCTATATGTGATGTATTTTTTAGCCATAAAAGGTATTTACATTGCTGCCCAGGGCGCCCCCAGCAGCGACCCTGCACCCTCCGTGACCGTTGGTGAGAAGTGTGTGACAAACAATGGCGCACAGCTGCAGTGCTGTGCGCTACCTTCAAGAAGACTGAAGAGCCTTCTGCCGCCGGTTTCTGGACCTTCAATCTTCAGCATCTGCAAGGGGGGTCGGCGGCGCGGCTCCGGGACGAACCCCAGGGTGAGACCTGTGTTCCGACTCCCTCTGGAGCTAATGGTGTCCAGTAGCCTAAGAAGCCAATCCATCCTGCACGCAGGTGAGTTGAACTTCTCTCCCCTAAGTCCCTCGATGCAGTGAGCCTGTTGCCAGCAGGACTCACTGAAAATAATAAACCTAAAAACTTTTTCTAAGCAGCTCCTTAAGAGAGCCACCTAGATTGCACCCTGCTCGGACGGGCACAAAAACCTAACTGAGGCTTGGAGGAGGGTCATAGGGGGAGGAGCCAGTACACACCACCTGATCCTAAAGCTTTAGTTTTGTGCCCTGTCTCCTGCGGAGCCGCTAATCCCCATGGTCCTGACGGAGTCCCCAGCATCCACTTAGGACGTTAGAGAAATAATTTTGGTATCAGGCCTTAGTATGAAATGCTGGCGCACAGGATCAGACGTTCATAATACAGATACCGGGATCCTAATGTATGAAATCCCAACAGGGGTGAGTAGAGGGTATTTCTCCCTGTCCCCTGCTCCTGAATCAACTGTTTCCACACCCTAACCTCCCCCTTAGTGCCTGACCCTAACCACCCAACGGAGGTGCCTAAACTCAACCCCTCATCCCCGCTGCCTAAACCCAACCATCCACTCTCTCGCAGCCTGACCCTGATCTCCCTCAGGGGTGCCTAACCCCCACTCCCCTCAACCTAACACACCCCACTCCCGCAGCCTAACCCCCTGTGTGGCACCTAAACCTAGCCCTTCCTTACCAGTCCTAAACCTAACCCGCCGGTTTTTATTACCATTGATATTCCAGGTTGGTCTCCTGCCCCTTTCAGAGTTCCGGTGTCGGTATTCCTGCGGGTGTCGGGATCCCGGCATCAGTATTTCGACTGCCAGGATCCCAACAGCGTATTAGTGTGTGCAGGGGAGGGAAGGTGAGTATATTAATGTGTGCAAAACAGACAAAAAATAAATACATTTAAAAAATCATGTATTATTATGGTTCAAGCTAATTATGTTATTTATCAGGTACTTGATATTTCATTACTTTCCCTTTTTTGTTGCCTGTAACACATCAGTCCTTCGAAGGTCACAAACTGAGTGTAAAAAGGGCTCAGGTACTTACTGCAGTCGGTTAACTTAATCCTTCCTATAAAACAGGCTAATCATGAAAACATGCAGAAAGAGATTTTTCACGTTTAGGGGCACCAATGGCAATCAAAGTTTAGTGACAGTTCATAACAACTGGTGCGGTGGAGTGGCATATAAATGTGTTGTTGTTTTTTTTATTTATATTGATGTAGTTTCCTACTGCCTGTCACTCACTGCCTCTCCCCAGCCGTCACCTCTCTCCTGTCACCCTCTCTATCACCGTCTTCCCATCACCTCTCTCTCCTGTTACACTCTCCCTGTCGCCAACTGATTTTCACCCTTTCCCCATCACCTCTCCTTCCTGTCACCCAGTGAAATCACATTCTGCTTCTCAACCTGTACCTCTTATTGTCACCTTCCTCCACCCATTGTCATCCACTGTCCAATGCCTCTCCCTAGCATCACTCTGTCCTTCTCCCACCGCCTCTCCCTGCAGTTACCCTTTCCCCATCCACTCTGTCTCTTGTCACCATCTCCCCATCACCCTCTTTCTCCTGTCATCCTCTCTCTGTCACCCACTGACTCTTTTCACATTTTAAACTATGAAACATTGGCCCTCATTCTGAGTTGATCGCTAGCTGCCGATGTTCACTGCGTAGCGATCACCTGAAAAATTGCAAAACTACGCATGCGTATGGAGCGCAATGTGCACGCGCGGCGTATGGGTACCAAGAGCATCGTTGTTTGCACTGCTTCTACCGACGATTCCATTCACACAGCCGATCGCAAGGAGATTGACAGGAAGTGGGAGTTTATGGGTGTCAACTGACCGTTTTCTGGGAGTGTTTGGAAAAACGCAGGCGTGACCAGGCGTTTGCAGGGTGGGTATCGGACGTCAGTTCCGGGACCTTCGTCGCAGCAATCATCGCACATAATAAGTAACTACAGGGCTGGTCTTGTTTTGCACAAAATGTTTTTGTGCCGCTCGGCTGCACAGGTGTTCGCACACTTGCAAAGCGAAAACACACTCCCCCGTGTGCGGTGATTATGCATTTGCACGGCTGCTAAAAGTAGCTAGCGAGCGATCAACTCGGAATGAGGGCCATTGTAAAGAGACATGTCAAGAAGGGGTGGTCTTCAGTATGCCGACTGACGGGATCCCGGCGCACAGTATACCGGCGCCGGAATCCAGACAGCCGGCATACCGACACTTATTCTCCCTCGTGGGGGTCCACGACCTCGCTGGAGGGAGAATAAAATAGCGTGGCGCGCGTAGCGTGGCGCGCCACCTGCCCGCAGCATGGCGAGCGCAGCATGGCGAGCGCAGCGAGCCCGCAAGGGGCTCATTTGCGCTCGCCACACTGTCAGTAAGCCGGCGATCGGGCTCCCGGCGCCGGTATGCTGGTCGCCGGGAGCCCGACCGCCGGCATACCATACTGAACCCGTCAAGAAGACATACTGATGTGTCCCTTTTCAGTTTAAAGGCTAATTGCGGCAAACACAACTCGTTATTCGCAATAAGCATGCCCATGGGTGTGCATGTATCCGTGATCCATGGGATCGCATGGTGTGTACGCTCCCGCAAACAGGTCGCAGCTTACGATGCGGCTGCTAGCAGGTAAGATGAGAGTGGCCACATCTGTATTTGTAGGAGGGCGCAAAATTTATAGTTTGCAGGAGGGCGCCGAACACCTTAGCACCGGCCCTGACCAGAGACATGTCCCCCACAAGGTCCTCTTGAACTGGCCACCCAGGTGTGAATGTCATGTGTCAACCAGCAACCGGCTATCACAGGACTTTGTGATAGACCAGCTGCTGTGGAATAGACTTCAGTGTAGTCTCTAGTTTACTATCCCCAGGGTCCTTTAAAGCCAAGCGACCGGTAACACCACCTCTTTAGACAGGCGTGACACAGACGTCAACAGCCAGGGGACCTTTCCCATTTACTCCTGATGGCAGTAAAAATTGGGAAGTGTTAAGAACCGTCTGGTCACCTGCAATTTTTTTTATCAGGTCAATCTTAAACATATCTAATTCCTTAGAATCAGGGAAAGTGACGCTAACCTTTTCCTGTGAGGAGAAAAAACAACTGCTTTACTGCTTAATCTTCTACTGGGAGTTTTAACACATCCCTGATAGTAATTATGAGGGGCTCAAGCCCTTGTGCAGGAGATGAATCCTCAATAATAAGGTCCAACTCCACCGCCTCCTTCTGTCCCTCTTCATTAGTTACCGAGAGTAAGTAAGGCAGCCCACGTTTATGTGACCCCCGAGCTAGGGAGAGGGGTCTGTCCTCTGCCTCTTGCAGCCAGGTCTGTTACAGCCTGCTGCAGTCGCTGTGTCTTTTCACTATTTGCAGAGGCCTGAGAGAACATGTCAGCCAACCAGGGATTTTAACCAGAATGGCTGCTGCACCTCCCCCCCTCAGCCTCTTCACAAGCTTGTGAGGACTTCCTACATTGTTCATGAGAAGAGGGGAGAGAATCTGCATGTACATAAATGGTGTTTACCATATTCACTGGAGACAAACACTCACACACAACACACAGACACTGCCCTTGATTGGTATGTGAGTAGGAGACCCAGTGAAAATGACCAGCACACCAAGCCTAGCAGACTCAGGGAGACTGCAGGCTGTAACTTTATACTGTGACTCAGTGGAACACCTGTGTTTTGTCCATATGAGGACTCTGTTTACAAGCATAATATTCCAAGGGAATAACATCGGGGTGTAGAGTTGGCTCTTGATCCAAGGCACCAACAGGCTAAAGCTTTGACTGTTCCCAGAATGCACTAGACCACCTCCTCTATAGCCCCGCCTCCAGGAATTGGAGCTCAGTTTCATTAACCAGTCCAATGCAGTAGCAGGTAAAATAGAGACGGTAGAGGTTAGCCACATAGAACCACATTCTCACAACAGGAGAAGGTACCAGCGGCTAATGCCACACAAACCCAAAGAACCCAAGTGCGTCAGGGTGGGCGCCCTGTGGAATCCAGTGTACCTCGCAGAAAGAGATTTAACCATGGAAAGTCTACCATAAATCTCCTTTTCTGCAGCAGGGTACACTGGGATTCCACAGGGAGTAACATCGGGGATGTCCTAAAGCAGTTCCTCATGGGAGGGGATGCACTGTAGCGGGCACAAGAACCCGGCGTCCAAAGGAAGCATCCTGGGAGGCGGAAGTATCAAAGGCATAGAACCTGATGAACGTTTTCACTGAGGACCACGTAGCCGCCTTGCACAATTCTTCTGCGGTGCGCCACGGAGGGCCTCCCAAGAAGGTCCTACAGACCGAGTAGAATGGGCTTTGATAGCAGCAGGAGCTGGGAGCCCAGCCTGCGCATAGGATTGTGCAATCACCATCTAATCCATCAGGCCAAGATCTGCATATTCGCAGGCCAGCAACATTTGAGAAAAACAAAAAAAGTACAAAGAGAGAATCAGCCCTCCTGATGTAGGCAGTCCTCTCCCCTTAGACACGGAGAGCCCGTACTACATCCAAAGATTTTTCTTTGGAGGACAGACCAGAAGAGCTGAAGGCCGAAACCACAATCTCCTGATTAAGGTGAAAAGAGCACATCACCTTAGGCAAATAACCAGGGCGAGTTCAAAGAACAGCCCGGTCATGGTGACAAATCAAAAAGGATGGACGACAGGATAAAGCGCGACACCCTCCTAGCAAAGGCAATAGCCAACAGAAACTCAACCTTAAGCGTAAGGCATTTAAGGTCCACAGACTCAAGAGGTTCAAATGGAGACTGATCCCATGGAGCCACAGGAGGGACATAGGGAGTCTGAGTAAGTTGAACACCCTGAGTGAAAGTGTGAACGTCAGGAAGAGATGCAATTTTGCTCTGAAAACACACCGACAAGGCAGATATATGAACCTTGAGGGAGGCCAGACGAAGGCCCAAGTCTAAGCCTTGCTAGAAAAAGCCAAAAGTCTTGAAGTTTTGAAAGTAAACACATCCTAATTCTTAGCAGCACACCAAGTGAAGTAAGAATTTCCGACCCTGTAATAAATCTAAGCCAAAGATGGTTTACGGGCCTTCAACATAGTTTGAATGACCGCCTCAGAGAATCCTTTTGCTCTCGGGAGTGATATTTCAAGAGCCATGCCGTCAAAGCCAGTCTGGCCAGGTCCGGGTAGAGAGAAGGGCCTGAACGAGAAGGTCTGGGAGGTGAGGAAGCAGAAGTGGACGCTCTGTCGAGAGACCCCGCAGGTCTGAGAACCAATGCCGTCTGTGCCATGCTGGAGCGACTAGAAGTAGTACTTCTCCTTCTTGCTTGAACTACCATATTACCTTGGGCGGGGATGACACTGGAGGGAACACATATGGTAGCCGAAAGTTCCATGGAATTGCAAGTGTGTCCACGAACGCCGTTTGAGGATCCCTTGTCCTTCCGAAGACCGGAACCTTGTGATTGTGTCGAGATGCCATCAGGTCTACATCTGGTAGGCCCCACTTATTCATGAGGAGTTGAAAGACTTCGGGATGAAGACTCCACTCTCCGGCGTGTACGTCCTGACGACTTAGGAAGTCCGCTTCCCAGTTGAGGACTCCCGGAATGAACACTGCCGATATGGTTGGCAGATGGCGTTCTGCTCATTGGAGAATTTTACACATTTCCATCATTGCCATGCGACTTTGAGTGCCGCTTTGATTATTTATGTACACCACGGTGGTGGCGTTGTCTGATTGTACTTGAGGCAGGGAAAGTGTCAACGCACTGAACACTTCCCGCAATTCTAGAATGTTTATCGGGAGGAGAGATTCCTCTTTGGTCCACCGACCCTGGAAAGAGTGTTGCTCCAACACCGCGCCCCAACCTCGTAGACAGGCGTCCGTTGTTAGGAGGACCCAGTTGGATATCCAGAAGGGACAGCTCCTGCTCAACTTTTGGTCCTGTAGCTACCAGCTCAGTGACAGATGAACCTCCGGAGTCAAGGAGATCATTTGAGACCTGATCCGGTGAGGCAGGCCGTTCCACTTGGAAAGGATTAATCGTTACAGAGGGCGGGAATGAAATTGAGCGAACTCTACCATGTCGAATGCCAACACCATGAGGCCTAGTAATTGCATCGCCGAGTGTATTGACACTCTCTGGCGAGAGAGGAAGTATCTGATTCTGTCCTGAAGTTTCAGGACTTTCTCTGAAGACAAGAACAACTGTTGGCTGTGTGTGTCCCCAGGTGCACCATGCTCTGAGCAGGGAACAGCGAGGACTTCTTCCTGTTGATGAGCGACCCGTGGGCTTGTAGGAATTGGACTGTCAGTTCCAGGTGACTGAGGAGAACCTCTGGGGACTTCGCCAATATCAGCAAGTCGTCCAGATACGGCATGATCCTGACACCCTGATGGCGGAGAAGAGCAGTCATGACTGCCAAGACCTTGGTAAAGATCCGAGGAGCCGTGGTCAGTCCGAAAGGCAAGGCCTGTAATTGATAATGTAGGTTGCCAATAGCAAACCACAGATATTGCTGATGCGACATGGCAATAGGTATGTGCAGGTAAGCATCCTGTATGTCCAGGGATACCATATAATCCTTGGGCTTCATAGCCAGTACAATATACAGCGCAGAGTTTCAATACGGAATTTGAAAACCCTCACAAATTTGTTCAAAGATTTGAGGTTGAGAATAGGCCGGGAGGACCCATTTGGTTTCGGGACTAGAAACAGGGTTGAATAATAACCCCTGGCTCTTTGAGAAAGAGGTATCGGCACAATGACTCCAGTATCTAGGAGAAATTGTACAACCAAGTGTAGAGTTTGTGCTTTCAGCGGTTCTGAAGGGATAACAGTCAAGCAGAACCTTTGAGGGGGCGTCTCCTGAAAGAGATTGCGTAGCCGTGAGAGACAACTTCCCGCACCCAGGCATCCGAAGTGGTCCTTACCCAGGACTAGGCGAACTGCAGAACTCCGGCGAGCCAGGATAGACGTAGTAGACGCCTTGGCCACCATTACACCAGCATCAGAGGCTGCCTCCTGAATATAGTGAGAGGCTCTGGTAATATACAACAGATATCGGGGGTCATTCCGAGTTGTTCGCTCGCTAGCAGATTTTAGCAGCATTGCACACGATAGGCCGCCGCCCTCTGGGAGTGTATCTTAGCTTAGCAGAATTGCAAACGAAAGATTAGCAGAATTGCGAATAGAAAATTCTTAGCAGTTTCTGAGTAGCTCGAAACTTACTCCTACACTGCGATCAGCTCAGCCCGTGTCGTTCCTGGTTTGACGTCACAAACACGCCCTGCGTTCGGCCAGCCACTCCCCTGTTTCTCCAGATACTCCTGCGTTTTATCCTGGCACGCCTGCGTTTTTCCGCACACTCCAAGAAAATGGTCAGTTTCCGCCCAGAAACACCCACTTCCTGTCAATTACACTCCTATCACTTCAACGATAAAAATACTTAATTCGGACGTGAGTAAATCTACTAAGTTTTGTGCTAAAATACTTAGCGCATGCGCACTGAGTACCATGCACACTTTCGCCTTAATCGCACCGTTGCGAAAATCGGCAACGAGTGAACAACTCGGAATGACCCCCATTGTCTGGCAGTATCAGAAAAAATAGTATTTTAATATCTACCAGTAAATCCTTTTCTCTTAAGCTGGGTACACACTAGCAGATATATCTGCTGTACAATCGATCTGCAGATATATCTGCAGATGGTGGTTGTTCATACACACAGAAAGATGCACCAATGTATCTTAAAGATATATCTGCTGTTCAAACGATCTGCAGCTATATAAGCAGATGGAGATTGTTCATACACACTGAAAGATGCACTAATATATCTGCAGATATATTGGTCATCTGCTGTGTCGCACAGCAGATGCAATATATCTGTGAAAGACGTCTTTCACAGACATATTGCTTGTAGATCAACAAAAGATATATTGGACAACCAACTGATTGGCCAATATATCTGCCAGTGTGTACCCAGCATTAGTCCGTAGAGGATGCTGGGGATGCTTCAAGAACCATGGGGTATAGACGGGATCCGTAGGAGACATGGGCACACTATAAGACTTTGAATGGGTGTGAACTGGCTACTCCCTCTATGCCCCTCCCCCAGACTCCAGTTATAGGAACTGTGCCCAGGGAGACAGACATTTCGAGGAAAAGGATTTATTTAATTATTTTAAACTAAGGTGAGATACAGACCAGCTCACATCTCAAACACGCCGTACAACATGGCATTCAACAACAACGCATGCAACGGCATAACCAACAACAGTCACAGACTGACTGAACTCAACGCAACATAAGCGTGACTATAACCAAACTGCAGATACAGCCCGCACTGGGACGGGCACCCAGCATCCTCTACGGACTAAGAGAAAAGGATTTACCGGTAGGTATTAAAATCCTATTTTCTCTAACGTCCTAGAGGATACTGGGGATGCTTCAAGAACCATGGGGTTTATACCAAAGCTCTAGAATGGGCAGGAGAGTGCGGATGACTCTGCAGCACCGATTGACCAAACAAGAGGTCTTCCTCAGCCAGGGTATCAAACTTGTAAAACTTCGCAAAGGTGTTTGAACCCGACCAAGTAGCAGCTCGGCAAAGTTGTAACGCCGAGACTCCCCGGGCAGCCGCCCAGGATGAGCCCACCCTTCTGGTAGAATGGGCTTTCACCGACTTCGGTAACGGCAATCCCGCCGTAGAATGAGCCTGCTGAATCGTATTACAAATCCAGCGCGCAATAGTCTGCTTAGAAGTAGGAGCCCCAATCTTGTTGGGAGCCCACAGGACAAACAGAGCCTCTGTTTTCCTAATCTGCGCCGTTCTGGCGACATAGATCTTCAAAGCTCTGACCACATCGAGAGACTTTGACTCTGCCAAGGCGTCAATAGCCAGTGGCACCACAATTGGCTGGATAACATGAAATGATGAAACCACTTTTGGCAGAAATTGCTGATGAGTTCTCAACTCCGCTCTATCAGCATGGAAAATCAAATAGGGGCTTTTGTGAGACAAAGCCACCAACTCAGACACTCGCCTTGCAGACGCCAAGGCCAACAACATGACCACTTTCCAAGTAAGGAATTTTAACTCAACCTTGCGCAAAGGTTCAAACCAATGTGATTGCAAGAACTGCAACACCACATTAAGGTCCCATGGTGCCACTGGGGGCACAAAGGGAGGTTGGATGTGCAGCACGCCTTGTACGAAGGTCTGAACTTCTGGAAGGGAGGCCAATTCTTTTTGAAAAAAAGATCGACAAGGCCAAAATCTGTACTTTAATAGAGCCTAACTTTAGGCCCGCATCCACACCTGCTTGTAGGAAATGGAGCAAACGCCCCAGGTGAAATTCTTCCGTAGGAGCCTTCTTGGATTCACACCAAGACACATATTTTCTCCAAATACGGTGGTAATGCTTTGCAGTTACTTCTTTTCTAGCCTGAAGAAGTGTAGGAATGACTTCACTGGGAATACCCTTTCGGGCTAGGATTTGACGTTCAACCGCCATGCCGTCAAACGCAGCCGCGGTAAGTCCTGATACACGCACGGCCCCTGTTGTAACAGGTCCTCCCGAAGAGGAAGAGGCCAGGGATCTTCTACAAGCAACTCCTGAGGATCTGGATACCAGGCCCTTTTTGGCCAATCCGGAACAATGAGGATCGCCTGAACCCTTGTTCTTATAATTTTTATCACCTTTGGAATGAGTGGAAGTGGAGGGAACACACAGACCGACTGAAACACCCATGGTGTCACTAGGGCGTCCACCGCTATCGCTTGAGGGTCCCTTGACCTGGAACAACGACTCACTTCTGCAAAGACCTCTTGATGAAGACCCCACTCTCCTGGATGGAGATCGTGTTTGCTGAGGAAGTCTGCTTCCCAGTTGTCCACTTCTGGAATGAAGACCGCCGACAGAGCGCTGGCATGTCTTTCCGCCCCGCTAAGAATCTTCGTGGCCTCGGCCATCGCCGCTCTGCTCTTTGTACCACCTTGGCGGTTTATGTACGCCACTGCTGTCACGTTGTCTGACTGAATCAAGACCGGCAGACCCCGAAGAAGATGTTCTGTTTGCAGTATGCCGTTGTAGATGGCTCTTAATTCCAGAATGTTTATGTGTAGACAAGCTTCCTGGCCTGACCACTTTCCCTGAAAATTTCTTCCCTGTGTGACTGCTCCCCAGCCTCGGAGGCTTGCATCTGTGGTCACCAGGATCCAATCCTGAATCCCGAACCTGCATCCCTCCAGAAGGTGAGAACTGTGTAGCCACCACAGAAGGGAAATTCTGGTCCTGGGAGATAGAATTATTTTCCGGTGCATGTTCATGAGAGACCCGGACCACTGGTCCAGCGGGTTCCACTGAAACACCCTGGCATGGAACCTGCCATACGGAATGGCATCGTAGGCCGCCACCATCTTCCCCAGCAACCGAGTGCATTGAAGAACTGACACCTTTGCCGGTTTCAGAATCTGTTTTACCATGTTCTGCATTTCCAGAGCTTTTTCCACTGGAAGAAAAACTCTCTGCAATTCTGTATCCAGAATCATACCCAGGAATGACAACCGTGTCGTCGGATCCAACTGTGATTTTGGCAAATTTAGGAGCCAACCGTGTTGTTGCAGAATCGTCAGTGAAAGGGCAACATTCTTCAACAATTGCTCCTTGGACCTCGCCTTTATCAGGAGATCGTCCAAGTACGGGATAATTGTGATACCCTGCTTGCGCAGGAAAACCATAATTTCCACCATTACTTTGGTGAAAATCCTCGGAGCCGTGGACAGACCAAACAGCAACGTCTGAAATTGGTAATGACAATCCTGCACAGCAAATCTCAGGTAAGCCTGATGTGGAGGATATATGGGGACATGTAAGTAGGCATCTTTTATGTCGACCGACACCATAAAATCCCCCTCCTCCAGACTGGAGATCACTGCTCGTAGAGACTCCATCTTGAACTTGAATCTTTTCAGAAAGAAATTGAGGGATTTTAGGTTTAGAATCGGTCTGACTGAGCCATCCGGCTTCGGGACCACAAACAGGCTCGAATAAAAACCTTCCCCCTGTTGAGACGGGGGTACCGTGACAATCACTTGATTTTGACACAACTTTAGTATCGCATCGCTTACTATCTCTCTTTCTGGAAGAGAAGCTGGCAAGGCCGATTTGAAAAATCGGTGAGGGGGCACGTCTTGAAACTCTTGTACCCTTGGGTTACAATGTCTACTATCCAGGTTCGAGTGTACCCAGACGTGGCTGAAGAGCTTGAGACGTGCCCACACTGGTGCGGACTCCCGCAGAGGAGCCCCAGCGTCATGCGGTGGATTTGGTAGAAGACGGAGAGGACTTCTGCTCCTGGGAACTTGCCACAGCCTGTGACCTTTTTCCCCGACCTCTCCCCCTTGCAGCAAGGAAGGAGGACCCACGTCCTTTTTTTAATCTATTGGGCCGAAAGGACTGCATCTGATAGTGAGGCGATTTCTTCTGCTGCGCAGGGAAATAAGGTAAAAAGGAAGACTTACCCGCGGTAGCCGTAGACACCAGGTCAGTGAGGCCGTCGCCAAACAAAACCCTACCGTTAAACGGTAGAGCCTCCATCGCCTTCTTAGAGTCAGCATCAGCATTACATTGATTTAACCACAACGCTCTCCTTGCAGAGACCGCCATGGCATTGGCCCTTGAACCCAAAAGGCCAATATCCCTTACAGCTTCTTTTAAATATGCTGCAGCGTCCCTGATGTGACCCAGAGTCAAAAGTACAGTATCCCTGTCTAGGGAATCTACCTCAGATGACAAGTTATCCGCCCACTTTTCAATAGCGCTACTCACCCTTGCCGCAGCAACGGCAGGCCTGAGTAGCGACCCTGTAGTGACATAAATGGATTTTAGTGTATTTTCCTGCTTACGATCCGCTGCCGTGTCAGGGGACGGAAGCGCCACCTTTTTGGATAGACGCGATAAAGCTTTGTCTACAGTGGGGATTGATTCCCACCTTACCCTATCCCCAGAGGGGAACGGATATGCCACTGGAATTCTTTTGGGAACATGTATCTTTTAGTCAGGATTTTCTCAAGCCTTTTCAAAAAGTGCGTTCAGTTCATGAGAGGGAGGAAACGTTACCTCAAGTTTCTTTCCTTTAAACATACAGACCCTAGTATCAGGGACAGCAGGGTCCTCAGTAATATGTAGTACGTCCTTTATCGCCACAATCATGTACCGAATACTCTTGCCCAGTTTTGGATGTAATCTGGCATCACTGAAATCAGAGTCCGTGTCGGTATCTGTATCTACTATCTGGGCAAATGCACGTTTCTGCGACCCTGAAGGGGTTTGGGTCTGTGACAAAGCATCTTCCATGGATTTTCTCCATGTTTGGTTCTTAAACTCAGATTTATCAAATCTCTTAGTCAATTTTGTCACATTTTCATTTAAAACACTCAACATATTCACCCAATCATCCGTCGGCGGTGCCGACACAGCCACTCTCACAGTATTTTCTGTCCCCACTCCAGCTTCCTCCTGGGAAGAGCATTCCGCCTCAGACATGTCGACACACACGTACAGACAGCCACAAGCACACTGGGGTTATAGGAGACAGACCCACAATAAAGCCTGCAAGAGGGACACAGAGAGATCTGCCAGCTCACACCCAGCGCCTATCCCGGTACGGAGGCCAGTAAGGTGACTGCCCAGCCCTGTTAGCGCTTTTAATATAATCAATCAGCACCAAATTGCCTGTGCCCCCCCCCATTTTTCACCCTGTTACTTGTACAGTAGTGCGGAGGACAGGGTCAGCGTCTCTGCAGCTTCTGAGGAGAGAGAAGATGGCGCTGGTCAGAGCTGTGCGGCTAAGCCACAGCCCCTACATGGCGCGCTCCAGTCCCACTCAAAATGCTGATTATACTGGCGGGGGTCCCTGAACTAGTGCCCGGAGCACTGTTACTATACTTGCCAGTCTGATCTGAGGTCTCATGCTGCTCAGGGCGCCCCCCCTGCTCCCTGCAGTGCCGTGATAAGCGTGGGAGCATGGCGCACTGCGCGGTACCTATTTTGCCGTCACTGAAGTCTTCTGCCTTCTCATACTCACCCGGCTTCTATCTTCCGGCTTTTGTGAGGGGGCGACGGCGCGGCTCTGGGAACAAGCAGCTAGGCGTACCGTAGTGATCGAACCCTCTGGAGCTAATGGTGTCCAGTAGCCTAAGAAGCAGAGCCCTTGAACTCTTAAGACGTAGGTCTGCTTCTCTTCCCTCACTACCACAATGCAGGGAGCCTGTAGCCAGCAAGTCTCCCTGAAAATAACAAAACTAAATAAAGTATTTTTCGGAGAAACTCAGGAGAGCTCCTCAGTGTGCATCCAGTCTCACTGGTCACAGAATCTAACTGGAGTCTGGGGGAGGGGCATAGAGGGAAGAGCCAGTTCACACCCATTCAAAGTCTTATAGTGTGCCCATGTCTCCTGCAGATCCCGTCTATACCCCATGGTACTTGAAGCATCCCCAGCATCCTCTAGGACGTATGACAAATTTAGAGGTAGCTCATCCTCAACTGCCTGAACCCATGCTTCAATAGCTTTTGTAGACCCAGAGGCTGCCATAGTGGGTCTATGTACAGCACCGGTAAGTGTGTAGATAGACTTCAGGCATCCCTCCACACGCTTATCCGTCGGTTCCTTCAGTGAAGAAGTGACAGTGGTGACAGGCAGAGTAGAAGACGCCACTAGACGGGCGACATGAGAGTCCACCAGAGGTGGAGTTTCCCACTTGTTACTCAACTCCGCAGGGATAGGATAACGAGCCAACATCCTTTTAGACAGGGAACATTTTTCCCGGAGAAGACCAGGCTTCCTGGCGTATGTCATTTAAGAGGTCAGAATGAGGTAAAACTACTTTAGAAACCTTCTGACGTTTAAACTTATCAGGTTTCTTAGACGTAGTAAGAGGTTCAATCTCATCATCCATCTGGAGAATCAGCTTGATAGCCTCCACTAGTTCAGGAACATCAACCTGAGTTGTAGATTCCTCATCAGAAACAACTGTACCCGTATCAGAAGGAATAGTATAATCCCCATCCTCATTGGAGGAATCATCCGAAATATTTGTGGATTGTGAGGAAGAAATGGCCCGCTTAGAGGACCCTTTGGTCCCAGTAGGGCGAGGGTTAGGTTTGTGTTTAACCAAGGACTGACTTCATTGCTGTAATTGGGTTGTCAGAGTATCCGCCCAGGCGGATTAACTACAGGGACAATATGTGACTGTAATGGCACAGGAGGTCCCACAGGGGACGTAAGTCATGTTACAAGCGTAGTCAGCATATTTGAAAAAGCAGCCCAAGGTGGGTCTTGATTAGTCACAGGTGCTGCAGACTGACTGGAAGGTGCAGGGCATCCAGTACTTGAACCATCAGCTGAAACCTTTTCCTCAGTCAAATCCGTGACGCCAGCACTGCATGATGCAGGAGCGTCTGCGGATTTCCCGCCCTGTGTGGCAGACATTATTGGGAATGTAGCCTTAGGGCGCAACAGTACAATATAGCCAGACAAAAACAATACCAGCAAAAAATATACGTTATGGTAAGAACTTACCGTTGATAACGGTATTTCTCCTAAGTCCACAGGTTCCACAGGATAATAATGGGATGGAGCGTCAGCGGACTGGCACCAATTCATCAAAGCTTTCTAACCTCCCAGGATGCAACGGGCCCATCCATATATCCCCGCCCACTAGCTCAGGCAAATCAGCTGCATTCCAAAGCAGAAGGCAGGAGCATCACGTAGAGCCCTAATCAGGCGAGAAGAACACACATGCACACCCTTCCGTGCAAGAAGGAAGAGGTTAGTGAGTAAAAGTATCCTCATGTCAGGGGCGTCAGGGTGGGATCCCTGTGGAACCTGTGGACTTAGGAGAAATACAGTTATTAACGGTAAGTTCTTACCATAACGTATATTTCTCCGGCAAGGTCCACAGGTTATCCACAGGATAACAATGGGATTTCCCAAAGCAGTTTAGTGGTGGGGACGCTCCTGATGCACAGGAGAATCCTTCGCCCGAATTCAGCATTGTGAGAGGCAAAGGTATTCAAGGCATAATGTCTAATGAATGTGTAAACGGAAGACCATATGGCTGCCTTACATACCTGTTCTGTTTAAGCACCAAATTGTGCTGCCCAAAAAGGACCTACCTTACAAATAGAAAGAAAACAGAGACATTAGCCAGAATAGGAAGATCAGCTTTGAGAATATGCTTCTGAAATAGTAATCTGAAGCTATCTTGCCAGCATCTGTGTACCAGCCGGCCATCCTTGCTTGTGAAATCCATAGAGAATGAAGAGAGAATCCGCTTTTCTGATGGCACTGGTACAATCCACATAGATCTCTAATGCACGGATCATGTCCAGTGATGCATCTCCCGCAAAAAGGTCCCGAACCTGAAAAGCCGGACCACAATTTCTTCGTTGAGGTGGAACTTAGTCATCACCTTGGGAAGATACCCAGATCTAGTTCTGAGAACTGGTTTATCTGGATAAAAGAAAAATATCAGAAATGGGGAACAACATGACAATGCCCCCAAGTCTGATATTCCACTAGCTGACCCCGTAGTCAGTAGTAAAATAATTTATGATCCATTTTAATAAATGGTTCAAATGGGCAACTTGAAGGGCTTTCAGGACTAACACAAGTCCCACGGCACTGTAGGAGGAATAACCAGAGGCTGAATGTGCAGCATACCCTGGAAAAAAGTATGCATATCCTGTAAGTTGGTCATTTACTTTTGAAACCCTACAGTCAATGCTGACCCTTGCTTTTACAAGGAAGCCACCTTCAAACCTTTATCAATTCGTGCCCTAAAGAATGCTAAGACCCCGGAACTCTGAAAGATTTAGGGTCCAACCTTCTTTCACTGCAACCCTGAACATAGGCTTGCCATATTTGGTGATAAAGGTGAGTTAAGGAAGGTTTCCTTGCTCTAAATACTGTTTGAATCACCAGATGAAATTATCCTGTTGCCTTCAGGATAAATGTTTCAAAGGCCACGCTGTCACAGACAGCAGATCCAGATGTCTTTGATAACAAGGACCCTGCATCAGTAGGTCTGGACAATAAGGGAGTAGAAGTGGAGCATCCATTGCCATCTCTGCTGGTTTTCTTGTTCAACTTTCTCACCACCCTGGTTAATAGGGTGCTTGGAGAAACATATAAACCAGAAGAAAGTCTCATCTCACCGATAAGGCATCCACAAAGATCGCTCTGGAATCCTTTGTTCTTGACCCGTATGTGAGCACTTTGTTGTTCAGACAAGACTCCATGAGATACATCTCTGGCAAGCACCTCTAGTTTACTGGAGTCCGGAAAAATCTCCGGGTGTAGAGCCCATTCACTTCCCTGAATGGTGTGTCAACTTGAGAAAGTCCGCTTCCCCATTTAGTATTTCTGGAATGAAAACAGCGGACAAGGTTGGATGATGAAGTTCTGCCCATCTTAATATGTGCTTTACCTTCTTCATCGCTTTTCGGCTGCGAATTCCTCCCTGATGTTGAGGTACGCTACCATCGTCGCATTTTCTGCCCGGAACTGCACTGGTTTTCCCCGGAGACTGTTCTGTGCCTACACCGGTGAACTGTATATGGACCAAGGTTTCAACCTTTAACGGCAGACAACTTTCTTCTTTGGGAACACAACCTTCCTGACACTGCTCCTAAGTGTCAGAATCTTCCCAATCTGATATCAAAAGGATTTCCCTTTGTCCAGCTGGGTTGTCTGTAGCCACCAGGCTAACGACTTTCTTACTTTTATCGTTAGTACCACAGTCAGTCTTAATTATCTGATGCAATACGTTAATACCTACAATACCTTGTATTCCCAGTTGGTCCCTCCAGGTACCAACCAGGCCAACACTGCTGATCTTCCACAATCCGATGAGATCCGGGCATATCCAGTGTGGTGTGACTGTAGATTCTATTTGGTAAGAATCAGACACTGCAGAGACCTAGAGAGGAATCGTGCATACACCCTCCTGTCAATGCAGATACCATCAAACCCATCACCCGCATTGCTGCGTGAATGGATACCGTTTGACTGTGTGGCAAGTCCTGAATCCTATGCTGAACCCTGGATATCTTGTTGCGAGGTAAAAAATTACTCTCTGCAGACCTGATCCAGTACAGCCCCCAATGAGTCATCCGGTGTGACGAAACTGGAGACAATTTTTTTATTATTTATTTATTTTTAAGTTATGGGTCACTTGCCTCTGCAAACACGTTATTGTCTGTTGCAGATGACAAAAGAGCAATCTCTGTGACTGTGCCAGGATTAAAAGATCGTCTAGGTATGGGAAAATCCTTAACCCCTGCTGGCGGAGATAAAGTGTTATTACCCCCATATACTCTGAAGAATGTGGCTAACCCAAAAGGTAAGGCCTAGAACTTAAAATGCTGTTTAGAGGATAGCAAACCTTGGATAACACTGATGGACAGTGGTATAGGAACATGTAGGTAAGCATCCTGTATATACAGGGATACTATAAAAATCCCTGGCTCCATGCCACACATAAGGAACGTAACGATTCCACGTGCAACCGAGGTTCCAAATGTATTTGTTCAGCATTTTAGGATTGAGCATGGGCCGAAGTGACCCATTTGGATTCCGACTAAAACCAGGTTAGAGTAAAACCTTGTCCTCGTTTGCCAGAGGAACTGGAATGACTATTTCTTTCTGACTGAAGCAATTTCTGACCTGCTTCTTGCAAAGCCATGGCCTTCGCCTCTACCCGGGACAGGCTGTCTTGAAGACGAAAGCATAAACTAGAGATACCGTGCCAGATCTGTGTGACCCGAAGAAGTCGGCCCCCCAGCCTGGGATCTCTCAGACGGAGGCCCACAACATCAGACTGATTGTTTATTTTTATACAGAACCTGGTATTTCCAAATGGTCTCCCACCCGAGTACTAACCAGGCCGAACACTGCTTAGTTTCCAAAAATCAGATGATACTGGGCCTATCCATTGTGGTGTAGCTGTAGATCTTCTGGTAGCCCAATGCTTTCCTAGTCTTCCCCGACTTATTAGATACCAAAAAGGGCCGAATTGCAGAATTTTTAGGTTTGAAACTGTATGTGGAAGGAACCTGTCCTTCTTGGAGTCTGCTTCTGACTCCAGAATATCTGTAGATTCTTACCAAAAAGAATAATTTTCAGAAAAAGACAATGATTCCAAAACCTTCTTAGATTCTGAATCAGCTTCCAAGTACCCAGCTAAACGAGCAGGTATAGTTGGGGCTGATGCCCTGGAGTAAATATTTTGCTCATATCCAATGCTTCCAGGAACATTGTAGTTTTTTATATGAGCTATACGAGATCTTTTATTGAAAACTCTCCTTCCAATGCATCAGCCCAGGCAACCACTGCCTTTGCCATTCAAGCCGAAGCCAAGGCTTGGCCTTATGACTGCCTTAGACAGGAAAAAAAATAATAATTCTGAAACCCATTCACTCTCCTATCCGTGATGTTGAAAGCAAAGATAATGTAGATTATTTTGCATCTACTTTAGGAGCCACCTCCCCTTTTTTTTTTAAACAATCCCCAGCTGGAAGAGGATAATTGGAATTCCATTTCTTAGGAATTCTAAACTTCTTATAGGGCGTAGCCCAAGCCTCTTCCATGATTTCAGTCAGCTGATCTGACCGTGGAAACTCAGGTTTTGGGATGTTTAAACACAGGTGCTTTGGGTTTTTAACACAGGCTCTGCTGTATCCTCTAAGGATAGAATGGCTTCTTTGCTTTCATTAACTCCGCTAAATTCCAGAGCTGAGACCTACCTCTTTTATTGCAGACAAGCTTTCCAACTTAACCTTATCCTCTGGAAATACGTCCCTTGCAAGGACTGCTCCCCAGCCTCGGAGATCTGTATGCACGGACACCAGGATCTAAACCTGGATCCCGAACCTTCATCCCTCTAGAAGGAGAGAACAGAGCAGACAGCACAGGAGTGATGTCCTGGCCTTTAGGATTATATTCCGGTGCATGTGCAGGTGAGACCCGGACCACAATTCCAACTGGCCCCTTGAAAGCCACTCTGGCAGCAGACCTGCTCACCAATAAAAAACCTCGTAGGCCGCACCCATCTGTTTTAGTAACAGAACATATTGATGAAGTGTCACAGCAAAGCTGATCCAACTCTGGATCCTCAGACATCTTTCCACAGTAAAAAACACCGAACATTAACCGGTCAGTATCTACTCTGAAACCCACCTCCGACAACTGTGTCAATGGGAACAACAGCCAATCCCTGTGTCGAAGAACAGTCAGAGAGAAACAACGATTTGCACCTTTATACAGGGACAACCGGACAATGTCCTGAACCTGACGCCCCTCTATATGACGTAGCGAACTACCTCCCCTTCCATAGGGGAACGGCAAGATCTATTAGAAAAAACAGTAAGGGGAACAACCGTAACTCAGAATGCTCCCCTTTTGGATTCTATAAATAACTCACAGGTCTTGGTCTATTCCTGGACTAACTGAAATTAGTAGACGAGTGCTCACCGGAGTGGGAACTAGCCAGACAGACTCAGCGACAAGTGGTGAATGTATTGGAAACAGAAAACGACATCCACTTCTGCAAACCTAACAAGGCTGCAGAACTCTTACCTTTCAACCTTCCACTGTCTGCACAGAAAAGGAAAAAAAAGAGAATGGTATCGAACCGGTTAAAACGACTGCATCCCACAAAAGAATGCGTCACTAACCGTTGTGAAGGAGGCTAACTCCCGAAGTTAGACTTACCAGTTGTATCCGCCGAGAGTGACTGAACAGAGGGCTCACCAAACAGCTGTATACCTCCCTCAAGTATCTCTCGGAGACAACCTCAGCATTTTCCCGGCTACACCTCCTGCTGTCACGCGGCAGCCTGCTGCAATGTTATAAAGTAGAATCAACATAAGCAAGCTTACCCACTCTGGGTAGGATAATTCTATCGGATGCCTACACGAATACAACACTCCCTCATGTGCATGCTAATGCAAATAAGGCCAAAGTATAGACATAAAATATCATTTAGCTTCCTGTGTATGATACTTTGCAACCGGGCTCTGCGTCGACCAGGAGTTGACTGCCGTAATGTTCTCTCCGCGTCGGGAAGAGAATAATACTCAGACTCCTTGAGAGGATCGAAAACCAACTCGTCCCGGCCAATCTAGAGCCTAATCAACAGAGCGATCAGCACATGAGAAGAATGGATATACATAATGGATATGGATATACACATGGATATACACAATAAAACACACATATCCTAACCATGCATATATAAACATATATCTACATATATATATATATATATATATATATATACATATAGATATAATCTATACGCAAGTGGATTGTCCAGACCAGTCAGGTCCCTAGTGACAGTAATGTGTTGTGAATGTGCATGACCATGTACTGACGTGCCCCCGATGTGGATCTACCAGGAACGTTATGGTCGACAGAAACTGAGTAAATGTCGACAGCAAGGAATAGTATGCGGGGGAAAATCTTGGAACCCCGAGGGGTCCGAGGGAAGCATACATATACAATTTCAATAACACTCCCCCCACATATACACATAAATATATATATATATATATATATATACACATATACATACACACACACATATACTTATATATATATATACATACATACATACATACATACACACATCCATACACACAAATACAGGTACAAGGCAATAACAGCCTGTTAATTTTTTATTTTTTTTTACCCAGGAAATACCGTTGATGCTGACAGGGCATCCACAAACAACTGTGTCTCCCCTAGCGTGTTTACTTGTTTTCAAGCACACAAAACCAACCTGCTAATACTTAATTTTTTCGAATCAAGTACCACCAAGAGTCGGCGAAGCCGACAGTTATCCCCACAGCATGTGACAAAGCCCTCACACCTGTCGACATGTCGACTAACCGATAGTGGGTAAATAAACAGGGAAACAGTGAATTTATGTACCACAACAAGGATTATGTGTCCATTATTAAACATAATGCTATATGACACCCATATAGCATTAAAACACTGTGCCCCCCCCTCCTTCTTACTATACAGTAAATCTTGGCGGGGACCTGAGGAAAATGGCGCTGACTCCTCTGTGAGGGCTAAGCTCCGCCCCTTCCCGTCGCGCTTAAGCCCGCTCAATTATATAAATATATAAAGCACTAAAACTTAGCTGGGGACCCTATATACAGGGGGTAACCCCCTGTATAACTTGTTTAATGTCCCTACGCAGCCCAGGGCGCCCCCCTTGCGCCCTGCACCCACGGAAGCCGTTGGTGTGTGGGAGCTATGGACCGCAGCGTGCACGCTGCGGTCTCCCAGCGGGGCGAAGACACCCGGTGTCCGGGTATGTTCCCCCGCCTGGGATCCTTTCAGAAATGACGCCCAGGGCGCTCCCCCCCAGCGCCCTGCACCCTGCAGGCCGATGGAGAGCAGGAGCAGAGAGCGCAGCGCTACCGCTCCCTCCAGTTTGCAGCGCACTGGCGGGGCGGGCACCGAAGCATGTCCCCACGCCAGTGATTTCACCTGTTATACGCTGCCCAGGGCGCTCACCACCAGCGCCCTGCACCCTGCAGGCCCGGTGGAGTGCGGGAGCCGGGAGCGCAGCGCTACCGCTGCTGCTCTCTCCCGTTCGCGGCGCACTGGCGGGGCGGGCACCGAAGTATGTCCCCCCGCCAGTGAATTACAGATTTTATTATATGCTGCCCAGGGCGCTCCCCCCCAAGCGCCCTGCACCCTGCAGGTGATGGAAAGCGCGGGAGCAGGGAGCGCAGCGCTACCGCCGTCTCTCCCCCCTGCGGCACCCTGTCGGGGTGAACATATACCGTGCCAAGGCACCGAAATATGTCCCCCGCCAGCATTGTAGACCCTCAGCAACATGCCCCCCAGGGCGCTCCCCCCCAGCGCCCTGCACCCTGCCAGAGACGTTGGTGTGTGGGAGCCTGGAGCGCACCGCGACCGCTGCTGTTACCTCCGTTACTGTCTTCTGCCGTCACTGAAGTCTTCTTTTCTTCCAATACTCACCCGGCTTCTTTCTTCTGGCTTCTGTGAGGGGATTGACGGCGTGGCTCCGGGAACAAGCAGCTAGGCGCACCAAGTGATCGAACCCTCTGGAGCTAATGGTGTCCAGTAGCCGAGAAGCAGAGCCTTTAAACTAAGAAGAAGTAGGTCCTGCTTCTCTCCCCTCACTCCCACGATGCAGGGAGCCTGTAGCCAGCAGGTCTGCCTGAAAATAAAAAACCTAACATAAGTCTTTCAGAGAAACTCAGGAGAGCTCCCCTAGTGTGTGACCCGTCACTCCTGGGCACAAAGTCTAACTGAGGTCTAGAGGAGGGGAATAGAGGGAGGAGCCAGTTCACACCCAGTTTAAGTCTTTATAGTGTGCCCAAGCTCCTGCGGATCCGTCTATACCCCATGGTCCTTTTGGAGTCCCCAGCATCCTCTAGAACGTATGAGAAATATATATATATATATATATATATACACACACACACATACACACACACACATACATACACACACACACACTAGGTGATTCATAGTGCCCTATGGGCACTCTTCACACCGTCGTAAGGGGCTACGCCCCCTTAACCCTTGCACAACCTTGTGGTGTGCAATATTTTATTATATGGAGTATTACGGCCAATCATAATTGTGTGAGTGGTTAAATATTGCACGGACAAAGGGCGTGCAATGGTTAAGGGGTCGAAGACCCTTGCAACGGCATGAACAGCGCACGCAGGGCCTGATGAATCACCTAGTAGGTGCTCTGGATGGGGGAGTGGCGGGTGCGGGGGAAACACAGATGGGATTCAGAGGTGCTGCGGGAGGGGCAGGTGCGGTGGTGCTGCAGGTGGGAGAGGGGCTGTTGCGGTGGTGCCGCGAGTGGGGGAGGGTGCGTGGGTGCCACGGGTAGGGGTCCGGAGCCACCGCAGATGGGGGAGGAGCAGCTGCGGGGGTGCCCCGGGTGGGGGAGGGGCGGATGCGGTGGGAGAGGCGAGTGGGGGAGGGGGTGCCGCAGATGGGGCCCGGAGGTACTGCGAGTGGGGGAGGGGCAGGTAATGCTTCTCCTCCTGTCAGCAGCTAAGCTGCTGTCCTCCCTTTGGCAGTGATTCTCCCGGAGACTCGCACAGCAGCCAGTCACTATTGTTAGTGTCAAAGTCGAAAAATATTGTAATGCATACATCATGTACTAACCACACACACATGCCCGCTGCGCGGGCACATATCCGCAATTTGCGTGTGATCGCTCCCGCGATCCTGCGCGTGGTATGGGTATTTACGGCGGAGTTTGTGAGCGCATAGAGGGTTATCAGAACATTATATATTTAACCCAAATAGTGCACATTTTACACATAGCTCCCCTACACCACATCAGCAAGTATCAATAGTTTAAATGATTCCAGGACTAAGGGATTCGCCTTTGCATGATAGGAAGGGACAGACTAAGGTTATAAGGTGATGTCTAGTATCCAGCTGTAGGGTATTTTAAGAGTAACATTCCGGTGTTGGTTAGAGAAAGATCGCATGTTCCTGCGTATAGTTATGTGCAGAAGTAGAATATAAATATAAACTGTATTTACTGTATATTATGTATGCGGCGGGAATCCAGAGGAGACCACCCACAAGAGCAGTTGAGAAAGACATCGCCCACCTTTTCAAATCAACCTATGACCTCTCCTGTAATGTAAAGATGCATCTCTGTGTCCAATGAACAAAGGGATTACAGTAACCATTGTATTTTTTATGGAAGTTGTGTATAAAAAGCCTGTTGTTGCCTGGCCGGTCAGAAGACTCTGAACGCTATCTACCTGATGAGCGGAGGACTGGTCCAGGTTGCGCAAGCGAATATTCTCACGTATGTACATTGACTGTAGCCATTATTCTGTTGTAGTTTTATCTTGTTAGCCTTGTAGTGTATAATTTGTATTGTTATCCCCTTTCAAATAATCCACTGTGGCGTTAGAACCCAGTGGTTAACTACAAATCGGTGTTGTGTCCTCATTTCCCTGCTAAGGTTTAAAGTGTATTTAACTGTATAAGGTTTAAGAGTGTATTGATAATGTGTGTACGCACTGCGGGTACTTTATACCGTCAGCGCTGCGTTAGGTTTAAGGTATAACATCACTGCATTGCATTACTAATAAGGTTTAAAGTTCATCAAGAGTGTGTGCGCTCGCTGTGCGGACTTTGTACCCCCAGCGCAGCGTGTGTACGCTAAGTCCGTACAACGTACGGGACTCTGTACGCAAATAGCGTACAAAGTGCGTAGCGTGTATATTAAGTATAGCGGCCGCAGCGGCTCCATGGTAAAAGTGTGTTTAAAGTTATAGCTTTATGGTTTAAGATAATATCGACATTATCAATTGGGGGCATCGTCCGGTTTTTCCTCATACCCACAACCTAGCAGGTGATAGCAGACTTTATCAGCAAAGGGCGGACAGGTATCCTACGTAAGCCTTTTCCTGGCCGTAGAATACACTGGTAAACCCTATCTCAATTGCTGATAAGATAAGTGTCTGCTCTGCATGGTTTGTAGGGATGCTGGTGGGATCCGTAAGGTAAATACGTAAAGCTATTTTAAAAAATCTGTGAATTTCTGTTTGGCGCCAAATGCGCACACAACACACGCATACACCTGTACTTTGTACTTTGTATACCTGCTCGCATTGTTGCCATAAGTAGTGATTATTAGATTCATTTTGACCTGTGCTGAGAAATTTGTTGCTATTTAGTTAAAACATAGACTAGATATTAAGGAAGTAAAACGTAAAACACAAATACAGTCTGGCCTAGTTAAACAGGTTTATACAGAAAGATACTGTGTTGTGTTAAGTAAACGATTATAGGTAATATCGCTTACATTTATAGAAGTGTGGGATTTGTACTACTGCGGACGTACGGTCTTTGTACACGTGTCTCGGATAAAGTACGGGACTGCGTACGCAACGTGAAGACATACGCACGGTCGCGTGTTTACGCAAAGTGCGTAAAGGTATGGCCGCTAAGTACAAATTACACAATAGCATTGTTTCGTTTAGGCGCGGGACGGTAGCCACGCGATAATAGCACAAATTGCTCAGTGTCCACGATTTAGCTTAAATAAAACCTTTTTTACTGTATTACCTCTGGTACTAAGGCTGTTTATCTGAATGAAAGTTAATTTTCTGTACAGAAAAACCAAAGTGTATTTGAGTGAACGAACGTGAGTGTGCAAACATAATAAAAGGTTTTGTGGACCCAGGGAATTCGGGATCCCGTAGAAGTGGTACACCGAGTGAGTGGAGGCTCGGTGGCGTGAGGCAGCTGACTCATGTTAACATAGATTGAAGTACAAAGGAGCAAGGTAGCAGAAACCGCAGACCAAAGGTCAGCGAGGTTTTTGTTTAGATACTGCAGCCCAGGGGGTTAGCGAAGAAACCCATATAGGCCCGTTTTGATACGCTCCGGCTGAGGTTTCGCAGCCTGAAAAATCGATTCCATTGGTCATATGGCGGATAAATAACAGTTACCTATACGCTGTGCGATTCGACCGCGCGTTCGTGAGTGCAATACTTAGCGCAAGGTGATACCCTTTTTACGAGCTTTGCGTAAAATCGCGGGATCATTAGCGCTGGATATAGCATACGCAAGCGTGATTTGTGTAAAAAAGTTTTTTATTTTAAGGGAGTTTCGCTGGTCACTCAGGAAATCTCCAACAACCAATATTTACTGGAAAGGGTAAGTCACTCCCAGATACTTCCAGTAAATAGAGGTTACATAGGGGCCCTAGGTTGGGTACATTGCCTGCGCTATCAACAGTGTATGGTAGTACTGGCCAACGGTGGCGTGAGTGGGTGAAAGCACTCGGAGGACTTTCACCGTTGCCTTATATTGAGTATTTTGTTTTTTTGTAGGATTAGCTGAGAAGGCAATACCTGCAAAATATGGGGGCCAGTTGCTCAAGTAAGGGACGGTCAACCAGGGTTCAGGTTGACATTCCGCGGCCCAGGGGGTCGGCGAGGTACATAATGTGTGAGAAGCATGGACCACATGCAGAAATTTTGTGCAATGAATGGGAACGTATGACTGCGGAAGATAGGGAACCATTCCCCAAGGTAGGCAGTTTTGAACCAGAGGTATTGCAGAATTTAAGAGTTAGGATATGTCTGATAAAATCCCAAAAGAAAAGGGTCAGACACACAAACTGTTTAAATTTATGGCAGCAAGAGGGCGATATGCAAGGGAAATTAACATATGCAGCCGGTTCCAAACCTAGCAGGAATGAGAACACAAACACACCATTGTCGACACAGGTCGAAGGGGAACAGGAGGCTACAGTCAATGATACATCCGTAAATGACAGTAATATGAAAGAGCAATCTATTAACCCTAACTTTTGCAAAATGTATCCTGTTTTGAAGTCTCTCCAAGGTTTTAGGTCACAGGAAGATGAAGGATTCAGCCAAATCGCAGCTCTCCTCCAAGCAGTCATGTTGCAGGAAACTCAGGTGGGACCTGTCCAACCAGGTAGTGCAGTAACAATATTCCCCAATGAAAGAACGGGTGAGGTCACAGCTACCGGTAAGTATGAGACAGTTCATTGCACAGAGACAACAACACCTCACAGTAAACAGATTAGGAACGGAATGGTAGAATTACACCCTGTCTTGGAAATAGTAACTCCCAATGGGGGAACCGATAGTCAGGAAGTAGTCCTCACCAGGAATAATGCAATGTATTGCCCGTGGCCCAGAGATGAGCTGCGATCAATCATTTCAGAATTCCCCAACCCTCGGAAGCATTTAGCCAGATGTCAGAAATTTATCAGAGATCTGGGTAATGCGTATGAACCGACAAACAAACACTGGCGGATATTTTTTAAAAAGTGCCTACCCCCAAACATTGACACCCAAAAAATTACCACTGATTGTAGGCTAGAGTCGGATAGTCCTATGACTGACAGAAACAATCAGGAAAATATAGAACGAATTAACAGACAACTAGAGTTGTATTTCCCCACAACTGATAAGTGGAGGAAACTTTTCTCCATAAAGCAGAGGGAAAACGAAATGGCATCTGAATATTTCCATCGGGCCCTACACATAATGGATAGATACATAGGGGTATCGGATACAGGGAACGATGAAATTACAGCGAGGTGGCTGTCTCTGCGCTGATGGACGGACTCGATAAGACAGTGAGGGACAGAGTACAAACCTCTTTACCTGGTTGGAGAGGGGTCACAGTAGCTTGCCTTAGAGAGTGCGCAATTGAACACCATAGGAATATTTCTAGGCGTAGAAAACTGCAAGAGGAGAGGCTGAGGATTGAAAGTATGCAGGCTCTTACACCAAAGTCTCATCAGCCCAAACCCCAAAACCCTAGTAGTAACAAAAGACCGAGAATATGTTACATTTGTAAAAATGAAGGACATGCTGCTAGAGATTGTAAGAGTAGTAGAGCACATAGCCATAGACCCCTAGACAGAATAAATAAGCCACGTTATTAAACACATAGGGGTATATGCAATTGCGGTCGAATTCCCGAATATGTCGAAAAACGGGACATTTTCGCCCCCAAAAAAAAAATTCAACAATGCAATTCAGTACTTTTCGCCAAAAAAACGGACTTTCCAAATTCGACTTTTTGAAATTCGACATTTGTCAAATTCGACATTTCTGCAATGGTACTAATGCGGCAATTCGACAAAAGTATATTCAATTGAAGTTTGTAAATTCGACAACAGTGCTTTTAGACAGTAAATTCGTCATTTTCAATCCGCCACACTTTGGTGGCGGAATCTAATAAAAAAAATTAAAAACATGTTTTTTTGGGTGTTTTTTTTATTGGTAATAGCTTATCTATTTATATTAGAAGGGATTAGGTACTTGGTTTGTCTATTTTGGAGGCACAAGTATTATTTATATATTTTTAAAATATTATTTATTTATTTATTTATTTATTTATTTTAAATGGAATGGTAAAAATCAGAAAAAAAATTGCGTGGGGTCCCCCCTCCAAAGCATAACCAGTCCTGGTTCTAAAAATCCGGGGGGGAAACTGACAGGGGATCCCCCGTATTTTTAAAACCAGCACCGGGCTCTGCGCCTGGTGCTGGTGCAAAAAATACGGGGGACAAAAAGAGTAGGGGTCCCCCGTATTTTTTACACCAGCATCGGGCTCCACTAGCTGGACAGATAATGCCACAGCCGGGGGTCACTTTTATACAGCGCCCTGCGGCCGTGGCATTAAATATCCAACTAGTCACCCCTGGCCGGGGTACCCTGGGGGAGTGGGGACCCCTTCAATCAAGGGGTCCCCCCCTCCCATCCAAGGGCTGTGGATGGGGGGCTGATAGCCTTGAGAAAAATGAAAGAATATTGTTTTTTCCAGTAATACTACAAGTCCCAGCAAGCCTCCCCCGCAAGCTGGTACTTGGAGAACCACAAGTACCAGCATGCGGGTGGAAAAACGGGCCCGCTGGTACCTGTAGTTCTACTGGAAAAAAAATACCCAAATAAAAACAGGAGACACACACCGTGAAAGTAAAACTTTATTTCATACATGCCGACACACACATACTTATCTATGTTGACCCGCTGACTGCCACGCCCCCCTCGTCACTAAAGAATCCGGGGTACCTGTGAATAAAATTATACTCACCTGATCCAGTGTCCAGATTATAATCCACGTACTTGGCAAAAAAAAAAAACGAACACCCGGACTGAAAGGGGTCCCATGTTTACACATGGGACCCCTTTCCCCGAATACAGAGACCCCCCCCCCGTGACTCCTGTCACAGAAAGGTCCCTTCAGCCAATCAGGAAGCGCCACTTCATGGCACTCACTTCATGGCACTCACCTTTCAATGGTGGGAACTTTGCGGTCAGCGGTGAGGTCACCCGCGGTCAGCCGCTGACCGCGGGTAACCCCACCGCTGATTGCAAAGTTCCCACCATTGAAACTAATGGAGGGAGCTGTGCGATGCGCTGTCTGAGCTCAGACGCGTATACAGCCAATCAGGAGAGTGTCACGACGTGGCGCTTCCTGATTGGCTGAAGAGACCTTTCTGTGACAGGAGTCACGGGGGGGGGGGGGGGTCTCTGTATTTGGGGAAAGGGGTCCCATGTGTAAACATGGGACCCCTTTCAGTCCGCCTGGTCCGGGTGTTCGATTTTTTTTTTCTGCCAAGTACGTGGATTATGGATAATCTGGACACTGGATCAGGTGAGTATAATTTTATTCACAGGTACCCCGGATTCTTTAGTGACGAGGGGGGCGTGGCAGTCAGCGGGTCAACATAGGTAAGTATGTGTGTGTCGGCAGGTGTGAAAAAAAGTTTTACTTTCACGGTGTGTGTCTCCTGTTTTTGTTTGGGTATTTTTTTCCAGTAGAACTACAGGTACCAGCAGGCCCGTTTTTCTCCCGCATGCTGGTACTTGTGGTTCTCCAAGTACCAGCTTGCGGGGGGGGGGGGGCTTGCTGGGACTTGTAGTACTACTGGAAAAAACAATATTCTTTCATCTTTCTCAAGGCTATCAGCCCCCCATCCGCAGCCCTTGGATGGGGGGGGGCAGCCTCGGGCTTCACCCCTGGCCCTTGGGTGGCTGGGGGGGGGGACCCCTTGATTGAAGGGGTCCCCACTCCCCCAGGGTACCCCGGCCAGGGGTGACTAGTTGGATATTTAATGCCACGGCCGCAGGGCGCTGTATAAAAGTGACCACCGGCTGTGGCATTATCTGTCCAGCTAGTGGAGCCCGATGCTGGTGTAAAAAATACAGGGTAACCCTACTCTTTTTGTCCCCCGTATTTTTTGCACCAGCACCAGGCGCAGAGCCCGGTGCTGGTTTTAAAAATACGGGGGATCCCCTGTCAGTTTTCCCCCCGGATTTTTAGAACCAGGACCGGCTCGAAGAGCCCGAGGCTGGTTATGCTTTGGAGGGGGGACCCCACGCAATTTTTTTTCGGTATTTATACCGTTTTTTCCCGTTTTTTAAAAATCAAGATCAAAATCCGTCAAATCGGCCGTTTTTCGACAGCGGGACTGTCGAATCCGTTTTTTATTGAATATGTTGAATTTCGGCACCCACTTGCCGGAATTCGACGGTCGAATTAAAAAACGGGCGAAAAACTGCAGCGATTCGCCGGCAATTGCATATACCCCATAGACGGGATCAAGGGACATATAGTAAGGAATCACGATAAAGTATAGAAAAACACAGATTCAGTTAATGGGAAGAACAGGATAAATGCAACTTTACCCTTTTGACAGAATTTATGGAGATTAGGAGGAGGCTTCTAAACTTCTGCTTCTCTCTCTCTAGCAGAAGTGACCTTTAAAGTAATTTAACAGGAGTTTTGTTAGAGATGGTATACATATAGAGTGCTCCCACCAAGGAAGCACAAAATATGTTAAAATACCCACGAAGACTAATATTGCATTTCACTGTTTTAGAAGCATGTCCATCACTGGTAGAGGAAATTATCTCAAAGATACCGGGTTCCCTATGAACTTAGAATGGACAAGACACTGGATTGATGGCTGGGATAGTCCCAGTAGAGATATAACACACATAGAATTTTTTTTAAGGGAACAGCCTGATTAGGGAATCATTCCCCGTAGTGCCCAATCCAGATGTCAAACTTTGTGAAATCTTCTTTGTTACTAAACTCTGTGATTTGTCTTCAAAATTTCCTCTTCATCTCTGACGTTCACCGACAGATTTACAGCTCAAACGCCACGTCTACTCTGTCTTTTCAGAGGTCTGCCCAAACCCAGTATGTCTCACCAGCATCACTGTGCCTGGCCATGCACAAAGGGTGGAGAGTGGAAATACTGGTGAAGGGAGACTGTGCATAGATACCGATAGACATAATGTTGTGACAGCCTGATGGTGAACGCAAATCTGACAAATTTTCTTTTTATTATTTCCTCTCTCTTTTTCATTTTCCACGGATGGTTTACTTCACACAACTGATAATACACAACAGTTAAACACATTGTAATGCAAGATTTATGTTCCCTACAGAAAGGTCGCTGACTCGGAGAGAACATCGTATCACTGGAGTGTCTGTTCCAGGAATGTGGAGAGGCAGTACTGTTGAGACGGCACCTGAGCCCAGAGGCGGTTGTCGCACCAGTTTTCTTTTTCCTTTTTTTTTATTTTCTCCATCTCCCATTACCCTCCTTTCCTCCCCCTTCTTGTTCCCTTTCTCTCCCCTTAACAAGATGGACTTACCCCAAGAGACTGCGTTCCGGGTTTTCCTGTTAACCTTGTTGTTGACCAGAACAGTCTGTTTCGGTGAGAGTACCAGAGAGGTCGAGAAAGGATCTGGAATGGGTTCTGATGGCAAGGACGGATTTGTAGAATTCCAAGAGCAACACATCAATCGAGCAAAGGCGAGTATCAGAAAACGATTTGGTAGTCAGGAAACTAGGAGGCACTGTGAAGGGTTATTGGCTGAGGAAAATTGCATTTGTAAAAATTGTGAGAACATAGTTGAGGATGGGTGCATCCAGAGATGTCAGTCCAGCCTTAATATCAACATGGACCGTCATCCATTGAGTGATTACCACTCACTAGTGGGTAAGGTCTTAAACCAAACAGAATGCTGGGTGTGCTCACAAGTACCTCAAGGTCAGAGCAAGTCAGGATTAGTACCGTACCCTTTAGCAATAGATGAGGTACTCGAATTACGGGGTGGGAGACCGGTGGACAAGAAATGTAATATTTCTAGGGCCCCTAGTTTGAAGCTCCACCAGTATCATGTAGATAGATCCTTAATGTGTTTCAACATTTCCAATTCCCGAAAACCAGGAAATTGGGAGGTGACATGGAATAACCAAACCATGGCATTTTCGCACAGAGCTGATAGGATACCCGTAGACTCTGAACTAATACGCCAAATAGCCAACAGTGGAAGGTATTTTCGGTATAGGTATACTCAAGGAAGTAATACCATGCGGGTTGGAGAAGTATCACCAGGGTACTGTGCGCATATCATACAGCCTGATACGTGTACTGAACAGATGAGAGAACTAGGGATTGGGTTTTTCACTTGGAAAGTTTGTAATATGGTAATGTCATATTCTGTCCCATATGTTCTCCCCGATGATGCCTATTTCATATGTGGGAGGAAGGCGTATAAGTGGCTTGCCCCAAACTCAGAGGGATTGTGTTACATTGGAAGAGTGTTGCCAGAGGTCATGACCATAACCCATAATAAGATGAAAGACGTTCACCGCAGTGCTAAGGCTCCTTATACTCATACTCATTATGAACACATCGTTAAGAGACACCTCATAGATAGGACAGAGCACGTGGCCTCTGATTTGATCCACGAATCCACCGGGATTCAATTCCTTCTCGCATTAGACATCACCCGTACTGCCAGAGGAATTATAAATTATAGGTACATCCATGCGCTAGCGAACTTGATAGATAATATCACTGAGATGTACGACGACACCTTCAGGTATACGGGTAGGGAGTTGCAAGCTTACAAAACGGAACTGATCCAGCACAGAATGGTCCTCAATTATATCACAGCCGTGACGGGTGGGTACTGTGTCACTTTGGCAACTCAATATGGTGTGAAGTGCTGCACGTATATTACAAACAGCACTGACGACCCCACGGAGATCATCAATCATAAGATGGACGATATCTTGCAGTTGAAGTGGGAGTAACGAAGAAGACACAACCTTACCCTGACTGCTGTGAGTAATGAACTGACCGGCTGGGTCTCATGGTTGAACCCACGCAATTGGTTCTCAGGTTTAGGAGAGTGGGCTCAAAATGTTATTATGAGTGTAGGAAAGTTTCTCCTTTGTATCCTGGGAGTCGTCATAATTATTGGCTTGATATTTAGGTGTGTTCGAATTTTAACGCGGCGCAAGCACGGCACAAATTTGATGAGTTTAAGGAGCGGGGGCATTGTTACAGCAGCAGATTTGATTTACGACCCATCCATAGAGACAATGTTATGATAAGACTTGATTGCAAATGAATTCCATGGCCCGTTTTTTTCACCCGTTTTTCCTGTGTCTCCCCCCTTGCCCAGATACATTGATCCGGAAAAGACATCAACTACACCCAAGAATGATTACGAAAATGTTATGTGAATGTATTTTAGATATGTGTCTTATCTTCAACTCTACAACCTTCAGTTAGTGACACACATAGTCGACAGGTGATATCCACATATATTAGCACTCACATATGTTCCCCCTCCATGTTTCATCAACTAAATGTGCACCCCATTTGTTGGAACAAGAAGCCGAAAAGAGCTCGGTAGTGTTTGTTGGCCCACTTACAGACCCTTAATACGGGATAAGAAGGATTTAATGTATACTTCGCAATACCTCGAAGCTTATTTAGAACATATATACGGCACGATGATACATGCCCCTCAGACATGAATTCATATATACATACTTTTACTATCCCACTAGGTCAGACATTTCCCACCTACACCTCTCCTCCTACCATCCAATCATCTGTAGATATTGTATTGTATATTTTTCTGTTTAATGTTTAGATAGTGGCAGTTATTGTTGACTGCCAAAGGGTGGACTGTCAAAGTCGAAAAATATTGTAATGCAGCGCGGGCACTTGTTCCGCCGTGCGTGCACATATCCGCAATTTGCGTATGATCGCTCACGCGATCCTGCGCGTGGTATGGGTATTTACGGCGGAGTTTGTGAGCGCATAGAGGGTTATCAGAACATTACATATTTAACCCAAATAGTGCACATTTTACACATAGCTCCCCGGCACCACATCAGCAAGTATCAATAGTTTAAATGATTCCAGGACTAAGGGATTCGCCTTTGCATGATAGGAAGGGACAGACTAAGGTTATAAGGTGATGTCTAGTATCCATCTGTAGGGTATTTTAAGGGTAACATTCCGGTGTTGGTTAGAGAAAGATCGCATGTTCCTGCGTATAGTTATGTGCAGAAGTAGAATATAGATATAAACTGTATTTACTATATATTATGTATGCGGCGGGAATCCAGAGGAGACCACCCACAAGAGCAGTTGAGAAAGACATCGCCCACCTTTTCAAATCAACCTATGACCTCTCCTGTAATGTAAAGATGCATCTCTGTGTCCAATGAACAAAGGGATTACAGTAACCATTGTATTGTTTATGGAAGTTGTGTATAAAAAGCCTGTTGTTGCCTGGCCGGTCAGAAGACTCTGAACGCTATCTACCCGATGAGCGGAGGACTGGTCCAGGTTGCGCAAGCGAATATTCTCATGTATGTACATTGACTGTAGCCATTATTCTGTTGTAGTTTTATCTTGTTAGCCTTGTAGTGTATAATTTGTATTGTTATCCCCTTTCAAATAATCCACTGTGGC
Source organism: Pseudophryne corroboree (assembly GCF_028390025.1). Taxonomy (NCBI): domain Eukaryota; kingdom Metazoa; phylum Chordata; class Amphibia; order Anura; family Myobatrachidae; genus Pseudophryne; species Pseudophryne corroboree. Next base: position 408,874,923 of record NC_086448.1, read on the forward strand.
GTTAGAACCCAGTGGTTAACTACAAATCGGTGTTGTGTCCTCATTTCCCTGCTAAGGTTTAAAGTGTATTTAACTGTATAAGGTTTAAGAGTGTATTGATAAGGTGTGTACGCACTGCGGATACTTTATACCGTCAGCGCTGCGTTAGGTTTAAGGTATAACATCACTGCATTGCATTACTAATAAGGTTTAAAGTTCATCAAGAGTGTGTGTGCGCTCGCTGTGCGTACTTTGTACCCCCAGCGCAGCGTGTGTACGCTAAGTCCGTACAATGTACGGTACTCTGTACGCAAATAGCGCACAAAGTGCGTAGCGTGTATATTAAGTATAGCGGCCGCAGCGGCTCCATGGTAAAAGTGTGTTTAAAGGTATAGCTTTATGGTTTAAGATTATATCGACATCATTAGCGCCAGTGTCCCAATGCGCCGCATTACAGAGAAGAAGATGCACTCTATAAACTACAGCTCCCAGCAGCCCTAAGGGCCGGAATGCTTCGGCACTAAGGGCTGCTGGGAGCTGTAGTTTATTTAGCGCGTCTACTTCCCTGTAATGCAGCACGTTGGAACACTGGTGCTAACAATAGTGACTGGCTGGCAGAACTGAGTGACTGGCTGAATCAATGTAAAAGGAGAGAGTGCTGTGCAGTGTCAGTGACCCTGCACACAGGCCCAGCGCTAGCCGCTCAGCAAAGCGATGCAGTGCAGGGAGGCGCCTGAAAGGAGAGACGTTCTCCCTGCTCTGTATCCCTGTGCTGAACTGCTGCTGCTAGCCCTGCTGCCGGCTGCTGTCACACATGCAGCGGAGCCGGCAGCACAAAGCCTCCTCTCCCCCTCCCCTGTGTGACGTTCAGTGGCCGCACGGTGGGCGGAGCTAGATGGAAAATAAGATTTTACTCACCGGTAAATCTATTTCTCGTAGTCCGTAGTGGATGCTGGGAACTCCGTAAGGACCATGGGGAATAGCGGGCTCCGAAGGAGGCTGGGCACTCTAGAAAGATTTATGACTACCTGGTGTGCACTGGCTCCTCCCACTATGACCCTCCTCCAAGCCTCAGTTAGGACACTGTGCCCGGACGAGCTGACATAATAAGGAAGGATTTTGAATCCCGGGTAAGACTCATACCAGCCACACCAATCACACCGTATAACTCGTGATACTATACCCAGTTAACAGTATGAATATAACTGAGCCTCTCAACAGATGGCTCAACAATAACCCTTTAGTTAGGCAATAACTATATACAAGTATTGCAGACAATCCGCACTTGGGATGGGCGCCCAGCATCCACTACGGACTACGAGAAATAGATTTACCGGTGAGTAAAATCTTATTTTCTCTGACGTCCTAGTGGATGCTGGGAACTCCGTAAGGACCATAGGGATTATACCAAAGCTCCCAAACGGGCGGGAGAGTGCGGGTGACTCTGCAGCACCGAATGAGAGAACTCCAGGTCCTCCTCAGCCAGGGTATCAATTTTGTAGAATTTTGCAAACGTGTTTGCCCCTGACCAAGTAACAGCTCGGCAAAGTTGTAAAGCCGAGACCCCTCGGGCAGCCGCCCAAGATGAGCCCACCTTCCCTGTGGAATGGGCTTTCACTGATTTAAGATGCGGCAGTCCAGCCTCAGAATGCGCCTGCTGAATCGTGTCACAGATCCAGCGAGCGATAGTCTGCTTAGAAGCAGGAGCACCCAGCCTGTTGGGTGCATACAGGAAACATAATTTTCCAAGGCCCTAACTACGTCCAGTAACTTGGAATCCTCCAAGTCCCTAGTAGCCGCAGGCACCACAATAGGTTGGTTCAAGTGAAAAACTGATACCACCTTAGGGAGAAACTGGGGACGAGTCCTCAATTCTGCCCTATCCATATGGAAAATCAGATAAGGACTTTTATATAACAAAGCCGCCAATTCTGATACACGCCTGGCCGAAGCCAAGGCCAATAACATGACCACTTTCCGCGTGAGATATTTTAGATCCACGGTTTTTAGTGGTTCAAACCAATGTGATTTTAAGAAACTCAACACCACGTTGAGATCCCAAGGTGCCACTGGAGGCACAACCGGGGGCTGAATATGCAGCACTCCTTTCACAATGTCTGAACTTCAGGTACTGAAGCTAATTCTTTCTGGAAGAAAATCGACAGAGCCGAGATCTGTATCTTAATGGAGCCTAATTTTAGGCCCATAGACACTCCTGCTCGTAGGAAATGCAGAAATCGACCTAGTTGAAATTCCTCTGTTGGGGCCTTTTGTGGCCTCACACCAAGCAACATATTTCCGCCATATGCGGTGATAATGTTTTGCAGTTACATCTTTCCTGGCTTGAATCAGCGTAGGAATGACTTCCTCCGGAATGCCCTTTTCCTTTAGGATCCGGCGTTCAACCGCCATGCCATCAAAACGTAGCCGCGGTAAGTCTTGGAACAGACAGGGCCCCTGCTGCAGCAGGTCCTGTCTGAGCGGCAGAGGCCATGGGTCCTCTGATATAATTTCTTGAAGTTCTGGGTACCAGGCTCTTCTTGACCAATCCGGAACCACGAGTATCGTTCTTACTCCTCGCCTTCTTATTATTCTCAGTACCTTTGGTATGAGAGGCAGAGGGGGGAACACATAAACCGACTGGTACACCCACGGTGTTACCAGAGCGTCCACAGCTATCGCCTGAAGGTCCCTTGACCTGGCGCAATATCTTTTATAGCTTTTTGTTGAGGCGGGACGCCTTCATGTCCACCTGTGGCCTTTCCCAATGGTGTACAATCCTTTGGAAGACTTCTGGATGAAGTCCCCACTCTCTCGGGTGGAAGTCGTGTCTGCTGAGAAGATCTGCTTCCCAGTTGTCCACTCCGGGAATGAACACTGCTGACAGTGCTAACACATGATTTTCCGCCCATCGGAGAATCCTTGTGGCTTCTGCCATCGCCATCCTGCTTCTTGTGCCGCCCTGTTGGTTTACATGGGCGACTGCCGTGATGTTGTCTGATTGGTTCAGTACCGGCCGGTTTTGAAGCAGAAGCCTTGCCTGACTCAGGGCATTGTAAATGGCTTTCAGTTCCAGAATATTTATGTAGGGAAGTCACCTGACTTGACCAAAGTCCCTGGAAGCTTCTTCCCTGTGTGACTGCCCCCCCAGCCTCAAAGGCTGGCATCCATGGTCACTAGGACCTAGTCCTGTATGTCGAACCTGCGGCCCTCTTGAAGATGGGCACTCTGCAGCCACTACAGTAGAGACACCCTGGTCCTTGGAGACAGGGTTATCAGCCGATGCATCTGAAGATGTGATCCGGACCACTTGTCTAACAGGTCCCCCTGAAAAGTTCTTGCATGGAACCTGCCGAATGGGATTGCTTCGTAGGAAGCTATCATTTTTCCCAGGACTCGCGTGCAATGATGCACCGATAACTGTTTTGGCTTCAGGAGGTCTCTGACTAGAGATGACAGCTCCTTGGCTTTCTCCTCCGGGAGAAACACTTATTTCTGGTCTGTGTCCAGAACCATCCCCAGGAACAGTAGACGTGTCGTAGGAAACAGCTGTGTCTTTGGACTGTTTAGAATCCAACCGTGCTGTTGTAGCACTTTCCAAAATAGTGCTACCCCGACTAGCAACTGCTCCTTGGACCTCGCCCTTATAAGGAGATTGTCCAAGTACGGGATCATTAAAAACTCCCCTTTTTCGAAGGAGTATCATCATTCCGGCCATTACCTTGGTAACACCCTCGGTGCCATGTACAGTCCAAACGGCAGAGTCTGGACTTGGTAATGGTAATCCTGTACCACAAATCTGAGGTACTCCTGGCGAGGATAGTAAATGGGGACATGCAGGTAAGCATCCTTGATGTCCCGGGATACCATGTAATCCCCCTCGTCCAGGCTTGCAATAACCGCCCTGAGCGATTCCATCTTGAACTTGAATTTTTTTATGTATGTGTTCAAGGATTTTAAATATAAAAAAGGGTCACACCGAACCATGCGGTTTCGGTACCCCAAACCGTGTGGAATAGTAACCCCGTCCTTGTTGAAGTAGGGGCACCTTAAGTATTACCTGCTGGGAATACAGCTTATTAATTGCCTCTAGCACAGCCTCCCTGCCTGAGGGAGTTGTCGGCAAGGCATATTTCAGGAAACGGCAGGGGGAAGACATCTCGAATTCCAGCTTGTACCCCTGGAATACTACTTGAATGAAACAGGGATCCACCTGTGAGCGAGCCCACTGATCGCTGAAATTTTTGAGACGGCCCCCCACCGTACCTGGCTACACCTGTGGAGCCCCCGCGTCATGCTGTGGACTCAGAGGAAGCGAGAGAAGAATTATGATTCTGGGAACAGGCTGACTGGTGCAGCTTTTTCCCTCTTCCCTTGTCTCTGTACAGAAAGGAAGCGCCTTTGACCCGCTTGCTTTTCTGAAGCCGAAAGGACTGTACCTGATAATACAGTGCTTTCTTAGTCTGTGAGGAAAACTGAGGTAAAAATATTTCTTCCCAGCTGTTGCTGCGGATACGAGGTCCCAGAGACCATCCCCAAATAATTCCTCACCCTTATAAGGCAGAATCTCTATGCGCCTTTTAAAGTCAGCATCACCTGTCCAGTGACAGGTCTCGAATACCCTCCTGACAGAATGGACATTACATTCATTTTGGATGCCAGCCGGCAAAATATCCCTCTGTGCATCCCTCATATATAAGACAACGTCTTTAATATGTTCTCATGTTAGCAAACTAGTATGTTTGACAGGGTCACCGACCACGCTGCAGCAGCACGCTCTGCAGGTTTCAGTCTAGTACCTGAGTGTGTAAATACAGACTTCAGGATAGCCTCCTGCTTTTTATCAACAGGTACCTTCAAAGTGGCCGTTCCTAAAACGGTAGTGCCACCTATTTTGACAACCGTGTGAGCGCCTTATCCACCCTAGGGGATATCTCCCAGCGTAACTTATCCTCTGGCGGGAAAAGGTACGCAATCAGTAACTTTTTAGAAATTACCAGTTTCTTATCAGGGGGAACCCACGCTTTTCACACACTTCATTCATTCATCTGATGGGGGGACAAAACACTGCCTGCTTTTTCTCCCCAAACATAAAAACCCATTTTTAGAGGTTAATGTCAGAAATGTGTAACACATTTTTTATTGCCGGGATCAAGTCACGGATGTTCCTAGTGGATTGTGTATATGTCTCAACCTTGTCGACACTGGAGTCAGACTCCGTGTCGACATCTGTGTCTGCCATCTGAATGAGCGGGCGTTTTTGAGCCCCTGATGGCCTTTGAGACGCCTGGGCAGTCGCGGGCTAAGAAGCCGGCTGTCCCACAGCTGTTACGTCATCCACCCTTTTATGGAAGGAGTTGACACTGTCGGTTAATACCTTTCACCTAACCATCCACTCTGGTGTCGGCCCCACAGGGGGCGACATCACATTTATCGGCATCTGCTCCGTCACTATATAAGCCTCCTCCTCAAACATGTCGACACAGCTGTACCGACACACCGCACACACACAGGGAATGCTCTGACTGAGGACAGGACCCCACAAAGCCCTTTGGGGAGACAGAGAGAGAGTATGCCAGCACACACCAGAGCGCTATATAATGTGGGGATTAACACTATAACTGAGTGAATTTTCCCCCATAGCTGCTTGTATATACAATATTGCGCCTAAATTTAGTGCCCCCCCTCTCTTTTTAACCCTTTGAGCCTGAAAACTACAGGGGAGAGCCTGGGGAGCTTTCTTCCAGCTGCACTGTGAAGAGAAAATGGCGCCAGTGTGTCTGAGGGAGATAGCTCCGCCCCTTTTCCGCTGCCTATTCTCCCGCTTTTTTCTGGATTCTGGCAGGGGTATTTACCACATATATAGCCTCTGGGGCTATATATTGTGGTATTTTTGCCAGCCAAGGTGTTTTTATTGCTGCTCAGGGCGCCCCCCCCAAGCGCCCTGCACCCTCAGTGACCGGAGTGTGAAGTGTGTATGAGGAGCAATGGCGCACAGCTGCAGTGCTGTGCGCTACCTTGGTGAAGACTGATGTCTTCTGCCGCCGATTTTCCGGACCTCTTCTTGCTTCTGGCTCTGTAAGGGGGACGGCGGCGCGGCTCCGGGACCGAACACCAAGGACTGGGCCTGCGGTCGATCCCTCTGGAGCTAATGGTGTCCAGTAGCCTAAGAAGCCCAATCCGGCTGCAAGCAGGCGAGTTCGCTTCTTCTCCCCTTAGTCCCTCGCTGCAGTGAGCCTGTTGCCAGCAGGTCTCACTGAAAATAAAAAACCTAAATCTATACTTTCTTTCTAAGGGCTCAGGAGAGCCCCTAGTGTGCATCCAACCTCGGCCGGGCACAAGATCTAACTGAGGCTTGGAGGAGGGTCATAGTGGGAGGAGCCAGTGCACACCAGGTAGTCATAAATCTTTCTAGAGTGCCCAGCCTCCTTCGGAGCCCGCTATTCCCCATGGTCCTTACGGAGTTCCCAGCATCCACTAGGACGTCAGAGAAATAAGGGGGAGGAGCTAGACGGGACCATGCTGGAGGGAGGATGAGCTGCTACAGCTTCGGACAGCCAGACTTCATTAGGCAAGTGTCTGGAGAGTGAGTGTGTAATTATATATAATATATATATATATATATATATATATATATATATATATATATATATATACACACACACACACACACACATATATACACATATATACATACACACATATATACACATATATACATACACACATATATTTGTGTGTATGTGTGACTGCGGCATAATGTGTGTAAGCGGCACTGGCACAGGGGGCGTTACGTGTGTAAGCGGCACTGGCACAGGGGGCGTTACGTGTGTAAGCGGCACTGGCACAGGGGGCGTTACGTGTGTAAGCGGCACTGGCACAGGGGGCGTTACGTGTGTAAGCGGCACTGGCACAGGGGGCGTTACGTGTGTAAGCGGCACTGGCACAGGGGGCGTTACGTGTGTAAGCGGCACTGGCACAGGGGGCGTTACGTGTGTAAGCGGCACTGGCACAGGGGGCGTTACGTGTGTAAGCGGCACTGGCACAGGGGGCGTTACGTGTGTAAGCGGCACTGGCACAGGGGGCGTTACGTGTGTAAGCGGCACTGGCACAGGGGGCGTTACGTGTGTAAGCGGCACTGGCACAGGGGGCGTTACGTGTGTAAGCGGCACAGGCACAGGGGGCGTTACGTGTGTAAGCGGCACAGGCACAGGGGGCGTTACGTGTGTAAGCGGCACTGGCACAGGGGGCGTTACGTGTGTAAGCGGCACTGGCACAGGGGGCGTTACGTGTGTAAGCGGCACTGACACAGGGGGGCGTTACGTGTGTAAGCGGCACAGGGGGCGTTACGTGTGTAAGCGGCACAGGGGGCGTTACGTGTGTAAGCGGCACAGGGGGCGTTACGTGTGTAAGCGGCACAGGGGGCGTTACGTGTGTAAGCGGCACAGGGGGCGTTACGTGTGTAAGCGGCACAGGGGGCGTTACGTGTGTAAGCGGCACAGGGGGCGTTACGTGTGTAAGGGGCACAGGGGGCGTTACGTGTGTAAGGGGCACAGGGGGGCGTTACGTGTGTAAGAGGCACAGGGGGCGTTACGTGTGTAAGAGGCACAGGCACAGGGGGCGTTACGTGTGTAAGAGGCACTGGCACAGGGGGCGTTACGTGTGTAAGAGGCACTGGCACAGGGGGGCGTTACGTGTGTAAGAGGCACTGGCACAGGGGGCGTTACGTGTGTAAGAGGCACTGGCACAGGGGGCGTTACGTGTGTAAGCGGCACTAGCACAGGGGGCGTTACGTGTGTAAGCGGCACTGGCACAGGGGGCGTTACGTGTGTAAGCGGCACTGGCACAGGGGGGGCATTACGTGTCTAAGCGGCACTGGTACAGGGGGACATTACGTGTCTAAAAGGCACTGGTACAGGGGGGCATTATGCGTCTAAGCGGCACTGGTACAGGAGGGCATTACGTGTGTAAGCGTCACTGCTACAGGGGGGCAATACGTGTGTAAGCGTCACTGCTACAGGGGGGCAATACATGTGCAAGCGTCACTGCTACAGGGGGGCATTACGTGTGTGTCACTGCTATAGGGGGTGTTACTTGTGTTAGCGTCACTGGTACAGGGGGCGTTGCATGTGTAAGCGTCACTGGTTCAGGGGGCATTACATGTGTAAGCATCTGTGGTACAGGGGGCGTTACATATGTAAGTGTCTCTACTACAGGGGGTATTATGTGCGCTGTGCCTTTGTAAAGTATGTGAGGGTGCAAATTTATCACCTTTTACATTGATTCAGTGTCCATACATTACCCTCCGCGATATCACCCACTCTATCCGTTACATTAGCCATCTCGGGGGGTTCCAGGCCGGCAGCCCAGGTGCTGTGTTGCGGAGTCAGGGCCTCTGGGGGTCTGGGCACGGCTGTGGCAGGGAGGCACTTCTGTGACATCATGCGCAGAGGAGGCTCCGGGGCTCAGAGAGTATGCGGTGCAGGGAGGGCTATGAAAGCCTTCCGCTGCACCGCTTTCATACACATCTATGCCGGTGGCCGCAGCAGCTTTTGTTCCACCGGCGCCGTGGCTAGGGAGTGGGAGTTGTTGATGCCGGAGGGGGCAGGCCGACTGGCAGCAGGACATAGGACGCTGCAGTAAAAGGATTTTTTTCCCCCCTATCTACAGCGCAGAGACTTGCTGCAGATGCAATGGCATAGCCTCCCACTGGATGTAACCTGTATGGGAGTGCGTTTCTCGCCATATCAGCTGTGGACTGGGTGTGATAGACCTGCCACTAACCCAATGAGAGCTCCTAGCCACGCCCAGCGTTAGAGGCGCAGGCACAGAGTCACAGATCTGGGCTATTATATAGGAGAAATTATAATTAATATATACACACACACGAATAAATATATATATATATATATATATATACACACACACACATATATACATACATACACACATATACATACATACGTACACACACATATATATATATATACACACACATACATACACACACACAAACATATACACTCATATACACACTTCGTATAATGAACTGAAGTAATTGAAGGAGTCCCATACTTAATATTTCTAATGTAATAGAATAATGAAGTCACAAAACTCAGAATCTTAAGATCTCACCTTATTCAGATCTTTCAGTGAGAAAATGTCAGCAACAAATCCACGGTTATCTGCCTGTTGGCCTATTTCCTCAGCAATAGCCTTTGCCTGCCCCTGCTGTGTGCCATAAAGTAGCAAGAATCTCCGTTTTAGTGAGCCACACATAGTATAACTCCAATTGCACTGCGCAAAGAAAATGAAAAGATAACTGAACTCTCCAGAGACTAACTTAGAAAATAAATTGACATTTCAAAGAAACAGATTTTAAGAGGCCTTGGCAGAACTATCAATTACTAGCTCACACTCAGTTTACTACCATGAAGAGAAAACATTTATAGAATCCTAGGTTCACAATAGCACTATGTGCTGTCCCCGCCCCCTAAACCTGTGATGCATTTATGTCCCATCTAGGGGGCAGGTCCGCTCGCTCAAAATAGAGCACTGCCCAGAGCTCTACAGGCTGCAGCATGATTTCCGGAGCAGCAGCTCTGCAAAGGTTTTACTGGCTGCACAGTGCTGTTCTAGACCATGTACACGTGCAGTAGGGAGCAACTGTGTCGCCCCCAGGGGCCTCCCATTTCTCCAAATGATTGAATAAAGAACATACATTCAATGAGTTAATCGTAATATACTTAAAAGACAGTCCAAATGAGATGAAAGATAGGGCCAGTTCAATTTTCCGGGAATAACAACAATACTGCTTATTTTCTGCAAAATGCAGAACTGTGCAGCAACTGAATTGGCCTCTTGAAACTCTTCACTCAGTGAAACACACAAGTCTAGTAACACATGGGCTGATCCTGTCACTAGAGTAAGGGTGTGTACATACGGTGAGATCCTTGCTATGCCCGATTTTCACTTGCGATTTCCCTTGAACTCCCCTGAGCCCAGATAGCACAGATTTTGACTAACTTTTCTTGAGATATGGACTATGTGTGCTTACGATTTTGGCTTGTGAGATTTTGGCTTATGTGAGATGTCACTGACGTGAGATGAACTAGATAGTACACCGATCTAGCAAGGATTGACTTGCCTGCACAGTCTATCTTTTCTTGCGATGCCGACCTGGCGGGACCACGAATCGGGATCGAATTGGGATCGCAAGGTGACTTTCACCTTGCGATCTGCACTAAGTTTTCTTGCGATTTTGACTACATAGTCAAAATCGAAAGAAAATATCTCACCGTGTGTACACACCCTTATTAGATTGATGTTAAACTTGGGTCATATTAGGCGATATTTGCTTTGAAGATGAACAACATGTGTGGCCATCTTAAGAAAGAACAATGAAAAGATTATCTCTGCCAGAAAGTACAATGAATTGAATTACCTCAAAATGTCTGAAACGAAGAGGGGTATCACTTCTCTTACAATGTTGGATATTTTGTATAAGTGATAAAACTTCAACATCCAATATGGTCTCATCAATATAAGCATTGAGGGATCATTTTGTCAGACTGGCCTAAAAATATTAAAGACAGAAAATAAGGCATTAGTATACATTCCTCATTGTGATATGTTATATTGATGCCAATCACTAATATATTGGAATGAAATAACTTTTTTTTTTGTTCATTGAGCACAATATGAATAGCCAACCTGGGCGTTTTACAAAATACAAAAAAAAAGCTGCATATAAAAATAGAAATGTAATAAATACAATATTCCTGCTACTACAGAGCCCCCAGTGATAGTCAACCTAATGCACTTCAATCAAAGCATTAGCAACACTAGCCTTAAAAAAAAAGCCAGCATATTACCATTAAAAAAAAAAAAAAAAAAAGGATTTATGGTAAGAACTTACAGTTGTTAAATCTCTTTCTGCGAGGTACACTGGGCTCCACAAGGATTAACATCGGGGTGTAGAGTAGGATCTCGATCCAAGGCACCAAAAGGCTCAAAGCTTTTGACTGTTCCCAAAATGCACAGCGCCGCCTCCTCTATAACCCCGCCTCCATGCACAGGAGCGCAGTTTCGTTAACCAGCCCAATGCAGTAGCAGATACCAGAGACGACAATCGCTCGTAGCCAATTACATCACACACTCACCACAGGAGAGGGTATCAGCGGCTATGCCAATACCAACCCAAAGAAGCTAAGTGCGTCAAGGTGGGCACCTTGTGGAGCTCAGTGTACCTCGCAGAAAGAGATTTAACAACGGTAAGTTCTTACCATAAATCTCGTTTTCTGCTGCGGAGTACACTGGGCTCCACAAGGATTAACATCGGGGATGTCCTAAAGCAGTTCCTTATGGGAGGGGACGCACTGTAGCGGGCATGAGAACCCGGCGTCCAAATGAAGCATCCTGGAAAGCGGCAGTATCGAAGGCATAGAACCTTACAAACGTGTTCCCTGAGGACCACGTGGCCGCCTTGCACAATTGTTCAAGGGCTGCACCACGGTGGGCCGCCCAAGAAGGTCCAACCAACCGAGTAGAATGGGCTTTGATGGTAGCAGGAACCGGACGACCAGCCTGTACATAAGCATGTGCAATCACCATTCTAATCCATCTGGCCAGAGTCTGCTTGGAAGCAGGCCAGCCACGTTTGTGAAAACCAAGCACAAAAAGAGAATAATTTCCTAAAGGAGGATGTTCTCTTCACATAGATACGGAGAGCCAGTACTACATCCAAAGACCGCTCTTTGTTAGACAACTCAGGAGAAGTAAAGGCTGGAACCACAATCTCCTGGTTAAGGTGGAAGGAAGACACCACCTTGGGTAAATAACCTGGGCGCGTTCTAAGAACCGCCCGGTCACGGTGAAAAATCAAATAGGGAGACTTGCAGGATAAGGCACCCAAGTCTAAGACCCTTCTAGCTAAAGCAATAGCCAGCAAGAATAACACCTTAAGGGAAAGCCACTTAAGGTCAGCCGAGGTAAGAGGCTCAAACGCAGACTCTTGTAAGGCCTCCAAAACCACCGACAGATCCCAAGGGGCCACAGGTGGAACATAAGGAGGCTGAATTTGCAACACACCCTGAGTGAATGTATGCACATCAGGTATGGTGGCAATCTTTCTCTGAAACCAAACCGACAAGGCAGAGATGTGAACTTTGAGGGAGGCCAGACGCAGGCCCAAATCCAGGCCCTGTTGTAGGAAGGCCAATAGTATGGCCGTACTAAACTTGAAAACGTCATGATTGTGAGACGCACACCAAGTAAAGTAAGCATTCCAGACCCTATGGTAGATCCGAGCAGAAGCCGGCTTACGGGCCTTCAACATAGCTTGAACGACCGCCTCAGAAAAACCCTTGGCCCTCAGAACGGAAGCTTCAAGAGCCATGCCGTCAAAGGCAGACAGGCCAAATCCAGGTAAACACAAGGGCCCTGAACAAGGAGGACCGGTCGTTGGGGAAGTAGAAGGGGACGATCCAACAAGTGGCCCTGTAGATCGGAGAACCAGTGCCGCCTGGGCCAAGCTGGAGCGACCAGAAGAAGGTTATCTCCTTCTTGCTTGAACTTCCGTATTACTCTGGGCAGGAGTGAAACCGGAGGGAACACATATGGCAGCTGAAAGTTCCATGGAATTGCCAGAGCGTCCACGAACGCAGCTTGAGGATCCCTTGTCCTTGCTCCGAAGACCGGAACCTTGTGATTGTGTCGAGACGCCATCAGATCCACATCTGGAAGACCCCACGTGTCCACGAGAAGTTGAAACACCTCCGGATGGAGGCTCCACTCTCCGGCATGTACGTCCTGACGACTGAGATAGTCCGCTTCTCAGTTCAGGACGCCCGGAATGAACACTGCGGATATGGCCGGCAGATGGCGTTCTGCCCACTGAAGAATTTGTGATACTTCCCTCATTGCCATGCGGCTTCAAGTGCCGCCTTGATGATTGATGTACGCCACCGTGGTGGCATTGTCCGACTGTACTTGAACAGGTGTGTTCTGTATCAGATGCTGGGGCATTGACAACACATTGAACACTGCCCGTAGCTCCAGAATGTTTATTGGGATTAGGGACTCCTCCCTGGTCCACCGACCATGGAGAGAGTGTTGTTCCAACACCGCGCCCCAACCTCTCAGACTGGCATCCGTCATCAGCAGGACCCAGTTGGATATCCAGAAGAGACTGCCCCTGCTCAACCGTCAGTCCTGAAGCCACCAGTCCAGTGACAGGCGGACCTCCGGAGACAAGGAGATCATGTAAGATCTGATCCGGTGAGGTAGGCCGTCCCTACCACACCGGATCAGATCCCTTCTGTCCGTCCCTACCTTGGACAGAATCAACTTCTGCAGAGGGTGAGAATGGAATTGAGCATACTCCACCATGTTGAAAGCCGACACCATGAGACCTAGCACTTGCATTGCCGAATGAATCGACACTTGCGGACGAGATAGGAAGCATCGAATCCTGTCCTGAAGTTTCAGGACTTTCTCCTGAGACAGGAACAACCGCTGGTTGTGAGAGTGTCCAATAACGCTCCCAGGTGTACCATGCTCCGCGCAGGAACCAGGGAGGATTTCTTAAAGTTGACCAGCCACCCGTGGGCTGTCATGCACTGGACTGTCACATCGAGATGATACAGGAGAAGTTCTGGAGAATTTGCCAGGATCAACAAATCGTCCAGGTACGGTAGAATCCTGACCCCTTGACGGCAGAGTGTAGCCGTCATGATAATGCTGATTTATCTTCAGGAATGAAAGCTATACCTTAAACACACCTTAAATACTCTTTACCATGGAGACACTGCAGCCGCTATACTTAATACACACTCTACGTACTTTGTACGCTATTAGCGTACAAAGTCCCGTACTGTGTACGGACTTTGCGTACAAATGCCGTGCTGATGGTACAAAGTACTCACAGCGCGTACACACCCAGAGATACACTGTAAACCCTTAACAGCTATGCAATGCAATGATAATACACTTTAAACCTTAGCAGGGCAATGAAGACACGACACCAGATTGTAATTAAACCGCTGGGTTCCGACACCACAGCGTATTATTGCTGAAAGGGGGTTACAATACAATACAATATAACAGAGTAAATGGCTACAGTCAATGTTACATACGTGAGTGGATTTGCCGCGCTACCCAGTCTGGTCCTCCGTCATCTGATAGATAACGTTGTGAGTCTTGTGTCTGACCAGGCCTGCTGCAGGCTCTCTTTATACAATTCATCCAAAACATAACACAATGGATACTATAATCTCTTTGTCCATTGGACACAGGGATGGTCATTTACAGTACAGGAGAGGTCATAGGTCGGTTTGAATAGGTAGGCGGTCTTTTCCAACTGCTCTTGTGGGTGGTCTCCTCTGGATTCCCGCCGCATACATAATGTACAGTAAATACAGTTTATATCTATATTCTGCTCCTGCACATAACTATCCGCAGGAACATGCGATCTTCCTCAAACCAACACCGGAATGTTGCCCTTAAAATACCCTTCAGCTGGATACCAAACACCACCTTATAACCTTGTCCTGTCCCCTCCTATCCTGTAAAGGTGAATCCCTTTGTTCAGTTACCATTTAAACTGTTGTTACTTTCTGATGTGGTGCAGGGAGACTATGTGTACATTGTGCACTATTTGGATTAAATATGTAATGTGTTTTGATAGCCTTCCATGCGCTCACAAACTCTACTGTAAATACTCATACCACGCGCTAATACGCAGGACCGCGGGGGCGACCATGCGCAATTGCGAATATGCGCACACACAGCAGAGCAAGTACGCGCATGGAGGCCATCTGTGCGTAGTTTGTACGTGATGTGTGTACTGCAATATCTTTCGACTTTGACAGTCATGACCGCCATAACTTTGGTGAAAACTCGGGGAACCGTTGTCAAACCAAAGGGTAATGCCCGAAATTGGTAATGAAGGTTACCCACCGCAAACCTCAGGTACTGCCGATGAGATACCGCAATAGGAATATGTAGGTAGGCATCCTGTATGTCCAGGGTGACCATATAGTCCCCAGGCTCCAAGGCCAGAACACTAGAGCGCAGCGTTTCCATACGGAATTTGGAGACCCGCACATGCTTGTTCATGCTTCAGATTGAGAATGGGCCGTGAGGACACGTTCGGTTTTGGGACTAGGAACAGCGGTGAATAGTACCCCTTGCCTCTCTGAGCCAGAGGCACCTGTACAATCACTCCTGCGGCCAGGAGGGAATGTACCACAGAGTGCAAAGTGTTTGCTTTTGCCGGATCCAGAGGCACATCTGTCAGGCAAAATTGATGCGGGGATGACTCTTGAAAGGTATGGCATAACCTCGAGCGACGACTTCCCTCACCCAGATATCTGAAGTGGTCTTCAACCATTCCTGGGCAAATCCTAGAAGTCGTCCTCCAACCCTGGGATCCCCCAGCGGGAGGCCCGCCCCGTCATGCAGCAGGCTTGTCAGTTTTGGAAGCTGGCTGACGGGCGGCCCAGGCACGCTTCGGTCTGGGCTTGGCAGGTCTAGAAGCACGAGCTTGCTTTGTGTACGCCTGACCTTTTGCTTTTCCTGGAGGACGAAAGGGCTGAGGGAAAGTAATTTTACCCTTCTGTGCGGAAGGAGCCGTACTAGGTAGGCAAGCTGTTTTAGCAGTAGCCAAATCAGCCACAATCTTATTGAGGTCTTCTCCAAAGAGAATGTCTCCCTTGAAAGGAAGCACCTCCAGGGTTTTCTTGGAATCCATATCCACCGACCAGGATCTCAACCAAAAGATACGTCTGGCCAAGACGGACGCAGTAGCAGCCTTGGCCGCCTCAAGGTACAGAGAAGCCGTGGTAATATACGAGACACATTGTCGAGCATGCTCAGATGCGTTGGAAGGCAGTTCCGCCTCAAGCTCTTGAGCCCACGGCTCTACAGCTTCAGCAGCCCAAGTTGCTGCAATGGTTGGCCTATGCACAGCCCCAGTTAGGGTATAAATCGCTTTTAAACAACCCTCCACGCGGTTCCATCAGAGAGGTGATGGTAGTTACTGGCAGAGTAGAGGAAACAACCATACGCGCCACATGAGAATCAACGGGCGGAGGGGTTTCACAATTCTTACAGACCTCCGCAGAGAGAGCCAACAGTCTCTTATTCGGTGTGAATTTTGTCTCCGGATTTTCCCAGGATTCCTGACATATGTAAACCAGGTGTTCAGAATGAGGTAAAACTTGTTTAACCACCTTCTTATGTTTAAACCTATTCGGTTTCTTAGAGACAGCCTCAGGATCGTCAGACACCTGAAGAATGAGCCTAATCGCTTCAATCAAATCTGGGACATTCACTAATGACTTCCCGTCCCCATCAGAAACATCTGTCTGTGGGATCAGTATATGCACCATCCTCATCAGAGGATGTGTCTGGGATAGCAGTGGATTGGGTGGAGGTAATGGCCCGTTTAGAAGACGACTTAGTCTTAGGCGGGCGAGAGTGACACTTAGGGGTAAATTTACTAAGATGGGATGTTGCCCATAGCAACCAATCAGATTGCAGGTATTATCTTCTAAAAGGTGCTAGATAAATGAGAAGTAGAATCTGATTGGTTGCTATGGGCAACATTCCATCTTAAAAAGAACTCCCATCTTAGTAAATTTACCCCTTAGATTTAGTCAGTGACCGGTTCAAATGCTGTAACTGAGTGGAGATTTGATCTGCCCATAGCGGATTAATAGCAGGGACCATAAACTGCTGCAGTGGCACAGGTGGTCCCACGGGGGCGCCAATTTAGTTACAAGCGTGTTTAATAGCGTGGCAAATGTAGCCAAAGGTGGGTCCTGTGAAGCCCCAGGTGCTACTGACCCACTGGAGGGTAAGGAACCTGAACTCTCAGTTGCCATATTATCCTCCATCACGTCCGCGGCCTCACTACCACGCAATGTGGGAGAAGCCCCAGCGTCTTTGCCACGTGTAGCAGACATAACAATGTGCACAATATCGGGCAACCTGGTACAAGGTGTAGCAGCAATATACCTAGCAAGAGCACCCGTAAAGTGTGACTATGACAGCACAGACCTGGACTTCAAGAGATAATAAGAATTTACTCACCGGTAATTCTATTTCTCGTAGTCCGTAGTGGATGCTGGGAACTCCGTAAGGACCATGGGGAATAGCGGGCTCCGAAAGAGGCTGGGCACTCTAGAAAGATTTAGGACTACCTGGTGTGCACTGGCTCCTCCCACTATGACCCTCCTCCAAGCCTCAGTTAGGACACTGTGCCCGGACGAGCTGACATAATAAGGAAGGATTTTGAATCCCGGGTAAGACTCATACCAGCCACACCAATCACACCGTATAACTCGTGATACTATACCCAGTTAACAGTATGAATATAACTGAGCCTCTCAACAGATGGCTCAACAATAACCCTTTAGTTAGGCAATAACTATATACAAGTATTGCAGACAATCCGCACTTGGGATGGGCGCCCAGCATCCACTACGGACTACGAGAAAATAAGATTTTACTTACCGATAAATCTATTTCTCGGAGTCCGTAGTGGATGCTGGGGTTCCTGAAAGGACCATGGGGAATAGCGGCTCCGCAGGAGACAGGGCACAAAAAGTAAAGCTTTTTCAGATCAGGTGGTGTGCACTGGCTCCTCCCCCTATGACCCTCCTCCAGACTCCAGTTAGGTACTGTGCCCGGACGAGCGTACACAATAAGGGAGGATTTTGAATCCCGGGTAAGACTCATACCAGCCACACCAATCACACCGTACAACCTGTGATCTAAACCCAGTTAACAGTATGATAACAGCGGAGCCTCTGAAAGATGGCTTCCTTCAACAATAACCCGAATTAGTTAACAATAACTATGTACAATTTATGCAGACAATCCGCACTTGGGATGGGCGCCCAGCATCCACTACGGACTCCGAGAAATAGATTTATCGGTAAGTAAAATCTTATTTTCTCTATCGTCCTAGTGGATGCTGGGGTTCCTGAAAGGACCATGGGGATTATACCAAAGCTCCCAAACGGGCGGGAGAGTGCGGATGACTCTGCAGCACCGAATGAGAGAACTCCAGGTCCTCCTTAGCCAGAGTATCAAATTTGTAAAATTTTACAAACGTGTTCTCCCCTGACCACGTAGCTGCTCGGCAAAGTTGTAATGCCGAGACCCCTCGGGCAGCCGCCCAAGATGAGCCCACCTTCCTTGTGGAGTGGGCCTTTACAGATTTAGGCTGTGGCAGGCCTGCCACAGAATGTGCAAGTTGGATTGTGCTACAGATCCAACGAGCAATCGTCTGCTTAGACGCAGGAGCACCCATCTTGTTGGGTGCATACAATATAAACAACGAGTCAGATTTTCTGACTCCAGCTGTCCTTGCAATATATTTTTAATGCTCTGACAACGTCCAGTAACTTGGAGTCCTCCAAGTCACTTGTAGCCGCAGGCACTACAATAGGCTGGTTCAGATGAAATGCTGACACCACCTTAGGGAGAAAATGCGGACGAGTCCGCAGTTCTGCCCTGTCCGAATGGAAAATCAGATATGGGCTTTTGTAAGATAAAGCTGCCAATTCTGATACTCTCCTGGCAGAAGCCAGGGCTAGAAGCATGGTCACTTTCCAAGTGAGATATTTCAAATCCACCTTATTTAGTGGTTCAAACCAATGAGATTTTAGAAAGTCCAAAACCACATTGAGATCCCACGGTGCCACTGGAGGCACCACAGGAGGCTGTATATGCAGCACTCCCTTAACAAAGGTCTGGACTTCAGGGACTGAAGCCAATTCTTTTTGAAAGAAAATCGACAGGGCCGAAATTTGAACCTTAATAGATCCCAATTTGAGACCCATAGACAATCCTGATTGCAGGAAATTTAGGAATCGACCCAGTTGAAATTCCTCCGTCGGAGCACTCCGATCTTCGCACCACGCAACATATTTTCGCCAAATTCGGTGATAATGTTGCACGGTTACTTCCTTCCTTGCTTTAATCAAAGTAGGAATGACTTCTTCCGGCATGCCTTTTTCCTTTAGAATCCGGCGTTCAACCGCCATGCCGTCAAACGCAGCCGCGGTAAGTCTTGAAACAGACAGGGACCCTGCTGAAGCAAGTCCCTCCTTAGTGGTAGAGGCCACGGATCTTCCGTGATCATCTCTTGAAGTTCCGGGTACCAAGTCCTTCTTGGCCAATCCGGAACCACTAGTATCGTTCTTACGCCTCTTTGCCGTATAATTCTCAATACTTTTGGTATGAGAGGCAGAGGAGGAAACACATACACCGACTGGTACACCCAAGGCGTTACCAGCGCGTCCACAGCTATTGCCTGCGGATCTCTTGACCTGGCGCAATACCTGTCCAGTTTTTTGTTGAGGCGAGACGCCATCATGTCCACCATTGGTCTTTCCCAACGGGTTAACCAGCATGTGGAAGACTTCTGGATGAAGTCCCCACTCTCCCGGGTGAAGATCGTGTCTGCTGAGGAAGTCTGCTTCCCAGTTGTCCACTCCCGGGATGAACACTGCTGACAGTGCTATCACATGATTCTCTGCCCAGCGAAGAATCCTTGCAGCTTCTGCCATTGCACTCCTGCTTCTTGTGCCGCCCTGTCTGTTCACATGGGCGACTGCCGTGATGTTGTCCGACTGGATCAACACCGGTTTTCCCTGAAGCAGAGGTTCTGCCTGGCTTAGAGCATTGTATATTGCTCTTAGTTCCAGAATGTTTATGTGAAGAGACGTTTCCAGGCTCGTCCATACTCCCTGGAAGTTTCTTCCTTGTGTGACTGCTCCCCAGCCTCTCAGGCTGGCGTCCGTGGTCACCAGGATCCAATCCTGTATGCCGAATCTGCGGCCCTCCAATAGATGAGGACTCTGCAACCACCACAGAAGAGACACCCTTGTCCTTGGAGACAGGGTTATCCGTAGGTGCATCTGAAGATGCGACCCTGACCATTTGTCCAACAGATCCCTTTGGAAAATTCTTGCGTGGAATCTGCCGAATGGAATTGCTTCGTAAGAAGCCACCATTTTTCCCAGGACTCTTGTGCATTGATGTACAGACACCTTTCCTGGTTTTAGGAGGTTCCTGACAAGCTCGGATAACTCCTTGGCTTTTTCCTCCGGGAGAAAAACCTTTTTCTGAACAGTGTCCAGAATCATCCCTAGGAACAGCAGACGAGTTGTCGGCATTAACTGGGATTTTGGAATATTCAGAATCCACCCGTGCTGTTTTAGCACTTCTTGAGACAGTGCTAATCCCATCTCTAGCTGTTCTCTGGACCTCGCCCTTATTAGGAGATCGTCCAAGTATGGGATAATTAATATGCCTTTTCTTCGAAGAAGAATCATCATCTCGGCCATTACCTTTGTAAAGATCCGAGGTGCCGTGGACAATCCGAACGGCAGCGTCTGAAACTGATAGTGACAGTTTTGTACAACGAACCTGAGGTACCCCTGGTGTGAGGGGTAAATTGGAACGTGGAGATACGCATCCTTGATGTCCAAGGATACCATAAAGTCCCCCTCTTCCAGGTTCGCTATCACTGCTCTGAGTGACTCCATCTTGAACTTGAACTTCTTTATGTACAGGTTCAAGGATTTCAGATTTAGAATAGGCCTTACCGAGCCATCCGGCTTCGGTACCACAAAAAGAGTGGAATAATACCCCTTCCCTTGTTGTAGAAGAGGTACCTTGACTATCACCTGCTGAGAGTACAGCTTGTGAATGGCTTCCAAAACCGTCTCCCTTTCGGAGGGGGACGTTGGTAAAGCAGACTTCAGGAAACGGCGAGGTGGATCTGTCTCTAATTCCAACCTGTACCCTTGAGATATTATCTGCAGGATCCAGGGATCTACCTGCGAGTGAGCCCACTGCGCGCTGTAATTTTTGAGACGACCGTCCACCGTCCCCGAGTCCGCTTGAGAAGCCCCAGCGTCATGCTGAGGCTTTTGTAGAAGCCGGGGAGGGCTTCTGTTCCTGGGAAGGAGCTGCGTGTTGCTGTCTCTTCCCTCGACCTCTGCCTCGTGGCAGATATGAATAGCCCTTTGCTCTCTTATTTTTAAAGGAACGAAAGGGCTGCGGTTGAAAAGTCGGTGCCTTTTTCTGTTGGGGAGTGACTTGAGGTAGAAAGGTGGATTTCCCGGCTGTAGCCGTGGCCACCAAATCTGATAGACCGACTCCAAATAACTCCTCCCCTTTATACGGCAAAACTTCCATATGCCGTTTTGAATCCGCATCGCCTGTCCACTGTCGCGTCCATAAAGCTCTTCTGGCCGAAATGGACATAGCACTTACCCGTGATGCCAGTGTGCAGATATCCCTCTGTGCATCACGCATATAAAGAAATGCATCCTTTATTTGTTCTAACGACAGTAAAATATTGTCCCTGTCCAGGGTATCAATATTTTCAATCAGGGACTCTGACCAAACTACCCCAGCACTGCCCATCCAGGCAGTCGCTACAGCAGGTCGTAGTATAACACCTGCATGTGTGTATATATAATTTTTTGGATATTTTCCATCCTCCTATCTGATGGATCTTTAAGTGTGGCCGTATCAGGAGAGGGTAACGCCACTTGTTTAGATAAGCGTGTTAGCGCCTTGTCCACCCTAGGAGGTGTTTCCCAGCGCTCCCTAACCTCTGGCGGGAAAGGGTATAATGCCAATAATTTCTTTGAAATTATCAGCTTTTTATCAGGGGCAACCCACGCTTCATTACACACGTCATTTAATTCTTCTGATTCAGGAAAAACTATAGGTAGTTTTTTCATACCCCACATAATACCCTGTTTAGTGGTACCTGTAGTATCAGCTAAATGTAACGCCTCCTTCATTGCCAAAATCATATAACGTGTGGCCCTACTGGAAAATACGGTTGAATCGTCACCGTCACCACTGGAGTCAGTGCCTGCGTCTGGGTCTGTGTCGACCGACTGAGGCAAAGGGCGTTTCACAGCCCCTGACGGTGTTTGAGTCGCCTGGACAGGCACTAATTGATTGTCCGGCCGCCTCATGTCGTCAAACGACTGCTTTAGCGTGTTGACACTATCCCGTAGTTCCATAAATAAAGGCATCCATTCTGGTGTCGACTCCCTAGGGGGTGACATCCTCATATTTGGCAATTGCTCCGCCTCCACACCAATATCGTCCTCATACATGTCGACACACACGTACCGACACACAGCAGACACACGGGGAATGCTCCTAACGAAGACAGGACCCACTAGCCCTTTGGGGAGACAGAGGGAGAGTTTGCCAGCACACACCAAAAGCGCTATATATATATCAGGGATAGCCTTATAATAAGTGCTCCCTTATAGCTGCTTTGTTATATCAAAATATCGCCATAAATTTGCCCCCCCCTCTCTGTTTTACCCTGTTTCTGTAGTGCAGTGCAGGGGAGAGACTTGGGAGCCGTCCTGACCAGCGGAGCTGTGAGAGGAAATGGCGCCGTGTGCTGAGGAGATAGGCCCCGCCCCTTTTCTGGCGGGCTCGTCTCCCGCTATTTAGAAAAATCAGGCAGGGGTTAAATATCTCCATATAGCCTCTAGGGGCTATATGTGAGGTATTTTTAGCCTTTATAGGTATTCATTTGCCTCCCAGGGCGCCCCCCTCCCAGCGCCCTGCACCCTCAGTGACTGCCGTGTGAAGTGTGCTGAGAGGAAAATGGCGCACAGCTGCAGTGCTGTGCGCTACCTTTAGAAGACTGCAGGAGTCTTCAGCCGCCGATTCTGGACCTCTTCTGACTTCAGCATCTGCAAGGGGGCCGGCGGCGCGGCTCCGGTGACCATCCAGGCTGTACCTGTGATCGTCCCTCTGGAGCTTGATGTCCAGTAGCCAAGAAGCCAATCCATCCTGCACGCAGGTGAGTTGACTCCTTCTCCCCTCAGTCCCTCGCTGCAGTGATCCTGTTGCCAGCAGGAATCACTGTAAAATAAAAAACCTAGCTAAACTTTTTCTAAGCAGCTCTTTAGGAGAGCCACCTAGATTGCACCCTTCTCGGCCGGGCACAAAAATCTAACTGGAGTCTGGAGGAGGGTCATAGGGGGAGGAGCCAGTGCACACCACCTGATCTGAAAAAGCTTTACTTTTTGTGCCCTGTCTCCTGCGGAGCCGCTATTCCCCATGGTCCTTTCAGGAACCCCAGCATCCACTAGGACGATAGAGAAATAGAATTACCGGTGAGTAAATTCTTATTTTCTCTGACGTCCTAGTGGATGCTGGGAACTCCGTAAGGACCATGGGGATTATACCAAAGCTCCCAAACGGGCGGGAGAGTGCGGATGACTCTGCAGCACCGAATGAGAGAACTCCAGGTCCTCCTCAGCCAGGGTATCAAATTTGTAGAATTTTGCAAACGTGTTTGCCCCTGACCAAGTAGCTGCTCGGCAAAGTTGTAAAGCCGAGACCCCTCGGGCAGCCGCCCAAGATGAGCCCACCTTCCTTGTGGAATGGGCATTTACAGATTTTGGCTGTGGCAGTCCTGCCACAGAATGTGCAAGCTGAATTGTACTACAAATCCAGCGAGCAATAGACTGCTTAGAAGCAGGAGCACCCAGCTTGTTGGGTGCATACAGGACAAACAGCCGTCCTGGAAACATATATTTTCAGGGCCCTGACAACGTCTAGCAACTTGGAGTCCTCCAAATCCCTAGTAGCCGCAGGCACCACAATAGGCTGGTTCAGGTGAAACGCTGACACCACCTTAGGGAGAAATTGGGGACGAGTCCTCAATTCTGCCCTATCCATATGGAAAATCAGATAAGGGCTTTTACAAGATAAAGCCGCCAATTCTGACACTCGCCTGGCTGAAGCCAAGGCCAATAACATGACCACTTTCCACGTGAGATATTTCAGATCCACGGTTTTTAGTGGCTCAAACCAATGTGATTTTAAGAAACTCAACACCACGTTGAGATCCCAAGGTGCCACAGGAGGCACAAACGGGGGCTGAATATGCAGCACTCCTTTCACAAATGTCTCAACTTCAGGTACTGAAGCTAGTTCTTTTTGAAAGAAAATCGACAGAGCCGAGATCTGTACTTTAATGGAGCCTAGATTTAGGCCCATATTCACTCCTGCTTGCAGGAAATGCAGAAATCGACCTAGTTGAAATTCCTCTGTTGGGGCCTTTTTGGCATCGCACCATGGAACATATTTCCGCCATATGCGGTGATAATGCTTTGCCGTAACATCTTTCCTGGCCTTAATAAGCGTAGGAATGACTTCTTCCGGAATACCCTTTTCCTTTAGGATCCGGTGTTCAACCGACATGCCGTCAACCGCACCCGCGGTAAGTCTTGGAACAGACAGGGCCCCTGCTGTAGCAGGTCCTGTCTGAGCGGTAGAGGCCACGGGTCCTCTGAGAGCATCTCTTGAAGTTCCGGGTACCACGCTCGTCTTGGCCAATCCGGACCACGAGAATTGTGTTTACTCCTCGCTTTCGTATTATTCTCAATACCTTTGGTATGAGAGGCAGAGGAGGGAACAAATAAACCGACTGGTACACCCACGGTGTCACTAGAGCGTCCACAGCTACCGCCTGAGGGTTCCTTGACCTGGCGCAATATCTTTTTAACTTTTTGTTGCGGCGGAACGCCATCATGTCCACCTGTGGTTTTTCCCAATGGTTTACCAGCATCTGGAAGACTTCTGGATGAAGTCCCCACTCTCCCGGGTGGAGGTCGTGTCTGCTGAGGAAGTCTGCTTCCCAGTTGTCCACTCCCGGAATGAACACTGCTGACAGCGCTAGTACATGATTCTCCGCCCATCGGAGGATTCTTGTGGCTTCTGCCATCGCCATCCTGCTTCTTGTGCCGCCCTGTCGATTTACATGGGCGACTGCCGTGATGTTGTCTGACTGGATCAGCACCGGCTGGTGTAGGAGCAGGGATTTTGCTTGACTTAGGGCATTGTAGATGGCCCTTAGTTCCAGAATATTTATGTGAAGGGAAGTCTCCTGACTCGACCATAGTCCTTGGAAGTTTCTTCCCTGTGTGACTGCCCCCCAGCCTCGAAGGCTGGCATCCGTGGTCACCAGGACCCAGTCCTGTATGCCGAACCTGCGGCCCTCTAGAAGATGGGCACTCTGCAGCCACCACAGTAGAGACACCCTGGTTCTTGGAGACAGGGTTATTAAGCGATGCATCTGAAGATGCGATCCGGACCACTGGTCCAACAGGTCCCACTGAAAGATTCTGGCATGGAACCTGCCGAAGGGAATTGCTTCGTAAGAAGCCACCATCTTTCCCAGGACCCGCGTGCAGCGATGCACTGATACCTGTTTTGGTTTCAGGAGGTCTCTGAATACAGATGACAACTCCCTGGCTTTCTCCTCCGGGAGAAACACTTTTTTCTGGACTGTATCCAGAATCATACCCAGGAACAGTAGCCGTGTCGTCGGAACCAGCTGTGACTTTGGGATATTCAGAATCCAGCCGTGCTGGTGCAGCACCTCCTGAGATAGTGCTACTCCCACCAACAACTGTTCCTTGGACCTCGCTTTTAATAGGAGATCGTCCAAGTACGGGATAATTAAAACTCCCTTTTTTCGAAGGAGTATCATCATTTCCGCCATAACCTTGGTAAATACCCTCGGTGCCGTGGACAGTCCAAACGGCAGCGTCTGGAATTGGTAATGGCAATCCTGTACCACAAATCTGAGGTACTCCTGGTGAGGATGGTAAATGGGGACATGCAAGTAAGCATCCTTGATGTCCAGGGATACCATGTAATCCCCCTCTTCCAGGCTCGCAATAACCGCCCTGAGCGATTCCATCTTGAACTTGAATTTTTTTATGTATGTGTTCAAGGATTTCAAATTTAAAATGGGTCTCACCGAACCGTCCGGTTTCGGTACCACAAATAGTGTGGAATAGTAACCCCGGCCTTGTTGAAGTAGGGGTACCTTGATTATCACCTGCTGGGAATACAGCTTGTGAATTGCCGCTAGCACCGCTTCCCTGTCTGAGGGAGCAATCGGCAAGGCAGATTTTAGGAACCGGTGGGGTGGAGACGCCTCGAATTCCAGTTTGTACCCCTGAGATACTATTTGAAGGATCCAGGGATCCACCTGTGAGCGAGCCCACTGATCGCTGAAATTCTTGAGGCGGCCCCCCACCGTACCAGGCTCCGTCTGTGGAGCCCCACCGTCATGCGGCGGACTTGGCAGAAGAAGCGGGGGAGGACTTTTGCTCCTGGGAACCTGCTGTTTGTTGCAGCCTTTTTCCCCTACCTCTGCCTCTGGATAGAAAAGACCCGCCTTTTCCACTCCTGTTTTTCTGGGTCCGAAAGGACTGAACCTGATAAAACGGCGCCTTCTTAGGCTGTGAGGGGACATGGGGTAAAAATGCTGACTTCCCAGACGTTGCTGTGGAAACTAGGTCCGAGAGACCATCCCCAAATAATTCCTCACCCTTATATGGCAACACTTCCATGTGCCTTTTAGAATCTGCATCTCCTTTCCACTGGCGAGTCCATAAGGCTCTCCTAGCAGAAATGGACAATGCACTAACTTTAGATGTCAGTCGGCAGATTTTCCTCTGTGCATCTCTCATATATAAGACTGAGTCTTTTATATGGTCTATGGTTAACAGGATCGTGTCTCTGTCTAATGTGTCAATATTTTCTGACAGTTTATCTGACCACGCAGCGGCAGCACTGCACATCCAAGCTGACGCAATAGCTGGCCTAAGTATAATGCCTGAGTGTGTATATACAGACTTCAGGATCGCCTCCTGCTTTCTATCAGCAGGTTCCTTGAGGGCGGCCGTATCCGGAGACGGTAGTGCCACCTTTTTAGACAAACGTGTGAGCGCTTTATCCACCCTAGGAGGTGTTTCCCAACGTGACCTATCCTCTGGCGGGAAAGGGAACGCCATTAGTACCTTCTTAGGAATTACCAATTTTTTATCAGGGAAAGCCCACGCTTCTTCACACACTTCATTTAATTCATCTGATGGGGGAAAAACTACGGGTAGTTTTTTCTCCCCAAACATAATACCCTTTTTTGTGGTACCTGTATTTATATCAGAAATGTGTAACACCTCTTTTATTGCCTCAATCATGCAGTGAATGGCCTTAGTGGGCATCAGTTTAGACTCATCGTCGTCGACACTGGTGTCAGTATCAGTGTCGACATCTGGGTCTGCGGTCTGAGGTAGCGGGCGTTTTAGAGCCCCTGATGACCTGTGCGACGCCTGGACAGGCACGAGCTGAGAAGTCGGCTGTCCCACATTTGGCATGTCGTCAAATTTCTTATGTAAGGAGTCTATACGTGCACTCATTTCTTTCCATAAGCTCAACCACTCAGGTGTCTGCCCCGCAGGGGGTGACATCCCTTCTAAAGGCATCTGCTCCGTCTCCACATCATTATCCTCATCAAACATGTCGACACAGCCGTACCGACACACCGCACACACACAAGGAATGCTCCAACAGAGGACAGGACCCACAAAAGCCCTTTGGGGGGACAGAGTGAGTATGCCAGCACACACCAGAGCGCTATATAATGCAGGGACTAACTGAGTTATGTCCCCTATAGCTGCTTTTTCTATATAATTTATACAGCGCCTAAATTTAGTGCCCCCCCTCTCTTTTTTTACCCTTTTCTGTAGTGTAGACTGCAGGGGAGAGCCAGGGAGCTTCCTTCCAGCGGATCTGTGAAGGAGAAATGGTGCCAGTGTGCTGCAGGAGATAGCTCCGCCCCTTTTCCACGGCCTATTCTCCCGCTTTTTTCTGGATTCTGGCAGGGGTATTTTCCACATATATAGCCTCTGGGGCTATATATTGTGGTATTTTTGCCAGCCAAGGTGTTATAATTGCTTCTCAGGGCGCCCCCCCCCAGCGCCCTGCACCCTCAGTGACCGGAGTGTGAAGTGTGTGTGAGGAGCAATGGCGCACAGCTGCAGTGCTGTGCGCTACCTTGGTGAAGACTGATGTCTTCTGCCGCCGATTTTCCGGACCTCTTCTTGCTTCTGGCTCTGTAAGGGGGACGGCGGCGCGGCTCCGGGACCGAACACCAAGGACTGGGCCTGCGGTCGATCCCTCTGGAGCTAATGGTGTCCAGTAGCCTAAGAAGCCCAATCCGGCTGCAAGCAGGCGAGTTCGCTTCTTCTCCCCTTAGTCCCTCGCTGCAGTGAGCCTGTTGCCAGCAGGTCTCACTGAAAATAAAAAACCTAAATCTATACTTTCTTTCTAAGGGCTCAGGAGAGCCCCTAGTGTGCATCCAACCTCGGCCGGGCACAAGATCTAACTGAGGCTTGGAGGAGGGTCATAGTGGGAGGAGCCAGTGCACACCAGGTAGTCATAAATCTTTCTAGAGTGCCCAGCCTCCTTCGGAGCCCGCTATTCCCCATGGTCCTTACGGAGTTCCCAGCATCCACTAGGACGTCAGAGAAATAAATGTATATGGTGACTATAAATCACAAGTAAATATACACGGCAGGTATATCTTGTGATACAATCCTGTATTAAACAAAAAGAAACCTGATATACTTAGCCCCCTCAGGTATAGCAATATAGGAGTACCCTTTAATAAGGCAACCACGCAGTAGCTACATGCACACACACATATATAGTCACAAGCGTACCATGCAGAAATTATGTCCCATAAAACTGCACTGGACTAGCAATACAAAGTAATACTCATTATGGCTATATGTGTTAACAATAGATATAACAAAGCACAGTAAACACTGGATGTATATCACAGGGTGTTTGTACCACACAACCCTGAATGTATGCACTCTCTTTTAACTAACACTGTCCCAGTGACAGGTAGAATACTTAAGTGTCCTGTATGAAGCACAGCACTGGCAGTCAGGCGGAGAATTTGCCCCAGCAGTCCCAGGAACAGCTCAGCTCCATCAGTGATGGCCGCTGACCAGGAGTGAAGGAGAGGAAAGCAGCTCCAGGGCAGGAACATTTGTAGAAATGGCGCACTGGGGCTGGGGGGAGGGGCCACAGGATCGACCTGCTCCCCTTGCTGGCATCCCCACCGGGCGCTGTGGGCAGTGTTTTAAAGCGGGGTTTATGTATAACAAAAGACCCCCAGACCTGTACCCATTAGGTGTCCCTGGTGGCTAGAGGAGCGGCTGCCCAGTAATCAGTATCCACGCCAGCACGCACGGCCGCACTGGAACGCGGTAAGGTGCGGGCACAGAAACCCCTTACCTCCCCCGTAGCTGCGGTCCCACGATCCAGGAGGATGGCGGCGTGTGTGTGACTCACGTTTAGAAGGAACCGGCGCCTCCGCTGCAGTGACCCGGCAACCAGGGCGTGGGGGTATACAGCGCCGCTGGGGGTGACGGAGCTGCAGACAGAAAAGTCTGTGAGACTTTGCCTGCTGCAGCCCTTGAAGTTTTGTAGAAAAATCTTCTTTTCTGTCAATTTAAGCTATCAATAGTCTGCCTCAGGCAGCCCTCCTGTTATGTCTCTGCTTACTGCATGGCACCAACTTACAAACTGAGCTCCTGTGCATGGAGGCGGGGTTATAGAGGAGGCGGCGCTGTGCATCTCCCACTCCCATCCTCCCTCACTGCCACTGACTTTGCCTCCTTTTCCACCAAACTTGAGGCAATCCAACAAAAATCTGCTCCCGTCTACACTCAGCAGCCCTATCATCCTCTGCCTCCAGCCATCCCACCACAGACAAGGAAGTAAACTCCCTCATCTTATCTCCCCTGTCCACCTGCACCATGGACCCCCCTCCCCTCCCGCCTTCTCCGTTCGCTCTCCCCTTTAACCTATCACTCTCTATTGGCATCTTTCCCTTGTCATTTAAAAATACTCTTGTCTCATATTCTAAAGAACCAAACCTTACCCTACCTCACCCACTAGCTACCTCCCCATCTCTCTTCTTCCATTTTCCTCCAAAGTACTTGAGTGGCTGGTATACAGCGGTCTCACCAGCTACCTGTCTGACAACTCAATCCTTAATCATATTCAATCTGTCTTTCGCCCAATCCACAGAAACTGCCCTTGTCAAAGTCACCAATGACCTGCTTTTGCCCAAATCCAGGGGTCACTTCTCTCTGTTCTTCTTCCTGGACCGCCCTGCTGTCTTTGATACTGTGGCTCATCCTCTCCTCATCCGCACCCTCCAGACCATTGGCATCTCTAGCAATGTCCTTGCCTGGTTCACCTCTTACCTCACTAACTGCTCCTTATCCGTGTCTGCTCCTCCTCACCCCCTTCCTTGGCCCCCTTCTCTTCTCCCTGTACACCTCTTCCCTGGGTGCAAAAATAAGATACTTCAGTTTTCAATACCACCTCTATGCTGACGATAAGTAACTATACCTCTCCTCCATTCTCTCAGGTATCCAGCTGCCTCTCTGCCATCTACTCCTGAATGTCTGAGTGCTCCCTAAAGCTCAAAATGGACAAAACTAAACTCATCATCTCCCCCCCCCCCTCCCATGCAGAGTCTCCACCACCCAATCTCTATATCACTGTTGACAACACCATCATCTCCCCAGTTCCCCAACTCCGCTGCTTAGGCATCACTCTTGACTCCTCCCCCTTCTTTGCTGCCCCCTATGTCCAATCTCCGGATCAATTCTGTTGCATCCAGTTATGCAACATTGCTGATACGCACACCAGTGCTAACAGGACTATACCGGTGTATGAACAGAGAGGGAAGCGAAGCAAACGAACTCACAGACAGTATAACATAACATACACAGGAGGTGATGGAATAACTAATAAACACAAAGTGAACGGAGAAGCCCAAAGGCTCAGGAATTGGGTGTCTCCCTAGTGTCAGGAATGCTCAGATGGAATAGAGCGGACAATGAAGCGAGGTGTAGTGATTTAACATGTGGAGCACCTGAAATGATGTTGCTAAGAGCAACAGAAAAAACCCCAAAGGGTTACCAACGGGTGTGGGAATAAACTCCTTGGTCAGAGATAGAAATATAGACACAAGGAGAGTATCCACAATCCTAACCCCCACTTGCAGGGCACAGGTTCAGCTTACTGCCACTAAACTGACACCTGGACGCCCTGCACAGTGAGGGAGGATTAAGCAAGCAGGTCTGAGAGTACAGCCGCAAACCTGCTGGGTTCACAGAATAGCAAAAGAACCCCAGCAGGTCAAACAATTGACTCCAGTCTTACTGCTAGGTCCGGATTGGCAGAATGAAGTACCGAATCCCAAGGCCTATTCGCAGTAAGCAACAAGTAAATACAAAGTCACACAATACTAGCTAACTCTCTGGAACTGACTAACAAACAAAGATTCAGCAGCATTTGCCTAGCCTGGGAGGATGGTTTATATAGCAGGTGCTGTCCACGCCCCACTCAGACCTCACAGACTGTGAGCATAAAACCAGCGCCAGATTCCCTGCCGTGCACAGAGCCTGTAACCACTGCACAGTGAAAACCCGGACCGGAGTATCAGCTGCGCTCAGGTTACTTCGCTAACACTTGCCTCCCGGTTGCCATGGTGACGTGGCAGCACAGAGCAGGAGATCCTAACAGTACCCCCCCTCTGACGAGGGGTCAAAGAACCCCTACCACCGGGTTTATCGGGGAACTGCAAGAAGAGCGTATCAGTCTGGGGGCATGAAGATCACAACTGCGCACCCACGACCGCTCCTCCGGGCTATACCCCTTCCAGTGCACCAAAAATGACAGCCGACCCCGAACCATCTTGGAGTCAAGAACCCTTTCAACCACAAACTCCCTCTGACCCCGTATCAGAAGAGAAGAAGGTCTTCCACTGGAAGAAGGATTACTAACCGCCAGTTTTAAAAGGGAACAATGAAATGTTTTATTGATACCCAATGAACGGGGCAGATCTAACTGAAATGCCACCAGATTGATAACCCTGGTAATCTTATAAGGGCCGATGAACCGGGGGCCTAACTTATGAGATGGCTGTCTCAACTTCAAATTCTTGGTGGACAACCAGACGAAGTCTCCTAATTTGAAGCTGCAGGGTCTTCTCCGCTTATCAAAAACCCTTTTGGTCACTAATGACACAGACACAAGGGCTTTCTTCACTTTCCTCCAAATACCCTTAAGGACCGAAACAACAGAGGAACCACCAGGCGTGGAATCCAGGGGGACAAAAGAATTGGCCTTAGGATGATGCCCATACACACAAAGGAAGGGAGAGATCCCTGTAGCAGAGTGAGCCGCGTTGTTATAGGCAAACTCCGCCATGGACAGATGAGCAACCCAGTCAGTATGACACTTGGGAGACATAACACCTGAGGAACTGCTCCAAGGACTGGTTCACCCTCTCAGTCTGCCCATTAGACTGTGGATGGTAGCCTGACGACAAGCTCACAGAAATCTGGAGATCAGAACAAAATGCCCTCCAGAATTTGGCCACAAACTGGGATCCGCGGTCAGAGACCACATCAAGTGGCAACCCGTGGAGGCGCACAACATGCTGCATAAATAACTCAGACAGGCGTCTGGCCGATGGCAACCCAACCAGTGGAACGAAATGCGCCATCTTCG
This sequence comes from Pseudophryne corroboree, assembly GCF_028390025.1. Classification (NCBI taxonomy): domain Eukaryota; kingdom Metazoa; phylum Chordata; class Amphibia; order Anura; family Myobatrachidae; genus Pseudophryne; species Pseudophryne corroboree. The sequence continues at coordinate 408,907,371 of NC_086448.1, forward strand.
AAAACCTGTCAACGACAACCCAAATGGCTGTCATCCCCGAGGATTTGGGCAAGTCCACCACAAAATCCATGGAAATGTGGGTCCATGGCTTAGACGGAATAGAGAGTGGATGTAATGGGCCGACAGGAACCCCTCTAGGAGTTTTATTTCGAGCACAAACGTCAAATGCCCGAACCCACTGATCCACATCCCTAGCCACCGAGGGCCACCACACCGCCCTAGACAGCAACTCCCGAGTTCTGGCAATACCCGGATGCCCTGCCGACCTCTTGGCATGGAATTCCAGGAACACTCGCTGTCTTAACCTAGGAGGCACAAACAAGAGACCTACCGGAAGGTCTGGAGGAGCCTGCTCCTGTGCTCTAAGGACTAATGACAAGAGGTCCTGGGTAAAGCCCACTTTAATACATGATGGGGACACAATGGGCAATGGCTCCTCGGTGGTCTCTTGAACTGGAGCAAAACTCTGCGAGAGCGCATCAGCCTTGATGTTTTTGACCCAGGGCGATATGTTATCAAAAAATTAAAGCGAGCAAAAAACAAAGCCCATCGTGCCTGCCTGGCATTAAACCCGCTTCGCTGAGTCTAAATATGCCAGATTCTTATGGTCGGTGAGAATTGAGACCACAAACTTAGCCCCCTCAAGCCAGTGTCTCCACTCCCCGAGTGCATCCTTTATAGCCAACAATTCCCGGTTACCCACATCATAATTCATCTCGGCAGACGAAAATTTACGGGAAAAGTAAGCACAGGGATGAAGGCGATTATCAGACACCCCCCATCTGAGAGAGCACTGCCCCAATACCTATCTCAGAGGCATCCACTTCTACCACAAAAGGACGCTCTGGATCTGGGTGTCGCAGCACCTTGGCCGAGACAAATGCCCTTTTGAGACGGGTAAAGGCCGCTTTGGCCTCACAAGACCAGTGAGCAACATCCGCCCCTTTCTTAGCGAGTGCCACCAAGGGGGCCACTATAGACGAAAATCCAGCGATAAACCGTCTATAAAAATTCGCAAAGCCCAGAAAACGCTGAAGCGCCTTCAAACTAGTGGGCTGCACCCAACCCAGGACTGCCTGTACCTTAGAACCCTCCATTTGGAAACCTTCTGAGGAGATAATATACCCTAGAAATGCGATTTGCTGGACTTCAAACTCGCACCTCTCCAGCTTCGCCCCAAGCTGGTGGTCTCTGAGTTTCTGGAGGACTAAGCGTACATGCTTCCGATGTTCCTCCAGGGAATGAGAGAAGATTAGGATGTCATCTAGATCATAGGTTCTCAAACTCGGTCCTCGGGACCCCACACACTGCATGTTTTGCAGGTAACCCAGCAGGTGCACAGGTGAATTCATTACTCACTGACACATTTTAAAAGGTCCACAGGTTGAGCTAATTATTTCACTTTTGATTCTGTGAGGAGACCTGCAAAACATGCACCGTGTGGGGTCCTGAGGACCGAGTTTGAGAACCTGTGATCTAGATAAACAACTAAGAATCTATCCAAATATTCCCTGAGCACATCGTTCATGAATTCCTGGAAGACTGCCGGGGCATTAGAGAGCCCAAAAGGCATCACCAAATATTCATAATGCCCTGAGTGGGTATTAAAGGCAGTCTTCCATTCATCCCCCTCTCTTATTCGGATTAGATTGTAAGCACCGCGTAGGTCACTCTTAGAAAAAATGGTGGCAGTACGAAGCTGGTCAAACAAAACCGAAATGAGAGGCAGTGGGTACGAGTTTTTAATCGTGATACGGTTCAATTCCCTGAAGTCGATGCAGGGTCGCAACGAACCGTCCTTTTTACCCACGAAGAAGAACCCCGACCCAACTGGGGACTGTGAGGGTCTGATAAATCCCTTAGCCAAGTTCTCCTGAATGTACTCTGCCATAGCCTGAGTCTCAGGACGTGACAGGGAGTACAACCTGCTCTTGGGAAGCTTAGCATCCGGCAACAAATCAATGGCACAGTCATAGGGGCGATGGGGAGGTAGTACCTCCGCAACTTTTTTGGAGAACACATCCGCAAAATCTGCATAACATCCGGGCAATCCTGGCAAACTTAGCTGCGAGAGCCTGACTGGAAGGCTCAAGCAACTCCTGAAACAATCACTACCCCAACTAAGAATCTCCCCAGAGACCCAGTCAAATTGAGGGTTATGGGCCCTTAACCAGGGTAACCCCAAAACCAATGGGGCAAAAGAACAGACAGTTACATAAAAAGACAATTTTTCAGAGTGTGTGGCTCCAATAAACAAAGGAATTTGGCTGGTGCAGGAGGTAATTTTACCCTGGGACAATGGTTCCCCGTTTAACCCACAGATCTCAATCTCTGATGCCAAAGGTACTGAGGGAACAGAGTGTTCCAGGGCGAATTGACGGTCCATGAAAACCCCATCGGCCCCACTGTCAACAAAGGCCTCAGTCTTGACAGTTTGACCGATGATCTCCAAAGTCACCGGAATGAGAAAAAAGTATTTTTGGGAAATTCTGACTTCTGGCCTGACAGGATATTTCCCATCACCCTCAGGCCCTGAAGTTTTCCGGTTTTTCTGGGCATGATACTACAACATGACCTTTATTCCCACAGTACAAACACAAACCCTGCTGTCTCCTCCGCGTCTTCTCACGCGAGGAGAGGCGGGTAGCCCCAATCTGCATAGGCTCCTCGGAATATTCCTCAGAGTCTGAGGTTCCCTTGGGAAAAAAGGAAACTGTGGTCTCCCTTTCAAGCCTACGCTCTCTCAGCCGTCTATCCACCCGGATGGATAACTGCATGAGCTGATCTAAGCTATCAGGCAAGGGATATTGTACCAGTTGGTCCTTTATCTGGTCAGAAAGGCCCCTTCGGTACTGGTTTCTCAGGGCTGGGTCATTCCACTGGGTATCATGAGCCAACCTCCGAAACTCCGTACTATAAACCTCAGCTGGCCGTCGCCCTTGCTTAAGAACCGTAATCTGAGCCTCAGCTGAAGCCATCTTGTCAGGGTCATCATACAAAATGCCCAGTGCCGTAAAAAAAGCATCAACACTTTTAAGCGACGGACAGTCAGGCTGTAACCCATATGCCCAGACCTGTGGGTCTCCTTGTAGCAAGGAAATCACCATGCCCACCCGCTGAATCTCCGACCAAGAAAACTGGGGCCTAAGCCTGAAATATAGCTTACAGCTCTCCTTGAAACAAAAGAACTGCGAGCGATCTCCAGAAAAACGATCCGGGAGATTTACTTTCGGCTCCTTAACCCCTGAACTTGCCGCTGCTGCTGCGGGAGCTCCGCTAGCAGCCTGCGGGGTGTTCATTTTAATGGACATCTCATTAAATTGTCGAGTCAGGACCTGCACCTGATCGACCACCTGTTGCAAAGTATTTTGAGGGGTATGCTTCATATTCCCACAAAATTTCAACAGGAGTAGGGCTGCTGAATATGTTACGCACACCAGTGCTAACAGGAGTATACTGGTGTATGAACAGAGAGGGAAGCGAAGCAAACGAACTCACAGACAGTATAACATAACATACACAGGAGGTGATGGAATAACTAATAAACACAAAGTGAACGGAGAAGCCCAAAGGCTCAGGAATTGGGTGTCTCCCTAGTGTCAGGAATGCTCAGATGGAATAGAGCGGACAATGAAGTGAGGTGTAGTGATTTAACATGTGGAGCACCTGAAATGATGTTGCTAAGAGCAACAGAAAAAACCCCAAAGGGTTACCAACGGGTGTGGGAATAAACTCCTTGGTCAGAGATAGAAATATAGACACAAGGAGAGTATCCACAATCCTAACCCCCACTTGCAGGGCACAGGTTCAGCTTACTGCCACTAAACTGACACCTGGACGCCCTGCACAGTGAGGGAGGATTAAGCAAGCAGGTCTGAGAGTACAGCCGCAAACCTGCTGGGTTCACAGAATAGCAAAAGAACCCCAGCAGGTCAAACAATTGACTCCAGTCTTACTGCTAGGTCCGGATTGGCAAAATGAAGTACCGAATCCCAAGGCCTATTCGCAGTAAGCAACAAGTAAATACAAAGTCACACAGTACTAGCTAACTCTCTGGAACTGACTAACAAACAAAGATTCAGCAGCATTTGCCTACCCTGAGAGGATGGTTTATATAGCAGGTGCTGTCCACGCCCCACTCAGACCTCACAGACTGAGCACAAAACCAGCGCCGGATTCCCTGCCGTGCACAGAGCCTGTAACCACTACACAGTGAAAACCCGGACCGGAGTATCAGCTGCGCTCAGGTTACTTCGCTAACACTTACCTCCCGGTTGCCATGGCGACGTGGCAGCACAGAGCAGGAGATCCTAACAATTGCGCACATCAGGCAATTTCTCTTGTGCAACTAAAAACTTATTATCCACTCACTGGTCATCTTGTAACAGTCTCTAATATGTGCCGTATGTACGGCACAGAGAAAACACTTGTAAAAAAAAAGTTATGGTAGACTTACCATTGTTTATGCTCTTTCTGCGAGGTACATTGGGTTCCACAGGGAAACATCGGTGGTGTAGAGTGGATCTTGATCCAGAGGCACCTACAGGCTAAAGCTTTAGGCTGTCCCAGGATGCATTGGGGCCTACTCTATAACCCCACCTCCAGGCACTGAGAGCTCAGTTTCGTTAACCAGTCCAATACAGGAGCAGGCAAGAGGGAAGGCAGATGTTAGTCACATAGAACCACATTCTCATGGCAGGAGAAGGTACCAGCGGCTAATGCCATACAACCCAAAGAGGCTAGGTGTGTCAGGGTACGCCCTGTGGAACCAAACGTACCTTGCAGAAAGAGAGAGTTAACAATGTTAAGTCTACCATAACTCTCCTTTTCTGCAGCGGGTTACATTGGTTTCCACGGGACATCGGGGATGTCCTAAAACAGTTCCTCAAAGGAGGGGACGCGCCTTAGCGGATGTGAGAATCCAGCGTCCAAAGGCAGCATCCTGGGAGGTGAAGGTATACAAGGCACAGAACCTAAGAAACATGTTCACTGAGGACCACGTAGCTACACTGCACAATCGTTCTGCGGATGCGCCATGGGGGGGGGGCGCCCAAGAAGGTCCAACAGACCAGGTAAAATGGGCTTTAATAGCAGCAGGAGCTGGAAGTCAAGCCTGCGCATAAGCTTGTGCAATCACCATTCTAATCCGCCTGGCAAAGATTTGCTTATTCACAGGCCAGCCACGTTTGTGGAAACCAAACAGGACAAAAGGGCATCTGACCACCTGATAGAGGCAGTTCTCTCCACATAGATTCGGAGAGCCCCAACCACATCCAAAGAACGTTCTTTGGAAGACAAATCCGGAGAGATAAAAGCTGGGAACACAATCTCTTGGTTAAGGTGAAATGACGACACCACCTTAGGTAAATAACCGGGAGGAGATCATAGAACTGCGTGGTCAAAGTGAAATATCAAAAAGGGTGGACGACAGGACAAAGCGCCTAAGTCTGACACCCGTCTTGCAGATGCAATAGCCAGCAAGAACAGGACCTTGGCCGTGAGCCATTTAAGGTCCACCGATTCATGAGGTTCAAATGGAGACTCTTGCAGGGCATTTAGCACGACAGCCAGATCCCATGGAGCCACAGGAGGGACATAGGTAGGCTGAATCCGCAGGACACCGTGAGTGAATGTATGAACGTCAGGTATAGACACAAATTTTCTTTGAAATCATACCGACAAGGCAGATATGTGAACCTTGAGGGAGGCAAGACGAAGGCTTAAGTCTAGGCCTATTTGCAGAAAAGCCAGAATTCTGGAAGTTATCTGTATGCATCATAATTCTTATTAGCACACCAGGTGAAGTAAGAATTCCAGACCCTGTAATAAATCCAGGCAGATGCCGGTTTGCGGGCCTTCAACATAGTTTGGATAACCGCCTTGAAGAATCCTTTGGCTCTCAGGAGTGGTACTTCAAGAGTCACGCCATCAAAGCCAGTCTGGCCAGGTCTGGGTAGAGACAAGGGACCTGTATGAGGAGGTCTGGGCGCTTAGGAAGTAGAAGGGGATGCTCTGTCGACAGACCCAGCAGGTCTGAGAACCAATTTAGTCGAGGCCCCGCTGGAGCGACTAGAAGTAGTATTCCTCCTTCTTGTTTGAACTTCCGTAGTACAGGGCAGTAGTGACACTGCAGGGAACATGTAGGGTAGCCGAAAGTTCCATGGAACCACCAGTGCATCCACGAATGCTGCTTGAGGATCGCTGGTCCTTGATCTGAAGACCGTAACCGTGTGATTGTGTCGAGACGCCATGAGGCCTACGTCCGGTAGGCCTCACCTGTCCACCGAGTTGAAAGACTTCTGGATGAAGATTCCACTTTCCAGCGTGCACGTCCTGGCGACTGAAGAAGTCCGCTTTCCAGTTCAGGACCCCCGGAATGAACACAGCCGATATGGCTAGCAGATGGAATTCAGCCCAACGAAGGATTTCCACCAGAGTACCCAGTAGGTTGATGAACGCATCTCAGGGTAGCTCCAGTGTAGATGCAGGAGCTGCGTCTGACGGGGTTGTGTATGACAATTTGTACATAAACCATCATATAACATTTCCCCCTCTGGTAAATCCTTGGAGCATGCTCTGCATGATGTAGGAGCTTCCACTGATTTACCACCCTATGTGTTAGACATTATGTGATTATGCAACAACTGAGCGACTTAGTATAATAAAGCCAGACAAAGTACAATACCTGCGAATAAATCTATTATATGACTGAATACACAGTAGAATATACGTATTTGATAAATACTGTGTAGTACTATATACGATACCCAGACGCACCTAGGGGCCAATTCAGACATGATCGCTGCTGTGCGTTTTTGCACAGCGGGCGATCAGACACAAACTGCTCATGCACCGCAATGCGCAGATGCATCGCAGGGTTACAAAGCGGATCGAACCCTCAGAGATGGGTTTGTGCAATGGATCCGTTCACAAATGTGATCGCAAGGAGACTGAGAGGAAGAGGGCGTTTGTGGGTGACAGTTTTCAGGGAATGTTTGGAAAAACACAGGTGTGTCTATACATTTGCAGGGAGGGTTCCTGACGTCAATTCCAGTTCACGCGATCCAGAAAAGCGGTCTGCGACTGTGTGCCATAAGTCAGGATGACTCCGCCGGAAGTACCTGGGAACCAGGCCGCAGGAGTATGCAACGCCACTTGGCAGCCAAGATAGGACATTTAGTCAGAAAAATATAATATTATATATATATATATATATATATATATATATATTTATTTATTTTAAACCTACCGGTAAATCTTTTTCTCGTAGTCCGTAGAGGATGCTGGGGACTCCGTAAGGACCATGGGGATAGACGGGCTCCGCAGGAGACATGGGCACTTTAAGAAAGACTATAGATCTGGTGTGCACTGTCTCCTCCCTCTATGCCCCTCCTCCAGACCTCAGTTAGAGAAACTGTGCCCAGAGGACACGGACAGTACGAGGAAAGGATCTTTGTTAATCCAAGGGCAAGATTCATACCAGCCACACCAATCACACCGTATAACTTGTGATATACTATCCAGTTAACAGTATGAAAACGACATAGCATCAGTCCAAGACCGATGAGACTATAACATAACCCTTATTTAAGCAATAACTATATACAAGTCTTGCAGAAGTAGTCCGCACTTGGGACGGGCGCCCAGCATCCTCTACGGACTAGGAGAAAAAGATTTACCGGTAGGTTTAAAATCTTATTTTCTCTTACGTCCTAGAGGATGCTGGAGACTCCGTAAGGACCATGGGGATTATACCATAGCTCCAAAACGGGCGGGAGAGTGCGGATGACTCTGCAGCACCAATTGAGCAAACAGGAGGTCCTCCTCAGCCAGGGTATCAAACTTATAGAACTTTGCAAGTTTGAACCCGACCAAGTAGTAGCTCGGCACACCTGTAGCGCCGAGACCCCTCTGGCAGCCGCCCAAGAAGAGCCCACCTTCCTAGTAGAATGGGCCTTGACCGATTTAGGCAACGGCAATCCCGCCGTAGAATGCGCCTGCTGAATCGTATTACAGATCCAGCGAGCAATAGTCTACTTTGAACAGGGGCACCAATCTTATTGGTTGCATACATGACAAACAGTGCTTCTGTTTTTCTGACTGTAGCCGATCTGGCCACGTAAATTTTCAAAACCCTGACCACATCAAGGGACTCGGGATCCTCCAAGTCCCGCGTAGCCACAGGCACCACAATAGTTCATATGAAAGGATGAAACCACTTTTGGCAGGAATTGAGGACGGGTCCGCAATTCCGCTCTATCCATATGGAAAACCAGATAGGGGCTTTTATGTGATAAAGCCGGTAATTCCGACACTCGCCTAGCCGAAGCCAAGGCTAATAACATGACCACCTTCCAAGTGAGATTTTTCAACTCCACCGTTTTAAGTGGTTCAAACCAGTGTGACTTAATGAAACTTAACACCAAGTTAAGGTCCCAAGGCGTCACCGGAGGTACAAAAGGAGGCTGAATATGCAGTACTCCCTTCACAAAAGTTTGTACTTCAGGGAGAGAGGCCAATTCCTTTTGAAAGAAAATGGATAAGGCGAAATCTGAACCTTAATAGATCCTAATTTTAGGCCGAAATTCACTCCAGTTTGCAGGAAGTGAAGGAAACGGCCCAGATGGAATTCTTCCGTAGGAGCATTCCTGGCCTCACACCAAGAAACATATTTTCGCCATATACGGTGATAATGTTTAGATGTCATGTCCTTCCTAGCCTTTATTAGCGTAGGAATGACCTCATCCGGAATACCCTTATCCGCTAGTATCTGGCGTTCAACCGCCATGCCGTCCAACGCAGCCGCGGTGAGTCTTGGAATAGACATGGCCCCTGTTGCAACCGGTCCTGTCTTAGAGGAAGAGGCCACGGATCTTCTGTGAGCATTTCCTGCAGATCTGGATACCAGGTCCTTCGTGGCCAATCTGGAACAATGAGGATTGTTCTCATTCCTCTCCCTCCTACCATTCTCAACACCTTGGGTATGAGAGGAAGAGGGGGAAATACATAGACCGACTGGAACACCCACGGTGTCACTAGGGCATCTACAGCTAGTGTAGCTTCAGGACCAGGTCACCTCTGTAGCTTCTTGTTGAGGCGGGACGCCATCATGTCTATCTGTGGCAGTTCCCACTGACTTGCAATCTGTGCGAAGGCTTCCTAAAGAAGTCCTCTCTTGGATGCAGGTCGTGTTTGTTGAGGAAGTCTGCTTCTCAGTTGTCCACTCCCGGAATGAACTGCTGAAAATGCGCTTACATGATTTTCCGCCCAGCGGAGAATCCTGGTGGCTTCTGCCATTCCACTCTGCTCTTTGTGCCGCCTTGGCGGATTACAAGAGCCACTGCGGGGATGTTGTCTGACTGGATCAGAACCGGTAGGTCACGAAGCAATGTTTCCGCTTGCCGAAGGGCATTGTATATGGCCCCCAGCTCCAGGATGTTGATTTGAATACAAGTTTGTTGACTTGACCCAAAGACCTTGGAAGCTTCTTCCCTGTGTGACTGCTCTCCAACCTCTTAGGCTCGCGTCCGTGGCTACCAGAATCCAGTCCTGGATGGCGAACCTGCGACCCTGCAGAAGGCAAGCACTCTGCAGCCACCATAGGAGAGACACCCTGGCCCTAGGGGACAGGGTGATTAACTGATGCATCTGTAGATGTGATCCGGACCACTTGTTCCGTAGATCCCATTGGAAAGTCCTCGCATGGAACCTGCCGAAGGGAATGGCCCCGTAAGATGCCACCATCTTTCCCAGGACCCGAGTGCAGTGATGCATGGACACCTGTTTTGGCTTTAATAGGTTTTTTTACCATAGTCATTAGTTCCTGGGCCTTCTCCATCGGAAGATAAACCCATTTCTGGTCCGTATCCAGAATAATACCCAAGAAGGGCAGACGAGTCATAGGAACCAACTGTGACTTCGGGATATTGGGAATCCAGCCGAGTTGCTGTGACACCTTCAGCGAAAGTGACACGCTGTTCAACAACTGCTCTTTTGATCTCGCCCTTATTAGGAGATCGTCCAAGTATGGGATAATTGTGACTCCTTGCTTGCGTAGGAGCACCACCATTTCCGCCAATTACCCTGAAATTGGTAATGACAATACTGTACCGTAATTCTCAGGTACGCCTGATGGGGTGGATAAATGGGAACATGAAGGTATGCAGCCTTTATGTCTAGATACACCATAAAATCCCCCCCTTCCAGGCTGGCGATGATCGCTCTGAGCGATTCCACCTTGAATTTGAACCTTTTCAAGTATAGGTTCAGATATTTTAATTTTAAAATAGGTCTGACCGAACCGTCCGGTTTCGGGACTACAGCCAAGGTTGAGTAATATCCCCTTCCTTGTTGAAGGAGGGGAACCTTGAGCACCACCTGTTGGAGATACAATGTGTGAATTGTATTTAATATTATCTCCCTTTCTGGGGGAGAAGCCAGTAGGGCTGATGAGGAAAACCGGCGAGGAGGCACCTCTTCGAATTCCAGCTTGTAACCCTGAGAAACAATTTCTATTGCCCAGGGATCCACCTGTGAGTGAACTCAGATGTGGCTGAAGACGTGCTCCCACTGGGGCGGACTCCCTTAGCGGAGCCCCAGCGTCATGCGGTGGATTTAGTAGAGGCCGGGGAGGACTTCTGTTCCTGGGAACTAGCTGTGCCCTGCGCCCTTACCTCTGGTAAGAAAGGACACTCCTCGTACTTTCTTGTTTTTCTGCGACCAAAAGGACTGCATTTGATAATGTCGTGCTTTCTTAGGCTGTGAGGGAATATAAGGCAAAAGATCAGATTTACCAGCTATAGCTGTGGAGACCAGGTCAGAGAGCCCTTCTCCACAAAATTCCTCACCCTTGTAAGGTAAAACCTCCATATGCCTCTTTTAGTCGGCATCACCTGTCCATTGCATGTTCCACAGGACACGTCTAGCAGAAATCGACATAGCGTTGACTCTAGAACCCAGTAGACCAATGTCTCTTTGAGCCTGTCTTATATATAAGACAGCATCTTTTATATATATCCTAGGGTCAATAACATGGTATCCTTATCTAGGGCTTCAATCTCCGCTGATAAGGTATCTGTCCACGCTGCTATAGCGCTATAAACCCCTGCCGACACAATCGCCGGTCTGAGTAGTGTACCAGAATGTGTGTAAATGGACTTCAAAGTACTTTTCTGCATGCTATCTGCAGGATCCCTGAGGGTAGCTGTATCTTGGTATGTCAGCGCTACCTTTTGGGTAAACGTGTCAACGCCTTGTCCACCCTAGGGTAGGATTCCCATCGTATCCTGGCCCTAGCAGGGAAAGGATACGCCATGAGAATTCTTTTGGGAAACTGCAGTTTCTTGTCTGGAGATTCCCGCTCTTTTTCACACAATTCATTTGGTTCATGAGAGGGGGGAAATGTTATCTCAGCTTTCTTCCCCTTAAACATGTGTACCCTCGTGTCAGGGACAGATGGGTCATCAGTGATATGCAAAACATCTTTTATTACAATAATCATATATTGAATACTTTTCTGCCAGTTTTGGCTGTAACTTTGCATCATCGTAGTCGACACTGGAGTCAGACTCCGTGTCGGTATCAGTGTCTATTATTTTGGATAGTGGGCGTTTTGAGACTCTGAAGGTCCCTGCGACATAGGGACAGACATGGGTAGATTCCCTGTCCGTTCTCTAATCTTTTGTGCAATAAATTTACCTCAGCACTTAATTCCACATATCCAGTCAGGTGTCGGCGTTGTCGACGGAGACACCACACACACACACATTTGCTCCATCTCCTCCTTAGAAGAGCCTTTTACCTCAGACATGTCGACACACACGTACCGACACACCACACACTCAGGGAATCCTCTTATCTGAAGACAGTTCCCCCACAAGACCCTTTGGAGAGACAGAGAGAGAGTATGCCAGCACACACCCAGCGCTAATACCCCAGGAAAAACACAATGTGTTTACCCAGTAGCGCTGTAATACTATTATTTGCTGCCAATTATGTGCCCCCCCCCCCCCCCCTCTTCTCTGAAACCCCCTTTCATCGTGGATAAGCAGGGGAGAGTCCGGGGAGCTTCCTCTCAGCTGTGCTGTGGAGAAAATGGCGCTGGTGAGTGCTGAGGGAGAAGCCCCGCCCCCTCGGCGGCGGGCTTCTGTCCCGCTTAAATATAATAAAAACTGGCGGGGGCTCTTTATATATACAGTGCCTAGCTGTATATATATATATCTTTTGCCAGAAATGAGGTTTATATTGCTGCCCAGGGCGCCCCCCCTGCGCCCTGCACCCTTACAGTGACTGCTGTGTGTGAGGTGTGTGGGAGCAATGGCGCACAGCTGCACTGCTGTGCGTTACCTTAGTGAAGATCATGAAGTCTTCTGCCGCCTCTAAAGTCTTCTTTTCTTCTCATACTCACCCGGCTTCTATCTTCCGGCTCTGTGAGGAGGACGGCGGCGCGGCTCCGGGACGAACTCCAGGGTGAGACCTGTGTTCTGACTCCCTCTGGAGCTAATGGTGTCCAGTAGCCTAAGAAGCAGAGTCTTAAAACTCACAGAAGTAGGTCTGCTTCTCTCCCCTCAGTCCCTCGATGCAGGGAGTCTGTTGCCAGCAGGCTCCCTGAAAATAAAAAGCCTAACAAATATACTTTGTCAGAAAGCTCAGGAGAGCTCTCTGAAAAGCACCCAGTCTCCACTGGGCACAGTATCAAACTGAGGTCTGGAGGAGGGGCATAGAGGGAGGAGCCAGTGCACACCAGATCTAAAGTCTTTCTTAAAGTGCCCATGTCTCCTGCGGAGCCCGTCTATCCCCATGGTCCTTACGGAGTCCCCAGCATCCTCTAGGACGTAAGAGAAATATATATATATATATATATATATATATACACACACACACACACACACACTATAATATATATATATATTTATATTATACATTTACTGTATATCAGAATCCTTGTACAATATATTCTGGTAGTGGTACACTTGTTCTTAACTAAAGCTGTCTTAAAATGACATGTAGTATACTTAAGTGTCTGTAAAATCACAGTGCTGATGTACAGGAGACCTTGCCCTGCAGTCCCGGAGACCAGTCGCAGCTAATCATAGAAGACAGCGCCCAGGGTCTCAGTCAGGGAGTGAGGGAGAGTGTGAGGCAGCTCCAGGGCGGGAATACCAGCAGTAGATGGCGCCCGGAGACGAGGGAGGGGCTACAGGTCAAGCGCCTTATCCCCCATGCTGGTCCTCACCACCGGGTACTGAGGAGCCTTATTAAACAGGATAGTTTACTATCCGACATGTGCTCTCATGCCCTGGTGGATATAGTGGGGTACCTGCTCGGCCACAGTGTCCACGCCAGCGACGCAGTCCATCTCCTAAAACCACGACCAGAATGCGATTTAATGGTGGGTCCCGCCTGGGGGACCCTCTTACCTCCTCCCTTAGTAGCAACCACGCAATCCAGGAGAGCATCTGCAGTGGTGTGCCTAAGACCCAGAGCGTCTCCACCGCAAGTACCTGGGAACAGAGCCAGCGGGAGTATGCGATGCCGCTGGGGAGGTGATGGAGCTGCAGCAGAGTATGTCACACTGACATATGAAGTGCTGCAGCCCTTGAAGTCTTCTAAAAAAGCTTTTTCAGCCCCCCTGACATATGAAGTGCTGCAGCCCTTGAAGTCTTCTAAAAAAGCTTTTTCAGCCCCCCTGTTAAGTGACCTGCTTCATGCAGGAACCAACTCTAAAACTGAGCTCCAGTGCCTGGAGGCAAGGTTATATAGAGGAGGCCTCGCAATGCATTCTGGGACAGTCTAAAGCTTTAGTCTGTTTGGTGCCTCTGGATCAAGATCCATCTCTACACCCTGATGTATTCCATGTGGAATACAGTGTACCCCGCTGCAGAAACATAAAATAAAAAAAGTTAAAAAATATATATAATTATTTTAAAAAAATGAATAAATACACAGGTTCTAAAGGATTTCAGAAAATAAGAATTTACTTACCGATAATTCTATTTCTCGGAGTCCGTAGTGGATGCTGGGGTTCCTGAAAGGACCATGGGGAATAGCGGCTCCGCAGGAGACAGGGCACAAAAAGTAAAGCTTTAGGATCAGGTAGTGTGCACTGGCTCCTCCCCCTATGACCCTCCTCCAAGCCTCAGTTAGGATACTGTGCCCGGACGAGCGTACACAATAAGGAAGGATTTATGAATCCCGGGTAAGACTCATACCAGCCACACCAATCACACTGTACAACCTGTGATCTGAACCCAGTTAACAGTATGATAACAGCGGAGCCTCTGAAAGATGGCTCACAACAATAATAACCCGATTTTTGTAACTATGTACAAGTATTGCAGATAATCCGCACTTGGGATGGGCGCCCAGCATCCACTACGGACTCCGAGAAATAGAATTATCGGTAAGTAAATTCTTATTTTCTCTATCGTCCTAAGTGGATGCTGGGGTTCCTGAAAGGACCATGGGGATTATACCAAAGCTCCCAAACGGGCGGGAGAGTGCGGATGACTCTGCAGCACCGAATGAGAGAACTCCAGGTCCTCCTTAGCCAGGTTATCAAATTTGTAGGATTTTACAAACGTGTTTGCCCCTGACTAAATAGCCGCTCGGCAAAGTTGTAAAGCCGAGACCCCTCGGGCAGCCGCCCAAGATGAGCCCACCTTCCTTGTGGAATGGGCATTTACATATTTTGGCTGTGGCAGGCCTGCCACAGAATGTGCAAGCTGAATTGTATTACACATCCAACTAGCAAAAGTCTGCTTAGAAGCAAGAGCACCCAGTTTGTTGGGTGCATACAGGATAACAGCAAGTCAGTTTTCCTGACTCCAGCCGTCCTGGAACCTATATTTTCAGGGCCCTGACCACATCTAGCAACTTGGAGTCCTCCAAGTCCCTAGTAGGCGCAAGACACCACAATAAGCTGGTTCAGGTGAAACACTGACACCACCTTAGGGAGAGAACTGGGGACGAGTCCGCAGCTCTGCCCTGTCCGAATGGACAAACAGATATGGGCTTTTTTGAGAAAAAAACCACCAATTTGACACTCGCCTGGTCCAGGCCAGGTCCAAGAGCATGTTCACTTTTCATGTGAGATGCTTCAAATCCACAGATTTGACTGGTTTTAAACCAATGTGTTTTGAGGAATCCCAGAACTACGTTGAGATCCCACAGTGCCACTGGAGGCACAAAAGGGGGTTGTATATGCAATACTCCCTTGACAAACTTCTGGACTTCAGGAACTGAAGCCAATTCTTTCTGGAAGAAAAATCGACAGGGCCGAAATTTGAACCTTAATGGACCCCAATTTGAGGCCCATAGACACTCCTGTTTGCAGGAAATGCAGGAATCGACCGAGTTGAAATTTCTTCGTGGGGCCTTCCTGGCCTCACACCACGCAACATATTTTCGCCACATGTGGTGATAATGTTGTGCGGTCACCTCCTTTCTGGCTTTGACCAGGGTAGGAATGACCTCTTCCTGAATGCCTTTTCCCTTAGGATCCGGCGTTCCACCGCCATGCCGTCAAACGCAGCTGCGGTAAGTCTTGGAACAGACATGGTACTTGCTGAAACAAGTCCCTTCTTAGCGGCAGAGGCCATAAGTCCTCTGTGAGCATCTCTTGAAGTTCCGGGTACCAAGTCCTTCTTGGCCAATCCGGAGCCATGAGTATAGTTCTTACTCCTCTACGTCTTATAATTCTCAGTACCTTAGGTATGAAAAGCAGAGGATGGAACACATACACCGACTGGTACACCCACGGTGTTACCAGAACGTCCACAGCTATTGCCTGAGGGTCTCTTAACCTGGCGCAATACCTGTCCCGTTTTTTGTTCAGACGGGACGCCATCATGTCCACCTTTGGTAATTCCCAACGGTTTACAATCATGTGGAAAACTTCCCCATGAAGTTCCCACTCTGCCGGGTGGAGGTCGTGCCTACTGAGGAAGTCTGCTTCCCAGTTTCCATTCCCGGAATGAAACACTGCTGACAGTGCTATCACATGATTTTCCGCCCAGCGAAAAGTCCTTGCAGTTTTTGCCACTGCCCTCCTGCTTCTTGTGCCGCCCTGTCTATTTACGTGGGCGACTGCCGTGATGTTTTATCCCACTGGATCAATACCGGCTGACCTTGAAGCAGAGGTCTTGCTAAGCTTAGAGCATTATAAATTTACCCTTAGCTATATTTATGTGGAGAAAAGTCTCCAGACTTGATCACACTCCCTGGAAATTTTTTCCTTGTGTGACTGCTCCCCAGCCTCTCGGGCTGGCCTCCGTGGTCACCAACATCCAAAACTGAATGCCGAATCTGCGGCCCTCTAGAAGATGAGCACTCTGTAACCACCACAGGAGAGACACCCTTGTCCTTGGATATAGGGTTATCCGCTGATGCATCTGAAGATGCGATCCGGACCATTTGTCCAGCAGATCCCACTGAAAAGTTCTTGCATGAAATCTGCCGACTGGAATTGCTTCGAAGGAAGTCACCATTTTTTTTTATTTTTTTTTTACCATGGCCCTTGTGCAATGATGCACTGATTTTAGGAGGTTCCTGACTAGCTCGGATAACTCCCTGGCTTTCTCTTCCGGGAGAAACACCTTTTTCTGGACTGTGTCCAGAATCATCCCTAAGCACAGGAGACTTGTTGTCGGGATCAGCTGCGATTTTGGAATATTTAGAATCCACCCCTGCTGTTGTAACAGTATCCGAGATAGTGCTACTCCGACCTACAACTGTTCCCTGGACTTTGCCCTTATCAAGAGATCGTCCAAGTAAGGGATAATTAAGACGCCTTTTCTTCGAAGAAGAACCATCATTTCGGCCATTACCTTGGTAAAGACCCGGGGTGCCGTGGACAATCCAAACGGCAGCGTCTGAAACTGATAGTGACAGTTCTGTACCACGAACCTGAGGTACCCTTAGTGATAAGGGCAAATTTGGGACATGGAGGTAAGCATCCCTGATGTCTCGGGACACCATATAGTCCCCTTCTTCCCGGTTCGTTATCACTGCTCTGAGTGACTCCATCTTGATTTGAACCTTTGTAAGTGTTCAAATTTTTTTAGATTTAGAATAGGTCTCACCTAGCCTTCTGGCTTCAGTACCACAATATAGTGTGGAATAATACCCCTTTTCTTGTTGTAGGAGGGGTAATTTAATTATCACCTGCTGGGAATACAGCTCGTGAATTGTTTCCCATACTGCCTCCTTGTCGGAGGGAGACCTTGGTAAAGCAGACTTCAGGAGCCTGCGCAGGGGAAACGTCTCGACATTCCAATCTGTACCCCTGGGATACTACTTGTAGGATCCAGGGGTCCTGTACGGTCTCAGCGTCATGCTGAGAGCTTGTCAGAAGCGGTGGAACGCTTCTGTTCCTGGGAATGGGCTGCCTGCTGCAGTCTTCTTCCCTTTCCTCTATCCCTGGGCAGATATGACTCTTATAGGGACGAAAGGACTGAGGCTGAAAAGACGGTGTCTTTTTCTGCAGAGATGTGACTTAGGGTAAAAAACGGTGGATTTTCCAGCAGTTGCCGTGGCCACCAGGTCCGATGGACCGACCCCAAATAACTCCTCTTCCTTTATACGGCAATACACCTTTGTGCCGTTTGGAATCTGCATCACCTGACCACTGTCGTGTCCATAAACATCTTCTGGCAGATATGGACATCGCACTTACTCTTGATGCCAGAGTGCAAATATCCCTCTGTGCATCTCGCATATATAGAAATGCATCCTTTAAATGCTCTATAGTCAATAAAATACTGTCCCTGTCAAGGGTATCAATATTTTTAGTCAGGGAATCCGACCAAGCCACCCCAGCTCTGCACATCCAGGCTGAGGCGATCGCTGGTCGCAGTATAACACCAGTATGTGTGTATATACTTTTTATGATATTTTCCAGCCTCCTGTCAGCTGGCTCCTTGAGGACGGCCCTATCTATAGACGGTACCGCCACTTGTTCTGATAAGCGTGTGAGCGCCTTATCCACCCTAAGGGGTGTTTCCCAACGCGCCCTAACTTCTGGCGGGAAAGGGTATACCGCCCCTATTTTCTATCGGGGGGAACCCACGCATCATCACACACTTCATTTAATTTATCTGATTCAGGAAAAACTACGGTAGTTTTTTCACATCCCACATAATACCCTCTTTTGTGGTACTTGTAGTATCAGAAATATGTAACACCTCCTTCATTGCCCTTAACGTGTGGCCCTAATAAGGAATACGTTTGTTTATTCACCGTCGACACTGGATTCAGTGTCCCTGTCTGTGTCTGTGTCGACCGACTAAAGTAAACGGGCGTTTTAAAACCCCTGACGGTGTTTTTGAGACGTCTGGACCGGTACTAATTGTTTGTCGGCCGTCTCATGTCGTCAACCGACCTTGCCGCGTGTTGACATTATCACGTAATTCCCTAAATAAGCCATCCATTCCGGTGTCGACTCCCTAGAGAGTGACATCACCATTACAGGCAATTGCTCCGCCTCCTCACCAACATCGTCCTCATACATGTCGACACACACGTACCGACACACAGCACACACACAGGGAATGCTCTGATAGAGGACAGGACCTACTAGCCCTTTGGAGAGACAGAGGGAGAGTTTGCCAGCACACACCAAAAACGCTATAATTATATAGGGACAACCTTATATAAGTGTTTTCCCTTATAGCATCTTTTTTATATATTTCTAACGCCAAATTAGTGCCCCCCCTCTCTGTTTTAACCCTGTTTCTGTAGTGCAGTGCAGGGGAGAGCCTGGGAGCCTTCCCTCCAGCCTTTCTGTGAGGGAAAATGGCGCTGTGTGCTGAGGAGATAGGCCCCGCCCCTTTTTCGGCGGCCTCGTCTCCCGCTCTTAACGGATTCTGGCAGGGGTTAAATATCTCCATATAGCCCCCGGAGGCTATATGTGAGGTATTTTTAGCCAAAAATAGGTTTTCATTGCCTCCCAGGGCGCCCCCCTTCCAGCGCCCTGCACCCTCAGTGACTGCCGTGTGAAGTGTGCTGAGAGGAAATGGCGCACAGCTGCAGTGCTGTGCGCTACCTTAAGAAGACTGAGGAGTCTTCATGCCGCCGATTCTGGACCTTCTTCTTGTTTCAGCATCTGCAAGGGGGCCGGCGGCGAGGCTCCGGTGACCATCCAGGCTGTACCTGTGATCGTCCCTCTGGAGCTAATGTCCAGTAGCCAAAGAAGCCAATCCATCCTGCACGCAGGTGAGTTCACTTCTTCTCCCCTAAGTCCCTCGTTGCAGTGATCCTGTTGCCAGCAGGACTCACTGTAAAATAAAAAACCTAAGCTAAACTTTTCTAAGCAGCTCTTTAGGAGAGCCACCTAGATTGCACCCTTCTCGGCCGGGCACAAAAATCTAACTGAGGCTTGGAGGAGGGTCATAGGGGGAGGAGCCAGTGCACACCACCTGATCCTAAAGCTTTACTTTTTGTGCCCTGTCTCCTGCGGAGCCGCTATTCCCCATGGTCCTTTCAGGAACCCCAGCATCCACTAGGACGATAGAGAAAATAAAATAGATAAAACAGGGTTCAAGGTTAACCTTTGAATAAGCAAAGTCCTGGGGGTTAGGTCTCCCGTGATAAGAGTTGAGCATCCTAGTCAGCGTGACTCTCTTAGGCGAATGACCCTGAACCAGCTAAAGACACACAATTGTATCCTTATAGATTGAAAGCTTGCGAGCAGGGTCCTCCTACCTCTATGTCTATCTGTTTTTGCCCAGTTTGTTCTATTACTGTTGTTCTAATTGTAAAGCGCAACGGAATATGCTGCGCTATATAAGAAACTGTTAATAAATAATAATAATAATCCTTCCACAAACACGGCTTCTTGACACATACCCTCACCCTTGGAATTTTAACCCTTTCAAACCCAGAATTGATTGTTTGTACTTAGGTTCTGTATCTGAAGGTCATTGTGTGCAGTTTTTTCTCTGTTCAGTGAACCCCTGCACAGGGGTGTATCTAGGGGTCCGAGCTCCCCTGGCAAAGTAAGGGACTGGCACGCCGACCCTACACACACATTTTGGTGTCCTGTGCCAGGAGAATCATTGGTGCACCCTCCATATTTTAAATAGGGACAGTGCACTGAAAAAGGAACATGTTTTTGTTGGGAAGGGTCGTAGCCACACAATAGTACCCCCAATATAAATTCCAAGTGTTATTCTACCCCCTGGCAGGCAGCGCCCCTCCTCACCAGGTGCCCCTGCAAGCACCATTCTGTCAAAGTAGATACACCCATGGTAGGGGCCCCCACAAGTTAGCCACCCTGGAGCCCCCACAAACCTTAATCTGACCTTACCAGTTGCTATAGGTTGCAGCTTTGGCAACAAGAAGCAATGAAGGATCAGATCATGACATTAGTATGGTTACAGTGTTTCATTATAAAGACAGTGGATTGTTATGAATAGACAGTGTGCACTGAGGAGCTAACTCTGGCTCATTGCATAGGGCAGTGTTTTTCAACCACTGTGCCGTGGCACACTAGTATGCCCTGAGCAGTCTCCAGGTGTGCCGCCATAGAAGCACATCCAGGCCAGTCAGTGTTTTGCCGCTACTGAGGCCCTGGAATGATCAATACTGGTGGGTCTAGTGGTTGCAAAACCAGTTCTAATTTTGGGCCTGGGCAGTGTTGGGCTCTTCTGGCTTTCTCAGATGTGGCCCAGGCGTTTCCTATAGAGAAGCTGCGACATGACATCCTAGGACACGCAACTGCACCATGCATCACCATGATATTTGAGTGTGCCTTGGCAATATTTAAATCTTGTTCAATGTGCCGCGAGTTGTAAAAGGTTGATCATCTCTGGCATAGGGGCATGAGAGTCAGTGACTGATGCTTTGTGCATCTGGAGCTGTGGCGCTGTCTGCAGGGCGTTTGGAGGGGGGAGACAGCACGTGTATTACTGGCAGCCAGCCCCGGTGACTTAACTGCAGTTCAAACCATAGCATCTCCCTACCCCTTCCCCCTGAGCTTAGCATCATGTGAGCTGTTCCAAAACACAGAGGATAGAAGGGCGGGACTGCATGTTGGTTGCCCTGGCAATAGCAGGCCGCGGGTGTATGTGTTGAGCAGTGAGGTCATGGCGTCAGGATCGGGAATGAGGCCACTGCTGCATATCTCTCCTCGATGCCGCCACATGCAACATTGTCCTGACCATGTTGCTTCCAGGGGCGAATCTATCCCATGGCCATGAGCGGCACTGCAGCCGGCGCCCCCTTCTGCCAGCGTCCCCGGCGAGTGCCTTCTTGGCCAAGGGGTAAATACGACCCTGCCCCCACATACACTTAGATAGAAATAGATCAGTGTGTATGTTCTTCTATGGGATCAAAAGATTGGGCCAATTAAATATTACACTAGAAGATGTGATCGGTTAATGTTCCTGCATACACAGCTAAACAATCGTTAAACAGCTGAACATTGCATGCATAGGTGTGTACCCAGCTTAGCTGCTAACATTTTATAGCTCAACCGCAATTGCTATTCAACAACATTAACGTATGTGGCTGTTTTAAGTTTAGAATTTTACACTTTTTATTTTTTTTTAATAATAGACCTATAATGGAAATTACAGACCTCTCTCATCTTTTTAAGTGGATCAACTTGCACAATCGGTGGCTGTCCGAATACTTTTTTGCCCCACTGTACAAGATGCATCCAGCTCTGCATGGGTAGCATATGCATCTGCTTTAGTCGTGGAGTAAACAATGTGACTGGTTTATGCCATAAGATTTTATTTCACAGGGATTGCAGTAATGCTAAAAATTTAAGTACAGGACTAGATAGGGTTAGGAATACCAGATAAAGCTGCATTCACCATGGGAAAACTAATTAGTTTAAAATTTAAATACAGACAAGCTGTATGTAATTATTGGGCTTCATAACCAATTAATAGCTTAAATGCGCTCCTGCAACTGCTGCTTTGGAACCTCCTGATGCAACTGAAGTGTGTACTGGCAGCACACGGAACAGATAATTGCACTGAGGACCGGAGCATTTATCTAATTTGCAAAAGTGATCTGCAGAGTGTGTACCCAGCATTAGTTTTGAAAAGGAGTCATACTCCATTGTCACCTTCCCCTTTAAGAGATAATATATATACAGTGGCGGATCTTGCCACGGGCAAGCAGGACTTTTGCCCGGGGCACCGCCTTCCGGGGGGCGCCGCACCATGGCAAGATCCACCACTGTGCAGAGTGCCCCCGCGCTGTGCCTATCCCCGCTGTGAGAAGGGAACCAGACGCTACGCGTCTAGTTTCCCTTCGTGGCGCTGGTCCCCCCCGCTGTGAAGGGAATCAGACGCTAAGCGTCTAGTTTCCCTTCATGGAGAGGACCTTTGCTGTGCGGTGCACGATTACGTCATCGCGCACCGCACAGCATTGTAGCACAGACGCTAGGGGTCATAATTGACCTCTAGTGCCTATGCTGTGCTATGGGGGAGACGTCATGACTGACGTCTCTCCCATAGATCCGAGGAGAAGAGCGGCGCCGGGGGGAGGTCTGCAGGTCTGGATTCAGGAGCGGGGTATAGTAAGTATACTTTGTTTTTGTTTTTTTTATTTCCTTTCAGCGGCGCTACAAATGGTGGCGTGACTGACCACGCCCCCGCATTGAGCCACGCCCCTAACTTTTGCCGGGGCGCCACAAGGGCAAGAACCGGCCCTGTATATATATGTATGTATAATTTCTGCAGAAGAATTGCTAATCTCTCTGTAACACTTAATAGATTACACTATAATATTAGCATAAATGAAAGGGATTTAGACACATTTAGTCACTACATCATCATTGGTTTGTAAATTGTGGCAGGAGTTGAGAATGTACAAGTTAATACATTTCCAAATAGGCACACCTAATGGTGCCCATACACTTGTGAGATATTAGGTACTATCCTTCGATTTCGACTGCATCTGTGAGGGGCAATTCCATTTGTGACAGCCACGACAAATGATTCACTGCAAGAATAATGATTTTTTTTTTTTTCATTAATAAAATATCAGAAGTTCTGCAAACTATGCTAGTTATAAACTATAATCGTTCAGTTAACTGTTAAAGTAACAGGGAAGTTTAATTCTGTAATTATCAGAATTATACAGGTACAAAATATTATGTGACAGACACGACAATGAACGGGAACACAAATTCAGGATGAGTATAACTTCCTTCCAAATCTTCCAAAATATGAAACCTACAGTTCCATGACTTAACACTGAGAATAATAAGTTGTACAGCAGTGTGGAGGTCAGGGCCAGCGTCTCTGCAGCTTCTGTGAAGAGAAAATGGCGCTGGTCAGAGTGGTGTGGGCTAAGCCCCGCCCACTACATGGCACGCTTCAGTCCCGCTTAAATTTATATTTATACTGGCGGGGGTCCCTTAACTAGTGCCTAGGCAGTTTTCACTTATGCCAGTGCTGTTTGAGGTTCCCATGCTGCCCAGGGCGCCCCCCCCTGCGCCCTGCACTCTGCCGCGCGGTACCTCAAACGCCGTCTTCTGTCGTCACTGAAGTCTTCTGATCTTCTCATACTCACCCGGCTTCTGTCTTCTGGCTCAGTGAGGGGGGTGACAGCGCGGCTCCGGGAACAAGCAGCTAGGCGCACCAAGTGATCGAACCCTCTGGAGCTAATGGTGTCCAGTAGCCTAAGAAGCAGAACTCAGAGAAGTAGGTCTGCTTCTCTCCCCTCAGTCCCACGATGCAGGGAGCCTGTTGCCAGCAGGTCTCCCTGAAAATGATAAACCTAACAAAAGTATTTTTCTGAGAAACTCTGGAGAGCTCCTCAGTGTGCATCCAGTCTCACTGGGCACAGAATCTAACTGGAGTCTGGAGGGGCATAGAGGGAGGAGCCAGTTCACACCCATTCAAAGTCTTATAGTGTGCCCATGTCTCCTGCGGATCCCGTCTATACCCCATGGTTCTTGAAGCATACCCAGCATCCTCTAGGACGTATGAGAAAACTGTGAAATATTTGGATAGGATGAGCCGGCAGCTGAGAAATCAACAAAGAAATCTAAAGCTGGTGATTCCTGACCTACCGAACAGTAATTGTCATGACATTGAGCCTGGGGATTATGTGATGATCCGAAATTTTCTACGCTCAGGTTGCCTCATTGACAGGTGGGAAGGACCGTATCAAGTCTTGTTAACCAACACTACAGCATTAAAGGTCGCAGAAAGAGAGACTTGGGTCCACTCGTCCCACTGCAAGAAGGTCGCTGACCCAGAGAAAACTCGTGACAAAGAGCAAGGTGAAGAGAAACTCATATCACTAGAGAGTCTATTCCGGGAAAGCTGAGAGGCAGGACTGTTGAACGGCACCTGAGTGCGGAGAGCAACAAGATCAAGGACAGTTGTCGCACCATTTTCTTTTTCCACCCCCCTCTGCATTTTCATTTCTTTTCTCCGCCTTATTTTCCTTCTTTCCCCAAACGAAATGGATCTATCACAAGAGACTGCGTTTCGCGTTCTGCTAGTAATACTGTTTTTGCTCAGGACAATTTGTTTTGGTGAGGGTCCCAGAGAGGTCGAGCAAGAATCTGGAATGGGTTCTGATGGCGAGTACGAATTTGTAGGATCTCAGGAGCAGCACATCACTTGAGTAAAGGCTGGTATCAGTAAGCACTCTGGTAGTCATGGAGCTCGGAGGCAATGTGAGAGGTTATTGTCTGATGAATATTGTATTTGTAGATATTGCGAGAATATAGTCGAAGATGGGTGCATCCAGAGATGTCGTTCCAACTTTAATATCGACCTGGACCGACATCCGTTGAGTGATTACCACTCATTAAACCAGACAGAATGTTGGGTGTGCTCCCAAGTACCGAGTAAATCGGGATTAGTGCCATATCCTTTAACGTTAGATTAGGTACTCGAATTACGGGGTGGGAGACTGGTGGACAAGAAATTCAATATATCTAGGCCCCCTAGCTGGAAGCTCCACCAGTATCATGTAGATAGATCACTAATATGCTTTAAATGTTTCCAATTTCCGAAAACCCGGAAATTGGGAAGTAACCTGGAATAACGAGACAATGACCTTTTCACACAGAGCTGATAGGAAACCTATTGACTCTGAACTTGTACGCAAGATAGCCAATAGTGGGAGGTATTTTCGGTATAGGTATACACGTGGGAGCAAGACCATGTGGGTTGGAAAAGTATCGCCGGGGTATTGTGCCCACATCATCCAACCTGATACTTGTACTGAGCAGATGGGAGAACTAGGGATTGGTTTCTGTACCTGGAAGATTTGCAATATGGTAATGTCATATTTTGTCCCCTATGTTCTCCCAGATGATGCCTATTTCATATGTGGGAGGAAAGCGTACAAGTGGCTAACGCCGAGCTCTAAGGGATTGTGCTATATTGGGAGAGTACTACCAGAGGTCATGACCATGACCCATGATAAAATTAAAAACGTTCACCGCAGCGCTCAGACTCCTTATACTAATACTCACTATGAACACATCATCAAGAGACACCTCATAGATAGAGGCTGCGTGCTCTGCCCTGATTTGATCAACGAATACACCAGGATACAGTTCCTTCTCGCATTAGATATCACCCGTACTGCCAGAGGAACTATAAGTTATAGGTACATCCATGAGCTAGCGAACTTGATAGATAATATCACTGAAATGTATGATGTCACCTTCAGGTATACAGGAAGGGAGTTACAAGCTTACAAGAAAGAGCTGATCCAGCACAGGATGGTCCTTAATTACGTTACAGCCGTGACAGGTGGGTACTGTATTACCTTGGCAACTCAATATGGCGTGAAGTGTTGTACGTATATCACGAATAGCACTGACGACCCCACGGAGATAATCGATCAAAAGATGGATGAGATCTTACAGTTGAAGTGGGAGTTCAGGGGGAAGCACAACCTTACCTTAGCGACTGTGGGTAATGAACTGACTGGCTGGTTCTCATGGTTGAACACACGCAAATGGTTCTCAGGGTTAGGAGAGTGGGCACAGAATGTTATTATGAGTGTGGGGAAGTTTCTCCTTTGTATCCTGGGAGTCATCATAATTATTGGTCTGATATTCAGGTGTGTTTGAATTCTAACACGGCGCAAGCACGGCACAAATTTTATGAGTTTAAGGAGCGAGGGTGTTGAAACAGCAGTAGATTTGGTTTATGACCCATCCATAGAGACAGTGTTATGATAAGGATTGCAAATGAATTTCATGGCCTGTTTCTTTCACCATTTTTCTCTGTTTCCCCCTTTACCCAGAAACATCCAACCGGAAAAAACGTCAGCCCTACCTAATGTTTATGTGAATGTATTTTTTTTTTATTTTATATATATATGTATGTATCGACGTTTCTGGGATTTTAACCCCTTCCTCAAGATGTGGCAGAGACACATCTTGAGGAAGGGGTTAAAATCCCCGAAACGTCGATGCAATGATGTATTGGATTTAATACAGCGATTTTTCAAAACGTCCCTGAGTGCCGCAGTCCTTTTCTTCCATTTGTGTGCATTTGATCCTGAGGGCACCGTGGCATCTCTCATCCTCTAATACAAGAGAGTGCCGGGCTGTTGATACCAATATATATATATATATGTAGAAAGAAATGATACAGCGCCACTTGTGAGGTGGGTTATCAGTAAAACATGAAAAATAAAACTGCTAAAAAAAACACAAAAAGCCTTGTTAAAAGGTGTCTGCCAACCCTTAAGAGTGCAATACTGGTACAGTACTGCTGGGAAAAGTATAAAATGGGGGGATAAGGGTACCGGCGACTTGTGTTGTTTAAAATGCAATTGCTAAAATTTTTAGATTTAAAAGCCAAAGGGTTTGAAGAAGTCTGTTGTGACGAAACGCGTTGGTCTCCCTGTAGTGACTCCCTTGCCTATTTTTAAAAGATAAGTCAGAACTCCTTACCTTTTACAAAGACCTTTTATGTTTATATATTGTTATCAATATTTTGAAGTACGTATTATGTTGTGATCCGCTTTTATGTGATATTAAAGCTTGTTTGTATTATTATATATTTTTTGGCTTTTAAATCTAAAATTTTTAGCAATTGCATTTTAAACAACACAAGTCGCCGGTACCCTTATCCCCCCATTTTTTATATATATATATATATATATATATATATATACACATATATACATACACATACAGACATACACATACACACACATACGTATACACACACATACATATACATATATGTCTTATCTTCATCTCTGCAACCTTCAGTTAATGGCACACATAGTAGACAGGTGTTATACACATATAGTAGCATTCACATATGTTCCCCCTCCATGTATCATCACCTAAGTGTGCTCCCCATTTGTTGGAATAAGAAGCTGAAAAGAGCTCGGTAGTGTTTGTTTGCCCATTTACAGACCCTTAATATGGGGTGAGAAGGATTTAATGTATACTTCGCAATACCTCCAAGCTTACTACATATACAGCACGATGATAAATGACCCTCAGACACTGATTCATACATACATGCTTTTTACTATCCCACTAGGCTATACATTTCCCACCTACAACTCTCCCCCGATCATCCAAACTTGTATATATTGTGTAGATAATATTTTCTGTTTAGTAGTAAAGTGTGGCAGTTATTGATGACTGCCAAAGGGTGAACTGTCGAAGTCGAAAATATTGCAGTACACACATCACGTACAAACTACACGCAGATGGCCTCCGTGCGCGTACTTTTTCTGCCGTGCGTACACATATTCGCAAGTTGCGTATGACCGGTCCTGCGTATTAGCGCGGGGTATGAGTAATTACGGTAGTATTTGTAATCGCACGGGAAAGCCATCAAATGCCACATTCACTATTTTACCCATATAATGCATAAATCACACACTGATTTATCCTTCTAGTAGCTAGTTACAGTTCACACATAAAATTATCCTCCTAGAAACTCTAGCACAATGTACCAGACTGCCTTTTTTACGTAAAGCTTTGAAATCCTATGAAGAAGGCAAATACCTTTGGTTACCCCCATTGTTCTAGAGTTGTCCAGTATCTGTCGAAGACAATAAATACTGGATTGTCATTGTCTTATCTGAAGACAGGACAAACAAAAAGACAATGGGGGTAATTCCAAGTTGATCGCAGCAGGAATTTTTTTAGCAATTGGGCAAAACCATGTGCACTGCAGGGGAGGCAGATATAACATGTGCAGAAAGAGTTAGATTTGGGTGGGTTATTTGGTTTCTGTGCAGGGTAAATACTGGCTGCTTTATTTTTACACTGCAATTTAGATTGCAGATTGAACACACCACACCCAAATCTAACTCTCTCTGCACATGTTAACTCTGCCTCCCCTGCAGTGCACATGGTTTTGCCCAACTGCTAACCAAATTCCTGCTGCGATCAACTTGGAATTACCCCCAATATCCAGGAACCTAGTTTAACTGGAGAGAACTCAATTAGCAATAGCTGACAAATTACATACGACATTTAGATATCGAAGGTAATAACATTCATGGTCTGAACTGTTGGAAGTGTGTGTGTGTAACAGCAGAGGGACTGGAACGCCAAAGGTATTCCTCAAAGTCCAAAAACGCCCAGGTGCCACGTGTAAAAGAAATTCTTATCCAAAAGCAGCAAAACACGGCACTCATGAGTGACGTGTTTTGGATATATATATATATATATATACACACATATATACATACATACACACACACACACACACACACACAAAGCAGCAGGCCCGGCACTCCTCGAGGAAGAAGCAGCTTGGTTTGGTACCCTTACAACAAAGGGACAATACAGCAGCACAGGTGTACGGCACTCACAACCATTTGAAAAGGAAGAGACAACAGCACGTTTGCTATACAACGTTTCAAACTCTATTTGAGTTTTTCTTCAGGTAAAACGTTTTACCTGAAGAAAAACTCAAATAGAGTTTGAAACGTTGTATAGCAAACGTGCTGTTGTCTCTTCCTTTTCAAATGGTTGTGAGTGCCGTACACCTGTGCTGCTACTATATTATATATATATATATATATATATATATATATTATATATATATATATATATATACACACACACACACACACACCCACACACATATACATACATACATACATAAACAGTTGTGCTCATAAGTTTACATACCCTAGCAGAATTTGTGATTTTATGGCCATTTGTCAGAGAATATGAATGATAACTCACAAACTTTTCTTTCACTCATGGTTAGTGGTTGGGTGAAGCCATTTATTGTCAAACAACTGTGTTTACTCTTTTTTAATCATAATGACAACAGAAACTACCCAAATGACCCTGATCAAAAGTTTACATACCCTGGAGATTTTGGCCTGATAACATGCACACAAGTTGACACAAACGGGTTTGAATGGCTACTAAAGGTAACCATTCTCACCTGTGATCTGTTTGCTTGTAATCAGTGTGTGTGTATAAAAGGTCAGTGAGTTTCTGGACTCCTAAAAGACCCTTGCATCTTTCATCCAGTGCTGCACTGACGTGTCTGGATTCTGAGTCATGAGTGGCGATAAGGGTTCAAAGACTTTAAGTTCAGAATAGGCCATACCGAACCATCCGGTTTTGGTACCATGAAAAGGTTTGAATAATAACCCTTGTTCCACTGCTAAGGCGGAACCGGAACGACGACGTCCGACACCACCAATTTTCCGATGGCCTCCAGAAGAATCGCTTTGTCCGCCAGCAGAGCTGGTAAGCCTGACTTGAAGAAACAATGAGGCGGGGGATCTTGAAACTCCAGTCTGTACCCCCTGGACACTATATCCAGGACCCAGGTGTTCAGACCTGACGACACCCAGACGTGGCTGAACTGTCCGAGTCTCGCCCCCACCTGACCGTCCTCCAGGCCCAGCCGTCCACCGTCATGCGGAGGGCTTAGTGGCATCAGAAGCGGGCTTCTGGGCCTGGGAACCTGTGGGAGCAGGTTTCTTTCCTTTTTCACGACCACCTCTGAAGAAGGTGTATCGAAGGCTTGTTTTTTATTTGCCTCGCGGGCCGAAAGGACTGTGACGCAGCTGGTATAAAAGGCTTCTTCGTAGCCGGTACAGCTGAGGGGAGAAAAGTAGACTTACCCGCGGTAGCCGTGGCAATCCACGCATCCAGCGCCTCCCCAAAGAGAGCCTGACCCGTGTAGGGTAGGCCCTCCACGCTTTTCCTGGATTCCGCATCCGCAGACCATTGGCGCAACCAGAGACCCCTGCGAGCCAAGACAGACATGGAGGAGATCCCCGCAGCCATGGAGCCCAGGTCCTTCATGGAATCCACTAGGAACCCTGCAGAATCCTGAATATGACATAAAAACATATCAACGTCTTCTTTATCCAGTGTAGCCGATTCTTCCTGCATAGTGATAGACCACCTGGCAATAGCTTCTGCAATCCAAGCATAGGCTATAGTAGGCCTTAATATAGCCTCAGAAGCCGTGTACATGGATTTTAACGTAGCATCCACCTTGCGATCCACCGGGTCTTTCAACGCGGTAGATCCTGGTACCGGCAGCACCACCTGTTTGGACAGTCTAGAAACAGAGGCATCGACCAACGGCGGGGACTCCCATTTTTTCCTATCTTCCTCTGGGAAGGGAAAAGCAACCAAAACCCTCTTAGGGATCTGAAATGTCTTTTCCAGAGTTTCCCAGGCCTTTTCAAAGATAGCGTTTAATTCTTTGGATGCTGGGAAGGTGAGGGGGGGGGCTTCTTGTTTTCTGTAAAGAAGGCCTCCTCCACCTGATCCGGAGCTGTGTCCGAAATGTGCAAAACATCTCTAACAGCCGCAATCATCAACTGTACCCCCTTGGCAAGTGATGCAGTTCCCCACGACACATCCCCGTCACCGTCTGCAGTGTCAGAGTCGGTGTCCGTGTCATCCTGCACGTTTCTGAGAATGAATCAAAGGGGACCCTGAGGAGGCAGTATCAGACCAAACAACCATAGAGGACTGGAGGACCTCAGTGGCGTGCTCAGTCCTAGCAACTCTATCAGAAATCTGGGAAATAGTCCCCCTCAGAGAGACTAACCATTCTGGCTCTCTAGCAGGGATCTGCGCTAAAACTGTGCAATCCTGATTACATGGAATGGAGTCCTCTTGTGAGGATAAATCCTCTGCAGCATATGATACATTGTCCCTAGACATGTTACCCCACACACACACACAGGGTATTATGAAGGCAGAGTTTCCCCCCAAAGAATGGCAGAGAGACACAGAGATTGGAGCCAACCCACACACAGCGCTATTAAAGGAAGAAATAAAACTCTTTTACCAAGATAACTCAGTAGAGCTCCCCTAGATGTGACCAGCTCCTCCGGGCACATTTTCTAAACTGAGTCTGGTAGGAGGGGCATAGAGGGAGGAATCAGCCCACACTATTAAACTCTTAAAGTGCCAATGGCTGCTGGTGGACCCGTCTATACCCCATGGTACTAATATGGACCCCAGCATCCTCTAGGACGTAAGAGAAAAAACTTTATTGTTTTTTTGTAAGCACAATCCATGGCTCTCAGAATCGAGTGCCAGGGACAGTGCTGTGTGGTGTGGGAACAACAGCTGCAGCTGTCAAAATCGATGGCTGCAGTTCCCGAAATGGTCAACCTACCTACACATCAGCGCACTAACTTAAGGATAGAAGCGCTAATAATGATGGGGGCACATTATTACATGCAGGGGAATGGTAACTGCACCAAATAATGTTCGCAGTTACCAAATTTGCCCATAATGACCCTTCATAAATCTACCCATTTGTTAAATAAATCATAAACCCAAATCATTCCATTTGTTAAATAAATATGATTTGCACAAATCATATTGAGAATTAAACATAACAAAAATAATGCATTTGTTCATCAATAGCCATATATTGAAACATCTATGTTGTTTTATAATGACATTTTTTCTGTTTACATGTAGGAATGGATAGGTGTATACATGCATGGCATATATTAGTATACTGTATTAGTATGCGAGATGTACAGTACACTACATTTATTTTTGAGTGATTTAAATACCATCAAATGTTCAAATACAGAAACATTGATGTTGTCCTTGCTTAAACAGTATCTATGTTTATTTATAATTACATTTTTCCTGTCGATATATATATAAATTGATATGTGTATACATGCATACATACAGAAGAAGCCACGCCAGTCATGGCTCCATCTCATGTGTATGCACCTTTATACATGTTTAACTAAACAACCCCTTCTAGGTTAATCAAGCAGCTGCTTCATAAGGTGCATACACTCTGGGCGGTTTTACACAGCGTGTATGCACAGTGATGATCGTGAACCATCATCGCTGGCAGGAAAATAGCTCAGTGCATACACACCAAGCTATTTTCACAGGGGGGGGGGGGGGGGGGGTTATTTTGGGTAAATCACTTTCCACAGTAGGAGACTGTGGAAAGTGATTCACTCGGCTGTACACACAGCCCGATGGACGGTGGTGGTCAGTAATGATGCGGGAGCGCGCATCAGCGCTCACTGCCCGCTAACATTTACGGAAGGGGAACTAGACACTTCCATACACACTGGCTGAGTTTGAGCTCAAAGTGCCAAAAGTGAGCTACTTTGAGCTCAAAATCGCCCAGTGTTTAGCGTTCAGGATTTTAACCTGTTTGGATACAGAACAATTGACTGCCCTATACAAGCGCACTTTACTATTTATGAAGCAGGATCAACCTTTTGATATTTTGTTTGAGCTGTGGATACAATAATTGCATTTGATCCTATAAGCATTAACATGCTGTCTTCCAGTACCACTGAATGGGTTCATTTTTAAATAGGTCTCATTAATTAAGGCTATTTGCTGTGTTTTGAGGGGCAATATTCCCCTTCTTTTTTAATATTTATTTTTGTATATGTAGTGAATAAATTATACAAACATTCTTGTTGCAATTGCATAGGTCTTTTTTCCCCAATTTTTTTTTTTTAAATCTAGAAGAGCCAGAACACTTCACGTCTATTTATACCCCAACTCCCAGTTGTTGCTGTCACTCTCACGCAGGAACACTCGCACACCCGTACAAAGGGGTGATAGGAGGAAAAAACAAAAAGGACAGAGAAAATCCCTATACCTAACGCTTTTGCCAAAGGGATTTATGTACCAAAGGGATTTCTGCCTTCAGCCTACAAGCCATAACAGCAGCTTTCAATAGGCAACTATAGTGGTAGTAGTGTCCTAGCTATTACTACTGTAAGAAGAAATGTCACTTACAGTTAGCTGACTTCTCCATAATCGGCATCCTCACCTCTAGCTGTTATATCTGCTTCACGTGAAGAGTGACTATGGAAAAGCAGGAAGTGAGCACTGTCTGTCACATTTGTCTGACTGTTAATAAAGATTTAAAAAAAGAAAAAATCTCACTGCTGCTTCTACCAACATTTAGGTGCTGTAAGGGCGGAAGTTCTCTCCTGCCCTCTCGTTTTGTCACTTCCAGGTCCTGAGCACGAAGGTAAACATAGACAAACCCTTCTACCATGCATGCAGGACAGACTATTAGGAGAGAGCTTAGCTCACAAACCAGATTTACATTAGTTTCTTAGGTACGGTGGAGGGGGCAGGAAATATATAAACAAAAGTACTTTATTGAAGTTTATATAAAAATATACGTAAAAAAAAGTTATATTAAAATTGTTTTGGTTTGAGTATATTTGATTGAAAAACATGCTAGTATCTTTGAAAGCTGCAAACACAGCTTAGCAATATTATACCTTAAAAAATATCAGAATGTTAGAAAACAATGAATGTTACACAAAGGCTAAAAAATTGGAGCCTAAACTCTGCATGCAGATTAGACAGCTGCAATTTTAAGAGTTGCAAGGTTTGTAAAATCACCCATTCATTCTGTCTGCGCTGGCAGGAATCAAACATAGGGGCAGATGTATTAACCTGGAGAAGGTATAAGGAAGTGATAAAGCAGCGAAAAGTGCAAGGTGATAAACACACCAGCCAATCAGCTCCGGTATGTAAATTAACAGTTAGGAGCTGATTGGCTGGTGTGTTTATCACCTTGCATTTATCACTGCTTTATCACTTCCTTATGCCTTCTCCAGGTTAATACATCTGCCCCATAATTTGATGAGGCTGGGTGGCCCCCAGCATGTGAGGGTGATGGACACATGCTGGGTGGCCCCCAGCATGTGAGGAGATGGACGCAGATCTTGCTGCAGACAGCAAGATCTGCGTCCATCTCTAAATAACCCCCCAAAGACTTATAAATCAGCCTTGATAAGAAAAAACTTTAAAAAAATTGTGATCAAAGAAAAAAACTGTTCCCATCTCAATAATTAAAATGCTGAAGGGCCTATTTATTTTATAAAGCTTTTTCGTAAAATGATGTAGACACAGCAGGTTATACATAATTTTATGTTTCTCTGCTATATAATAATACACTAATTTCTGTGAAATCTCCTACAAAAGGCTGTTTAGTGCTACAGACTGTAGTCCCCATTAACCACTTTCCTGGCATGATTACATCATTTGAGACCACACCAGGCAGTGCGTTATCTGATCTGGTCACAAAGCAATGTGACCAGTCAGATACACAGAGTGGCCGGCTGCCCTGAAGTTAATCTTGCTGCAGCCGCCAATCACAGGGGGACCTCCCAGCCTCTCTGACTCCCTTCACTCTCCCTCAGTGTGTGCCGCGCTGCCGATCACTGCTGATCGGTGGGGTCCAATGGCTGTAGAGAGGAACAGCTGCTGGGAAATGTAAATTAGCCCCCACAATGTGTACCTGGCAGCTGTGGCAACTACAGTTTAATGCTAAAAAATGCAAAATCATGCACTTAGCTCTCAAAAACCCAAAGGCTAAATATAGTATCAAGGATACTATAATGGAAACTATTGAGGAGGAAAGGGATTTAGGAGTCACTATTTCAAGTGACTTAAATGCAGGAAAGCGATGCAACAAAACAATGTGAAAGGCAAGTCAGATGCTTGGTTGTGATAAAGGAGAACCCAGGAAAGGGCACCCTTTGCTTAACCAAGTTCAAGCATGCATTCAGTCAGCATCAGGTTCATACACGGCTGCAGCCAGTGACCAGTCAACAAAGTGACCTTTGTAATAACTAGCCACACATGTGTAAAGTGGAAAGTAATAGAGCAGAGAGAGAGAGCTTTATTTCCTACAAGCAGTACATTATAAAGGATACAAATTAACATATGGTGTCGTCGATTCCTGACACGAAGCTTAATCCTATTGGCTAATAAAACTCCTATCTTATACGTAATATAGTTGCCAACGTCTATATTTTTTTATACTGTATGTGCTTTTAAATGGGTTAGTTAGGGGAATTTTGCTAAAAGTGAGACATGCTATGTCTAGTTATGTTTTCACACCTCCCATACCGCAAACTACTGGACACCTGTGAAGCCTATATGTCTAGCTGCTGACATTTATATTTTACTCAGAAAAGTAATAAAAATAGATCATAAGAAGGTTTCAATATGCAACGCCTGGCAGTTCTTTCCAATATCAACTCTGATCTGATAAACAATTATAAACAGCTTAGCAATATGGAGTCTATGAACAAAGATGGTTTCCATCTTTATCAATTTCCCCTCTTTGTTTACAATTTTTACCTCTATTCTACCCTTCTTTTACCTGGCCATTGATTCTATAGGGACACCTACTTTCACATCAAGTGTGCCTTAAGGGCACTCGAGACATGGGCTAATCCATTCAACACCCCTATACTTATGCAGAATCAATGTTCCCTATTCTCTTATCCCTAATTTCTAAATTATTATAAGAGTTTATATATCAGAGGTATCTTCTGAAGATGGAATCATCATAATGTCCATAGTCCTTGCTCAATAGTCCTTGAAAGTCTTTTTGACTTAATATTGTGACAGTAAAGTTCATTAGATTATGTCATCATAACAGTAGGGACAGCTGGAAGCTTCTGTGTATCTGGTATGGCAGGTTTCACAGTAGTAGAATGTGGAATTGTATATTATAGCTCCTCCAATAAGTTTCATATAAATTGGTTGCAGTTTAGCAGTTTCAGCAATGCCTTAGGTAGAAAAACATTTTAGTGTCAGTATCCACATAATAAGCCTTAAAATATGCAATTAATAGCAAAACAAGTCCCTTAGCAACAATAGATAATATTCCTGAAAAGCAATTGGTTGTATAGTGGTTATAAAACCAAGAAAAGAAAGAATCTGGAAATACACTGGTATAATTATGATTAGTAGCGAACTGATTTTTCAACTGTATTACTTTATTTATTTTTTCATCAATAATATCTTCTGGGCTAGTATAATTTATTAAATAAGTACAACATTTTACTCCATACATGGTCTGCAAAGTGACATACTAGCCTGCAGATACAGTAAACAATTGGTGACAACTGTTTATATTGGTCCTGTTTTACATTTAATGACCAGCATCTTTTATGCCTATATGTCTTTACCTGGGTAATTGTTGACATCCTATGTGTAGACATTTCAGGTGGAGCAAAGGTAGTTAGTTGTGTATATATATTCCTTTTTGTTCTGTTATTTTTGGCATAGTTACTGATTATTGCACTATTACTTGACTCCTCATATAAGTAAGGATCAATCATTACTGTTTATATAAGAATAACCATGCTAACAAGAAGAACTGAGTAACACATTATACATCCCCCAGACCCTTATATGGCCTGGGGCCTCTTAAATTGTATCTATATATTTTGATTATGTATCGTGATTGGATAATACTTCCTTTGTCACTTTCTTGCAATGAGATGCGTCTATTCACGAGTCTCTTTCACTCAACGTGACTGAAGTGGCTGTAGTCAACAGAACTTAAAACGGTCCTTTGAATTTGGGTTGAAGAGACTTTCTCTTTCTTAGTGACCACCCAATCACCTTGCTTTAGTTCATGTGAGTCTTGGGAACAGTTGGCATCTGGAATAGAATCAAAAACTTTGCCATGCAATTTGGTTAGTTGCTGTTGTATATGCATTACATAATAAGCTAAGTCACCATGCTCATGCAGAAGCTGCTGGGGAAAATAACATACTGTTCTAGCAACAATACCAAAATAAGATTTCATATGGTATTAACCCATGCTTTTCACTTGAAGTATTTGTGAGAACAAAGCAATGGGTAAACCTTCTAGTCATGTTTTGCCTGTTTCTGTAACTTATTTTTATAGCTTTAGTTTTAAGGTAATAGTTAAGTTTTTCTACATGTTTACTACTCTGCCTATAGGGAGTGTAAAAGGCCTGAGTAACACCTAAATCTGATAGAATTTTGCCTAATACTTCTCCTGTGAAATGGGTACCTCTGTTGCTTTCAATAACTTAAGGTACTCCATATCTACATATTACTTCTTGCATTAACTTCTTTGCAACTGTTTTGGCGTTTGCTGCTCTACAAGGCCAAGCTTTAACCCAATTTGAGAATAGGTCTTTGCACACAAGTACATTTTCATACCCAGAACATTTAGGTAACTGGATAAAGTCTATTTGTAATCTCTGAAAGGGGTAGCAAGTTTGTGGGGTACTTTTTGCTGGTACCTTTACAACCTTTCCTGGGTTGTGTAGAGCACAAGTTACAGACCCTGCAACATAAGCCTGTGCTGCTTGTGTGAAACCTGGTGCTACCCAATGCTGGTTTAGAATCCTCACCATTGCATCTCTGGATTGGTGCGTTTTTCCATGCAATATTTGTGCTAAATGTTAGGTTCCTGGTGCTCAGAACAAGGGAGATGCTATGAAGTGAGTCCAGAGCACCAGGACGTAATACTGGATTTGGTGAAATGGAACGGGAATAGCCTCTGGCACCCTACCTCCGTTGTTTTACCCGTGTTGTCAATTCACGCTTGCAGGACTATGGTTTCTTGGGCCCATGGCAGCCGCGTTTGAAGGGCGAATTAGGTCTGCCCAACTCCGATGCCCCCTCAGGTCTTAAAGAGAGACAAAGCGTGAACTGAGACAGGGTAATAACAAGGGGCCCTCTAACTAACAACAACCAAAGCCAGGGGCTACTAACTAGCCTAAAACTAAATGTATGTGCGGCTTGCCGCCAAAGGAAAAGAACAGCAAAGGAAATGCTGACCACACGCCGACACAATACTTTTGTTTACCGGCGGTGACAGCATAAGCAGAACCCTCTGCAAAACACCAGTGACAGATACAACCAAGGAATAATGCGGCCTAGGCCGACGGACGCGTCAAAGCCGCTACTCACGGAACCGGAACAAATACTGGCAAACGGACAGGAACCCCCAATGCTGCCGACACAGACTCTCAGAACTGGAGGACAGGCAGAATCCCAAACGACAGACCGGTGGACACCAAGAAGCTAGAAACTCGATGTCACAACTGAGGGCCTGAGCTGACGGGAGGCAGCCTCAGTTGTAGGGGCTGAGATGTACCGGAACCTGGGAGGTTGTATCAGACCCCTGGACATGTAAGTAACATGAAGAAGAACCGCCCGAAGGCGTGACCACGACAACTTGAATAAAAGTCAATGATGTTTATTTATGACAAACTCCATGCATCACAGTAGCAGTAAAAGAAACATAAAAGTCAGCAAAGAATAAATACAGTTCCTGGGAACTACAGGGTGGCAGGAGCCACAGGGCACTGGTAGTGTGAGATAGTTCTTATAATCTTCTAGATGGAAGTCCTTACCAGGCCCGACTGTAGCAATGGAGATAACCCAGGATTGTACCAGCTGGTGTTCCAGGAAAAGCTGGGCTGCTGTAGATAAAACGGCTGCTGTGGATACTGGCTGGAACCAGACTGTTGTTGGCACGGAGTGGATACTGGCTGGAACCAGTTAAATAATAAATGAACTTGGGAGCGATGAAATATGAGCTGAAGTTAGGAGTTTGAGAGCGGTGAAATTATATTACCGGTGGAGAGTGGTAAACTGTAGAAAGGACACCGGCCCTTTAAGAGAAGCTGTACTCTGCTGGAAGCTGGGCTGGAAGCAGGTAATGTTGTAGCTGGAAACAGATGAATCCAAAATGGATCGGAGAGTCAGGCTACACCGCAGGTGGAATGCTGGTGCGGGTCTCTATGGTGGAAGTCTTGAGACAGGAGCTGGAACCTGGAAGACAATCACAGGAGAGAGACAAACAGGAACTAGGTTTGACAACCAAAGCACTGACGCCTTCCTTGCTCAGGCACAGTGTATTTATACCTGCAGCAAGGAAGGGATTGGCTAGGCAATTATGCAGATTATCAATACTGAGAACAGATTGGTGGAAATGATCAGCTGACAGAATCCAAGATGGCTGCGCCCATGCAGACACTTGGAGGGAAGTTTGGTTTGTAATCCATGTGGTAATGAAAACAGTAATGGCGGCGCCGGCCACCGGAGACAGGAGGCGCCAGGCTGACAGATGCACATCCAACCACGCGGACACAGCGGAGGCCGCGGCTGACGTAATCGCCACTCAGACACTCTGCATGCAGAAGTTCAGGTACGGCGGCGGAGGCCGCGGGAGACGCCATGCCAGGTGTAATATGGCGTTTACTGTGACAGCGTCCCAGAGTGACGGGAGAGGATACAGGAATGTAAACATCAGGATAACAGATGGGATCCGGTCCTGGAGCGCTGAGCCAACCTTTGGAGGCATCTGATGGGTAAGAAATGGCGTCCAGATACCCGAGTGGCCCCAGGACACTTCTTTGGCTTTTGAGGAAACTTGGAATGGAATCTCCGGACCAAGGCAGGAGCATGGACATCAGAAGCATTGGTCCATGAACGTTCCTCAGGACCATAACCCTTCCAGTCAATAAGATATTGTAGTTGACCGTAACGGTGACGTGAGTCCAGGATCTTGGCCACTTCATACTCAACGCCTCGTTGAGTTTGGACTTTCGGAGTTGGAGGAAGTGAGGAATAAAACCGATTCAAGATTAGCGGTTTCAACAGGGAAACATGGAATGTCCTGGGTATTTTTAAGAAGGGAGGCAACTGGAGTCTGTAAGCAACAGGATTGATGACTTGTTCAATCTTGAAAGGACCGATATAGCGAGGTGCAAACTTCATACTGGGAACTCTTAACCTCAAATTCTTCGTGGATAACCATACCCGATCACCCACCTTGAGAGCAGGAACTGCTCGACGCTTCTTATCCGCAAACTTCTTGTACCTGAACGATGCCTTGAGCAGAGCTGATCGTACGCTCTTCCAGATATTGGCAAACTGATGCAAGGTGATATCCACTGCGGGAACAGAAGTTGCTGGAAGCGGTTGGAACTCAGGGACTTTAGGGTGGAATCCAAAGTTAGTGAAGAATGGTGTTGAAGCAGATGAAGAATGATACTGGTTGTTATGACAGAACTCTGCCCAGGGAAGTAATTGAACCCAGTCATCTTGAGAGGAGGACACATAGATGCGGAGGAAGGCCTCCAAGTCCTGATTCACCCTCTCGGTTTGACCATTGGTCTGAGGATGGTAAGCCGTGGAAAACTTTAGCTTGACTTGGAGGACTTGACATAAACTTCGCCAGAATTTGGCTGTGAATTGAACTCCTCGATCTGAGATAATTTCTTCTGGAAGACCGTGGAGTTGGAAGATCTCTTGTATGAATACTTGAGCCAACTTGGAAGCTGACGGAAGACCGGTGAGAGGAATGAAGTGTGCCATCTTGGTGAACCGGTCAACTACCACCCAGATGGTATTGAACTTGTTGCACATGGGTAAATCTGTAATAAAATCCATCGACAAATGGGTCCAAGGTCGACGGGGAACAGATAGTGGAACCAGTTGCCCCGCAGGCGACTGGCGGGATACCTTATGTTGAGCACACTTTGGGCAAGATGCAATAAACTCCAAGACGTCCTTTTTCAGAGTTGGCCACCAATAGGACCTAGAGATAAACTCCAGGGTTTTTTGGATACCTGTATGTCCGGCAAAACGGGAAGCATGGGCCCAATGCATGAGCTTCTTCCTTAGCATCGGTTTCACAAAACTTTTCCCTGATGGGGGCGTAGAGTCCATCCCTACCGTGGAGAATGCCAACGGATTTATAATAGGATGCTTGTCTGAAGACTCTGACTCATTTTCTTGCTCCCATGAGCGGGAAAGGGCATCGGCCTTGCGATTCTGAGAGCCCGGACAGAACTGGAGTTTAAAGTCGAACCTGGAAAAGAAAAGTGCCCATCTGGCCTGACGAGGGTTGAGACATTGTGCGCCTTTCAGATATAAAAGGTTCTTGTGGTCTGTAAGTATGGTGATTGAATGAGAAGCTCCCTCCAACAGATACCTCCACTCTTCTAGAGCGAGCTTGATGGCTAGCAACTCCTGGTCGCCAGTGGCATAGTTGCGCTCAGCTGGGGAGAACTTCCGGGAGAAGAAACTGCAAGGGTGTAAATGGCCATCTTTAGCCCTCTGAGATAACACCGCTCCTACTCCAACGGAGGAGGCATCCACCTCTAAGATGAAAGGAGAGTCGATGTCAGGCTGTTTCAGAACAGGCGCAGAGATGAACCTTTGTTTTAAAAGATGAAATGCTTGCATGGCTTCTTTAGACCACTTGGACGGGTTAGCACCCTTCTTAGTGAAAGCAGTAATAGGCGCCACAATGGTGGAAAAGTCTCGTATAAACTTTCGGTAATAGTTGGCGAACCCTAAGAACCTCTGGACCCCTTTGAGGGTTAAGGGTACCGGCCAATTTTGGATTGCTTGTAGTTTCTCAGGATCCATCTCTAGTCCGGAACCGGACACAATGTACCCTAGAAACGGAATGGACTTGACTTCAAAGACGCATTTCTCTAATTTGCAATAGAGATGATTGACACGGAGACGGGACAGAACCTCTTTAACCCAAAAACGATGTTCCTCTAAATCGTTGGCAAAAATGAGGATATCGTCTAGATAGACCACGACATGACGGTATAGAATGTCTCTGAAGATCTCATTGACAAAATGCTGGAAGACAGCTGGAGCATTGCTCAATCCGAAGGGCATGACGAGGTACTCGTAATGTCCGTCACGGGTGTTAAAGGCGGTCTTCCACTCGTCACCCTCACGGATCCGGATGAGATTGTATGCACCTCTCAAGTCCAGCTTTGTAAAGATGGTAGCTCCGCTAACTCTGTCAAAGAGCTCAGTAATCAGGGGTAAAGGATAACGGTTCTTGATGGTAATGTCGTTCAAACCTCTGTAGTCGATGCACGGCCGCAGACCACCATCTTTCTTTTTTACAAAAAAGAAGCCTGCGCCGGCTGGAGAAGAAGAAGGTCGAATGAACCCCTTTGCTAGGTTCTCTTTAATGTATTCCTCCATAGAATGCGTCTCAGGCAGAGACAACGGATAAGTTAGGCCTCGAGGTGGAACCTTCCCTGGAACGAGATCAATCGGGCAGTCCCATTCTCTATGAGGAGGAAGGATAT
Source organism: Pseudophryne corroboree (assembly GCF_028390025.1). NCBI lineage: Eukaryota > Metazoa > Chordata > Amphibia > Anura > Myobatrachidae > Pseudophryne > Pseudophryne corroboree. The sequence goes on from NC_086448.1 coordinate 408,949,704, forward strand.
CAGCAGAAGCTTTACTGAACACATCCGTGAAATCTTGATATGGAGGAGGTGGAACATCAGACGACCTGGGGGAGGAAGAACAGACAGGCAATACTTTAAACAAACATGTCTCAGCACAGGAGGAACCCCATGCCAGGATTTGCGTAGTCGTCCAATCAATTGTAGGATTGTGAAGATGGAGCCATGGAAGGCCCAGGACCACAGGATGTGTGGCTTTTGGAATCACTAAAAAAGAAATAAGTTCGGAATGAAGAACTCCCACTCTCAGACGAACTGGTAGAGTCCTTAAAGAAATAACTGCATCAAAAATTTTGCTGCCATCCACGGCAGTTAAAGAAATGGACGAAGGAAGTCTCTCGGTGGGTAGGGACCACCGTTTAACATAGGCTTCGGTAATAAAGTTCCCAGCTGCTCCGGAATCAAGGAGGGCAATGACGTTCCGATAACGTTGAGCAACTTGAAGCGAGACTGGGAGATTACAATCTTGAGGAGATGGAGAGGAGATCATTACTCCTAGCCGGCCCTCTCCTTGGCGAGCTAGGATTTGGAGTTTCCCGGACGTTTGGGACAGGCATTAATGGTGTGAGACGGAGCTGCACAATAAAGACAGAGAGACTCGGAGAGACGTCTTCGGCGCTCAGCAGGAGTTAAACGGGAACGGCCAATTTGCATGGGCTCATCTTTAGTTGGTGACAGTTGGCGAGGAGGAGGAGCAGAAGATTTTGGAGCAGATGATCTTCCACGCTCAGTTGCTCTCTCTCTGAAACGTAAATCAACTTTCGTGCAGAGTGAGATTAGCTCATCTAACTTAGAGGGTAAGTCTCTGGTAGCTAACTCATCTTTAATACGCTCAGATAAGCCATGCCAGAATGCAGCATACAGGGCCTCGTCGTTCCATGCCAGTTCGGATGCCAGGATCTGGAACTGTATCAGATATTGTCCTACAGTACATGACCCCTGGCGTAAACGGAGAATCTCGGATGAAGCTGAGGTTACCCGGCCTGGCTCGTCGAAGATGCGCCTGAATGTTGAGACGAATGCAGTGTAAGAAGATAGCAGGGTGTCGGACCTCTCCCATAACGGTGATGCCCAATCAAGAGCTGAGCCACTGAGAAGAGAAATAATGTAGGCAATTTTTGTACGGTCACTAGGAAAATTGCCAGGTTGTAGCTCAAACTGAATCTCACACTGGTTGAGAAATCCCCTGCAGAATCTTGGAGATCCGTCAAATTTTGCTGGCGTTGGAAGATGAAGACGTGGAGCAGAAATGGGTAAGGTGGGTGGGGTTATAACTGGAGTCACTGTGGTTGACGCACCAGAAGCGCCTGATCCACGGAGAGTTGTCTGAATCCCATCCAGCCGAGTAGAGAGATCCTGGAGACAGCGGATGATGTGGCCCTGTGCAGCCTCCTGATGTTCTAGTCGGGCTGCCAGTTCTTGCATCGGCCTGGCCGCTTGATCCTGGTCTCCGGCTGGATTCATTAGGTCAGTGCTTACTGTCACAACTGAGGGCCTGAGCTGACGGGAGGCAGCCTCAGTTGTAGGGGCTAAGATGTACCGGATCCTGGGAGGTTGTATCAGACCCCTGGACATGTAAGTAACATGAAGAAGAACCGCCCGAAGGCGTGACCACGACAACTTGAATAAAAGTCAATGATGTTTATTTATGACAAACTCCATGCATCACAGTAGCAGTAAAAGAAACATAAAAGTCAGCAAAGAATAAATACAGTTCCTGGGAACTACAGGGTGGCAGGAGCCACAGGGCACTGGTAGTGTGAGATAGTTCTTATAATCTTCTAGATGGAAAGTCCTTACCAGGCCCGACTGTAGCAATGGAGATAACCCAGGATTGTACCAGCTGGTGTTCCAGGAAAAGCTGGGCTGCTGTAGATAAAACGGCTGCTGTGGATACTGGCTGGAACCAGACTGTTGTTGGCACGGAGTGGATACTGGCTGGAACCAGTTAAATAATAAATGAACTTGGGAGCGATGAAATATGAGCTGAAGTTAGGAGTTTGAGAGCGGTGAAATTATATTACCGGTGGAGAGTGGTAAACTGTAGAAAGGACACCGGCCCTTTAAGAGAAGCTGTACTCTGCTGGAAGCTGGGCTGGAAGCAGGTAATGTTGTAGCTGGAAACAGATGAATCCAAAATGGATCGGAGAGTCAGGCTACACCGCAGGTGGAATGCTGGTGCGGGTCTCTATGGTGGAAGTCTTGAGACAGGAGCTGGAACCTGGAAGACAATCACAGGAGAGAGACAAACAGGAACTAGGTTTGACAACCAAATCACTGACGCCTTCCTTGCTCAGGCACAGTGTATTTATACCTGCAGCAAGGAAGGGATTGGCTAGGCAATTATGCAGATTATCAATACTGAGAACAGATTGGTGGAAATGATCAGCTGACAGAATCCAAGATGGCTGCGCCCATGCAGACACTTGGAGGGAAGTTTGGTTTGTAATCCATGTGGTAATGAAAACAGTAATGGCGGCGCCGGCCACCGGAGACAGGAGGCGCCAGGCTGACAGATGCACATCCAACCACGCGGACACAGCGGAGGCCGCGGCTGACGTAATCGCCACTCAGACACTCTACATGCAGAAGTTCAGGGACGGCGGCGGAGGCCGCGGGAGACGCCATGCCAGGTGTAATATGGCGTTTACTGTGACAGCGTCCCAGAGTGACAGGAGAGGATACAGGAATGTAAACATCAGGATAACAGATGGGATCCGGTCCTGGAGCGCTGAGCCAACCTTAGGAGGCATCTGATGGGTAAGAAATGGCGTCCAGATACCCGGATCGTGACACTCGACCAGGCACAGGCAAAGCCACAGGACTTCAGGACAGGAATGCTTCACAGCAGGACACGGGAACTGACACAGGAATCGACACAGGAAGCAGCTAGTCAGACACTGCTAGACAGGAGCTCAGGAATTGGCAGGAACAAGCTCAGAACTCAAACACTCTGGAAGACTGGAAACCTAGAAATATCACCAGCGTCTGTGAATTGCACTCAGCCAGCATATAACAGAGAGGCCTAATTAATTATGTCGTGCAGCTGCCCCGTTGCATGACTCCAAACTGACAAGATGCAATTAGCAGACAGGTGAGACCAACCACATGGAAACAGGCTGCAATTACACAGACTCACCACTGACAGCAAACAAATATCTTCTAAACCAGAGCAAAAGGAAATCCTGGCCTGCAAGAGACCTATAAACATAAAATAGGAATGAACCACTACCTGTGGTTCATAACAGTATCCTCTCCTTAAGGGTGAGCTCCGAGCACCCCATGACACCCACGGGGAACATAAACATAAACAGAAGTATAACATAAAATACATATCCAAAATGAAACATATGAATGAGCCACAGCCGTGGCTCATAACATTACCCCCCCACCCCCCTTCCTTGAGGAGGGGTCAATGGACCCCAAAATTCAGACTATCCAAAACAAGGGATACAAAAAAAAACCTGACACACTGGTCTAACAGACAAGAAAACAGAAACAAGCTGTAACAACAGCTTGTAACAGTGCCCTCCCCTTGACGGTGGCCACTGGACACAAGACAAGGGAAAAAAATCTTTTTTTTTTATATATATATATATCAAGGCAAGAGTCAAAAATTATTTCTTTTTCTTCTTCTTTTTACAAAGCTCTTTACCAAGGTAGTTCCCCAAACATTGTCTGAACTGATGGTACCACCCAGCAAGGCTGTGTTCAAATCAGAAATGGGTTTCTTACCCTTGGGAACTGAACTTTCAGGCAAAGTACTATTATTAGAAGAAGAGAGAAAAGCACATCCTGCAGTCAAAACAACGGGTTGAGACTCTTGTGCCAGGTCTACAGTATCCGGTGAACTCTCAGCAGACAAGATGAGTGACCTAGAGAAACCTGAACCAATTTCTTTGCAACCATATCTTTTAATAATTGCATTACTGAATGCTGGGGGATCCTGAAGAATGGGATCTTCAGCTTTCATTAGGCTGGTCGCCCACTCAAAAGGCTCTCCTCTAAAGGAATAAATCAGATAGAGCACAAGGTTCTCTGAAGTGATGCCCAGAAATGGTCTAGATAACATAATGATGTAATAGTGTTTGTAAAGCGCCAGAAATTGGACTAAGTCCCCATCAAAGATTATGGATGTTGAGATATCAACAGAGTCAGGATCTGTTTCCTTCCCATCAGACTGACTAGAGTACTTTGCTAGGACCTGGTCACTATTGACCTTACTCGAGGCTGAGACTCTCTGAACCCCACCTTTGGCAGTGACTTTCTGAACCCCACCTTTGGCAGTGACTTTCTGAACCCCACCTTTGGCAGTGACTTTCTGAACCCCACCCGGGGCAGTGACTTTCTGAACCCCACCCGGGGCAGTGACTTTCTGAACCCCACCCGGGGCAGTGACCTTCGGGAACCCCGCTGGGGTCAGCACCTCGGATTCTTTTACTGGGACCGAGCCGTCGGCCTCCCCCACTGGGACCGAGCCATCGGCCTCCCTCACTGGGACCGAGCCATCGGCTTCCCTCACTGGGACTGAGCCATTGGCCTCCCTCTCTGAGTCGATAATTATCGAAACTCCTCCCGGGACTATGACTTCCGGGACTTTTGCTGAAGCTATAACCTTCAGAACCTCCACTAATGCTATGCCTCTTAAGTTCTTTCCTGGGGAAGCGACCTCTAGACCCATCTTTGAGGCTGCGTCTCTCGAGACCCCACTTGGGGATATTACTTCAAAGATCCCTTCTGGGGTTTTGCTTCACGAGTTCCCTTCTAGAACTATGGTTTTAGATACCCTTTCTGGGGTTGCGCTTTTCAAGTCCCTACCTGGGGTAACAGCTTCTGAGACCTCTTCTGGTATGGAAACCTGAGCTATAATATTTGATGTCCCTCTATAAGCTAGAGCATCGGGTACCGCTCCAGCACTCTGGGCATCGGGTACCACTCCAGCACTCTGGGCATCGGGTACCGCTCCAGCACTCTGGGCATCGGGTACCGCTCCAGCACTCTGGGCATCGGGTACCGCTCCAGCACTCTGGGCATCGGGTACCGCTCCAGCACTCTGGGCATTGGGTACCGCTCCAGCACTCTGGGCATCGGGTACCGCTCCAGGACCCTGGGCATCGGGCACCACTCCAGGGGTGTGCAACTCTGCTTGAACAGGAAAATCAAGAGAGGAGAGAAACATTCTCTTTTGATTCCTGAATCTATAATGGGGCTCCCTTGCCCAAGGACCCCAATTATAGGACAGAGAGCTTTTTAGTGTGGGTTGTGTGACAAGTACCTCTGCCACAGTAGAGACAGGAGTAGGTCTTGTATCCTGACCAACCACGTGGAAACAGGCTGCAATTACACAGACTCACCACTGACAGCAAACAAATATCTTCTAAACCAGAGCAAAAGGAAATCCTGGCCTGCAAGAGAACTATAAACATAAAATAGGAATGAACCACTACCTGTGGTTCATAACAGTATCCTCTCCTTAAGGGTGAGCTCCGAGCACCCCATGACACCCACGGGGAACATAAACAGAAGTATAACATAAAATACATAACCAAAATGAAACATATGAATGAGCCACAGCCGTGGCTCATAACACTAAGACTGGGTAAAGTGAGCGTGGTAAACAGATATGGTTTTCCACCATCCATCTGTCACCGTGTATTCGCCCACCTAATTTTTCCCAATCCTTTTTCTCCTTGCCTAAGGTCTGTGCTTGTAATTTGCACAATAACTGTAGGTCTAATGACTCTGGTGTGACAGTTAACATCACCTGAGTGTCTGGCAGAGGCTGGACTGCTGCAGCTTTTGCAGCCTGATCACCTAGAGCGTTTCCTCTGACCTCTGCAGTATCCTCTTTAGTGTGCGCTTTGACCTTTATAACTGCTAATTTCTTTGGCAATTGAAAGGCAGCAAATAATGCCCTAATACAGTCTGCATGTTTTATTGGTTTTCCTGAAGAACCTATAAAATCTCTGCTCTTCCAGATAACTGCATAGTCATGGGCAATACCAAAGCAGTACCTTGAGTCTGTATAAACGTTAACTGTTTGACCTTCAGCATAAATACTGGCTGCTATCAGTGCCCTAAGTTCTCCCTCCTGAGCTGAACTACCTGATGGCAAGTGTTCCTGTATTAAGATGTCTGTTTCTGTGGTAACTGCAAAACCTGTATGCGGTTCCCCATCCACATAGTACCTGGAGCCATCCACAAATAAATGTAAATCTGCATTCAATAGAGGATGTTCCTGTATTTCTGGTGTACTTGCGGTTTCAAGATTCATTAACTCTATACAATCATGTTCTTGATCGTGTATAGAAATTGAAAAATTTAATTGGTTTTCTGTGCCTGTCATTTCATCATCACTTGCACCATTCCCCTCTTTTGAAACCAGCGGCAATAATGTAGCTGGGTTCAAAGAAGTACAACGTTTGATAGTGACATTGGATGGTGTAAGCAATGCTACTTTATATTTGGTTAGTTTAGCAGCAGATAAATGTTTAGTCTGCGCTTGGTTCAGAATTTCAGTCACTGAGTGAGGCACCTGTACAGTTAAGGGATGACCCAGAACAATATCAGCAGCCTTTTCTAACAGTAACGCTGCTGCTGCTACTGACTTGACACAGGTTGGTGCTGCCCGTATGACCTGCGTTAATATTCCTTGCGCATGGCCTGAAATTTCACAACAAAACAAATTGAAAGGCCTTGCATAATCAGGAAGTCCTACTGCTGGTGCTGATATTATGTCTGTTTTTAGCTGACAAAAAGCATTTAGCTGTTCTTGTGTCATGAGTAATGGACCTTGTGCATTTTGTCCCTTTAGGGCAGCCATTTTCAACAGGTGTGCCGCGGCACACTAGTGTGCCGCAGGCAGTTGCCAGGTGTGCCGCCACTGCTGCCAGCCAGAGATGCCCGCCGCCTGCCGCCACACAGTCCTGCTGCCGCCTGCCGCCCGCACACTGACCTGGCGCCGCCGCCGCCTGCACACAGACCCGCTGCAGCAGCTCCCGCACACAGAGCAGCGCTGCCCGGCGAGCACAGGTACATGTGGCTGGTGGCAGCGGCAGGTCTGTGTCACAGACCCGCCGCTGCCACCAGCCAGATGTACCTGTGCTCACCGGGCAGCGCTGCACTTCCGCATCAGCTGGCCCGATCTCCCCACCTGCAGTGCACACTCAAACGCTGCTGCTGCTCCTTGTCCCAGCGCTCCCCACTGAGAGGAAAAGATTTAAGGTTAGAAATATACACATATATATATATATATATATATATATATATATAAAACTCACATAAGTATGTGCAAAGAATTACTATGGTGGGGGACCGGTGTGTGTTATATTACTGTAAGGGGGTCAGGTGTGTGGAATTACTATAGGGGGCATGTGTGTATGATTACTATGTGGGGGCAGGGTGTGTGTAATGACAATGGGGGGCAGGTATGTATATTTACTATGGGTGGGACAGGTGTAAGGAATTACAATGGGGGCGTGTGTGTGGCTTGACTATGGGGGGGGGCAGGTGTGTGGAATTAGAATGGGGCATGTGTGTATAATTACTATGGGCGGCAGGTGTGTGGCATTACTGGGGGGGGTAATGAGTGGAATTACTCTTGGGTAGGTGTGTGGCATTAATATAAATCTGTTTTATTACAGTGGGAGCCAATGTGTTTTATTACTGCGAAGCCCAAAAAATTGATGGTGTGCCTTGGAAATGTAAAAATTTTGTTTAGTGTGCCACAAATTTAAAAACGCTGAAAATCACTGCTTTAGGGCATCATATAACACTTGTAGTTTCTGTGATGCGCCTACAATCCACTCTCTGCAATAAGTGATTAATCCTAAAAGGATATGAGTTGTTTACATGTATGAGGAGGTTTAACTTTTGAAATAATTTTCCCCCTTTTTGTAGTGATATGATTACTATAAGCAGAAATGCAGTGCCCCAGAAATTGTACTTTGTTTTGTGCATATTATAACTTATTTCTATGTACCCTACATTTCTTTTTTATATATGAATAGCAATAAGGCTTGACATTTGGGTTCTATTTAAAAATACCTTACACTTGTTGTTCTTTTGATGGCATCATATAAAACTTAGTTTTCTGTGATGCCCTTGGAATGTATTTTGTACAATAGGTGATTAATTTTAGAAATGACTTAAGCTCTTGTAAGGTGCGTCATAGAGATATTTCTAAAATAAACCTCCCTCCTTTACTGTTATATGCCAAGCACCAACAGTGATGCAATGTTAATGTATGTTTACCTAACATTTTTTAGAGGTATCATTTATGCATTGTTACAGTTTACAGTTACAATCTTGATTTTATACCATGTAAATGTAATTGTATCATGAGGGCAGACTTCTATCTTAGGGGTATGGACTATGACTACAGTTTTGCCCACTTCTCATACCTAGTTTACTTCATCACTTGGCCCCACCCCTTGTAATAGTTACCCAAACACTTCCTGATTCTCTGACATTTCATTACACACTGTAACTGGAACAGTAACGAGCTGTACATTAAAGAAAATATTTTCTTACATCTGTAACAAGTTTCTAATTATTTACCTATTGTCACAACTGAGGGCCTGAGCTGACGGGAGGCAGCCTCAGTTGTAGGGGCTGAGATGTACCGGAACCTGGGAGGTTGTATCAGACCCCTGGACATGTAAGTAACATGAATAATAACTGCCCGAAGGCGTGACCACGACAACTTGGATAAAAGTCAATGATGTTTATTATGACAACTCCGCAACACAGCAGCAGTAAAAGAAAACATACAAGTCAGCAAAGAATAAATACAGTTCCTGGGTACTACAGGATGGCAGGAGCCACAGGGCACTGGTAGTGTGAGATAGTTCTTATAATCTTCTAGATGGAAAGTCCTTACCAGGCCCGACTGTAGCAATGGAGATAACCCAGGATTGTACCAGCTGGTGTTCCAGGAAAAGCTGGGTTGCTGAAGATAAAACGGCTGCTGTGGATACTGGCTGGAACCAGACTGTTGTTAGCACGGAGTGGATACTGGCTGGAACCAGTTAAATAATAAATGAACTTGGGAGCGATGAAATATGAACTGAAATGTAGAACTTGAGAGCGGAGAAATAATAATACCGGTGGAGAGTGGTAAAGTGTAGAAAGGACACCGGCCCTTTAAGAGAAGCTGTACTCTGCTGGAAGCTGGGCTGGAAGCAGGTAATGTTGTAGCTTAAAACAGATGAATCCACAACGGATTGGAGAGTCAGGCTACACCGCAGGTGGAATGCTGGTGCGGGTCTCTATGGTGGAAGTCTTGAGACAGGAGCTGGAACCTGGAAGACAATCACAGGAGAGAGACAAACAGGAACTAGGTTTGACAACCAAAGCACTGACGCCTTCCTTGCTCAGGCACAGTGTATTTATACCTGCAGCAAGGAAGGGATTGGCTAGGCAATTATGCAGATTAACAATACTGACAACAGATTGGAGTAAATGATCAGCTGACAGAATCCAAGATGGCTGCGCCCACGCAGACACTTGGAGGGAAGTTTGGTTTGTAATCCATGTGGTAATGAAAACAGTAATGGTGGCGCCGGCCACTGGAGACAGGAGGCGCCAGGCTGACAGATGCACATCCAACCACGCGGACACAGCGGAGGCCGCGGCTGACGTAATCGCCACTCAGACACTCTGCATGCAGAAGTTCAGGGACGGCGGCGGAGGCCGCGGGAGACGCCATGCCAGGTGTAATATGGCGTTTACTGTGACAGCGTCCCAGAGTGACAGGAAAGGATACAGGAATGTACACATCAGGATAACAGATGGGATCCGGTCCTGGAGCGCTGAGCCAGCCTTAGGAGGCATCTGATGGGTAAGAAATGGCGTCCAGATACCCGGATCGTGACACCTATGAACTGTTACTCTTTTAGACACAGAGATATTAATTTTACTGTGGAGATTTTTTTAATGCAAATACATGTCATATTTTTAGTCTTATGACAGCCCTTTGCTATTGGCTGGGGCAATATTTATTTGGCCACAACACATTTCATTATACTTATCCAAAACTTTATATTAAGAGAATACTATTTTACACACACAAATAAAATACTGAGAGTGAGCCAGCACTCTCCCAACTCCGAACAGGGGTTAGCTGGAGTTTAATGATAAACCATTAGAATTTACATAATACATTATATTACACACTTCCATTGAAGTCTACAAGTCATTTGTAGCCACTGATTCAATACATATTTACCAATCTAATTTAGACTATATATTTTGCTATTCTGTGGCACAAAATGACAGAAAAGTGCAAACACACTGATTACAATTTATGAATAATTTTTTTTACACAATTTGATAAGCATGCAGTTTCAGAGACAAAAGCAGCCTGAAACTGATACTTTTGGACCCCAGTTTTACCTAATGACGGACCAGACTAGCCCACATGGGAAGGCAAAAAGGAGTAAAGAATAGATTACCCACCAGCTGGTTTTATGTTTGCATTTCCATGCCACCTGAGTCCAATTGTCCATCACTAAGCAGGATCCAGAAAACTTATAACCCTTTTTGGATTCTATTTCTAGGTTTAAATTCTTTTTAATTTTCTTACATGTCTAATGAACTTCATAAATTGTTGTTTAACATCAGGGAGTTCTGTAACTGTTATGTTAACAGTTCTGAATTTGTTTATGGCTTGTACAATGTTGTGGTTCTGCGCCGCTCTGCCTGCGCTGCGTTACCATCCGCAGCTGCTACAGCAGGTGTGATTGAATCTTGTGTACATACCGGATACAATCCATAGGGGACTGATCCCTCGGGTACAATATATGCTGGAGGTGCAGATGCCAGACTAGAGACCACACATCCAGTTTGTTTAGGATGCACTCCTGGTCTTTTGACCTTACATGCTGTGCACTCTTTAGTTTGCCAATGTATAAGTTTAGGGCATCCGCATCTCCAAGTATATTTTGTAGGTTTGTTATTTTTAAGTAATGGCAACCATTTACTGATTAACCTTTTAGATTTAACAGATTTCCTAACATATGGTCTTTTACAGGGTTTACATTTGTAAGACCAGGGTGTCTGACAAACTGGGCATATTGTGTCATCTGGTGGGTTACAATGTCCACAATTTGGACATGCCCAGTAAGGATACCCTTTGGTTTTCTTGGGACCTCTATGTATCATTGTTTCCTGTCCAGATATGTCTGCATCTTTAAAATCATCCATATTAATTAGAGCCATTTGTTCTTGAGTTTGTCCTAACTCTTCTAACTTTTTCTTATACTGAAGTAATTTACCTGTTTTAATCCACAAATCAAGACTCTGTTCCAGATTATTATCCTTCACATATCTCCCATAGGTTACTCTAATTTGTTTCAACCTATCCGGGTCTAGAGTGCCATTAGTAGTCACTTTTGCCCATTGAAACAATCGTCTCATACCCTTCAAGCATTGCTCACCATGTACATTCTTCATAATGTCCATGGCACTCCGAGGTGCTTCATCCGAAGGATAAGTATTTGTATTTCCCATTCTTATGGCCAGTAAGAATTCAAAATCCGGGAAATATCAGTAGCCTGGATCTAACGGATTCTCAGAGATATAACTGTGAAGAAAATTGCCTGGAACGGAGGTGATTTGTAACCAATTTTTACCTATGTCACTATCTTTTGGAATGAAATTACATCCCATCAATATGAACACATCCTCTGGGTTTTCTCTATTTTCCCAAACCCCTTCTTCTGCAGAGTACACTACTGCTTTTAAAATAAATGGATGTCCCTCCTCTAACTTGTGTATGATTGCTATGCAGACACAATCCTGACAGGACATTTAACTTGCATTCATTGCTTGCAGCAGTCTGTGGTTACAGCTCACGGAAGAGAGAGAGGAAAAAAGTTTAAACGGCTTCCGTTCCTGATTTTTTTTTTTTTTTCTTAACTCTGTACGCTATAATTTTTAAAGCGACAGGACGTGCTTTATGATACTAACAAGGTATGCAAGTCAGATGCAATGATATTTTACTGTGAGTACAACTTAGACTCTTATATTGTGTGCAATATATTGTTCTGAACCTTCCAATTCAGACAGTATATCTGACCAATCCTTTCCAATATTTCTTACTTTAAGAATAAAATGACAACCTATTGGTACAAAAATTTTAAACCCCTCTTCCCACGGTTCAGAGAATAAGGGTGATTCTCCTGGATTACAAATATAATGTAAATAAAATTTCTGATCGTGGGGTGCCTTTACTAAGAGTACTACACACTTACAAAGGGGACATGTCTGTTTCATAACTCTGACTTTTTTCTAAAGTCTCCCTTCACTAATTTACATTTATACTGCTGTAACAATGACTTAATCTACGTTCTAATTCTCTTTATAAGACAAACAAGACAGTGTTCTAGCCCTCAAATGCCACATGGGTCACTTGAGTATGCGTATAGGATCGCTACCGCACCAGATCACCTGACCAGACTCATTGGACGTTTTAACTACGCCACTCCAATCGCCTGTTATTTGAGGTATACAAATCAAGTTCACAGGTCCCAGGAGCCACTACCACCAGTGAAGGCAGCTGCAGCAACATCCAGTTTAACAACCCGTCATTGATTGATTATGTATACACACTCTAAATACTCAGGATAAATTCACACTGACATTCATTGATTCATACGCCTTTGTAACATATATAAGCACATATAAGCAAGAGATAGAATGAAAATGAGAAAAACCTGTTTACTGAGTGAACTTTGCGCATGCAATCCCGATTCCTGTCTCCCAGCGGAACAGAGTGGACAGTTAGCAGGAATGAGAGTCTACAGAGAAATATCTCTAAGTACCATGCATGGGTTTTGAGTCTCAGTCCAGGAACCGTCCGCCCAGTCGTCCGCTGTTCAACAGGTGATGTGGGATCTTGGATTCAGAACCTCCATATTGATAAAGGAGAACCCAGGAAAGGGCACCCTTTGCTTAACCAAGTTCAAGCATGCATTCAGTCAGTCAGCATCAGGTTCATACACGGCTGCAGCCAGTGACCAGTCAACAAAGTGACCTTTGTAATAACTAGCCACACATGTGTAAAGTGGAAAGTAATAGAGCAGAGAGAGAGAGCTTTATTTCCTACAAGCAGTACATTATAAAGGATACAAATTAACATATGGTGTCGTCGATTCCTGACACGAAGCTTAATCCTATTGGCTAATAAAACTCCTATCTTATACGTAATATAGTTGCCAACGTCTATATTTTTTTATACTGTATGTGCTTTTAAATGGGTTAGTTAGGGGAATTTTGCTAAAAGTGAGACATGCTATGTCTAGTTATGTTTTCACACCTCCCATACCGCAAACTACTGGACACCTGTGAAGCCTATATGTCTAGCTGCTGACATTTATATTTTACTCAGAAAAGTAATAAAAATAGATCATAAGAAGGTTTCAATATGGTTCACTCAAAGTGCAACGCCTGGCAGTTCTTTCCAATATCAACTCTGATCTGATAAACAATTATAAACAGCTTAGCAATATGGAGTCTATGAACAAAGATGGTTTCCATCTTTATCAGTTGCATAGCGAGAGGAATCAGTAGAAGGAAAAAATTAGTAATAATGCTACTGTATAGGTCATTGGTGCGTCCCCATCTGGAATACTGTGTCCAGTTCTGGAGACCATGGGGGTAATTCTGAGTTGATCGCAGCAGCAAATTTTTAGCATTTGGGCAAAACCGTGTACACTGCAGGGGGCGAGGGGGCAGATATAACATGTGCAGAGAGAGTTAGATTTGGGTGGGGTGTGTTCAATCTGAAATCTGAATTGCAGTGTAAAAGTAAAGCAACCAGTATTTACCCTGCACAGAAACAAAATAACCCACCCAAATCTAACTCTCTCTGCAAATGTTATATCTGTCCCCCCTGCAGTGCACATGGGCCCTCATTCTTAGTTGTTCGCTCGCTAGCTGCTTTTAGCAGCATTGCACACGCTAAGCCGCCGCCCTCTGGGAGTGTATCTTAGCATATCAGAATTGCGAACGAAAGATTCGCAAAATTGCGAATAGAAATTTCTTAGCAGTTTCTGAGTAGCTCGAGACTTACTCTGCCACTGCTATCAGTTCAGTCAGTTTCGTTCCTGGTTTGACGTCACAAACACACCCAGTGTTCGCCCAGGCACTCCCCCGTTTCTCCAGCCACTCCCGCGTTTTTCCCACAAACGGCAGCGTTTTTTCACACACACCCATAAAAGGCCAGTTTCCGCCCAGAAACACCCACTTCCTGTCAATCATACTCCGATCACTATAATGAAGAAAAATCCTCGTAATGCCGTGAGTAAAATACCTAACTTTTGAGTAAAATAACTAAGCGCATGCGCTCTGCGAACATTGCGCATGCGCAGTAAGCGACTAATCGCAATATAGCGAAATTCGGCAACGAGCGAAGAACTCGGAATGAGGGCCATGGTTTTGCCCAACTGCTAACAAATTTGCTGCTGCGATCAACTCTGAATTACCCCCCATAGCTCCAGAAGGATATAAATACATTAGAGAGTGTACAAAGAAGAGCAACTAAAACGGTGCATTGCCTACATCACAAAACTTACCCGGAAAAGCTAAAAGATCTTAACATGTATAGTTTGGAGAAGAGAAGGGAAAGGGGGTACATGATAGAAACTTTCAAATATACCAAGGGTTTTAACAAAGTTCAGGAGGGAAAGATTCTTCAAAGGAAGAGAAGTATTAGAACTCGAGGACATACACTGAAACTGGAGGGAGGTAGGTTAAGGGGAGATTTAAGGAAAATTTACTTCACAGAAAGGGTAGTGGACAAGTGGAATAGCCTCCCATCAGAGGTGGTAGAGGCTAAGACTGTAGAGCAATTTAAACATGCTTAGGATAGGCATATGAACATCCTTACAAAGAATTAAGGTTCAAAAAGGGTTGAGATTACCTAAAGGATAAAATAAGGGGCAGACTAGATGGGCCAAGTGGTTTTTATCTGCCGTCAAATTCTGTGTTTCTATGTTATTCAGATGAGTGCCAATTGTTACTGTACATGATAAAATAATTAGCAGGAGACACTTTTATTAAACTTGCTGAAAATCTATAAAAAAAAATCACATCACAGACATTATTTTGTACCTCAAAATAATCTTTAGAGACTTTAACATGGTAAAAAACACTTGCTTATTACATTCATTTTTGGCCCATAGCAATGTATGTAACAAGAAATATTAATATGTAAACTGAACCAGCATAAATTGGTCTAAATATTAGAACTACTGGCGTAATGGCTCAATGAGCGAAAATATATGTCCGATGTAGACAGTAGGTCTCTTCTTCCTGAGTGTTAATACAATAAGTGCTATAATAGAGATATGATAGGAAGAGAGAAACAGGGAAAGCAAATGCTCTTTGGTTCTGGGTCCTGTGTCCTTGGGTTGGATAAAAAATACCTGCGGTACCTGGTATTCTCTGGTGGTCTCCCACCCAGGTACTGACCTGGCCCACAGTGCTTGGCTTCCAAGATCAGACGAGGTTGGGCATACTCAGTGTGGTTTGACCGCAGGTAAGTATATCACACCGGATGGCACTGAGAACCATATATGGTCGTTGGGATGTCTGTAGGAACTCCCAGGATTAATTTGAAAATACTAGATGCTTGCGAATAAATACACAATGTAATTTGGACAATGGTATGACAATGCTGCAAAAGAATTTGTAATAGAGAGTCAGGTCTAAGTTTAAAACCACTTCTACTTTTTGATCATCTGCCTGAGCATCGAAAGAAAAAATGAGAGGGTGGTAGAAAACGACACTGAGACAGAAGAAAGATAGGGGAACACTTCTGCTGTTACATACATTGCTATTGTCACTTTTTTCCTTGTCGCTTTCTAGCCATTATTTTATGAGGGACATTAATAAAAGTTATATTTTAACCAAATAATCAACACCAATCATTTTCAACTTACAATTAAAGTGTGCCCCAGAAGAGACACATAGTCTTTCTTCTTTTCTCTTTTTGGTTCCGGTACTATACGGGAACCATCTCCCCATTTTCACAAGTAGTTTACTGAACTATTTTCTGGGAGCACCGCCAACCCAGCGCCGAACCTTAATTATTACCATAGTACCTGGCCATATGTTGGTTTATTTAATTTCATGTTAGAGCTACGGCTCTAACAAAATCAATTCAGACGACAATTGTGTGTATATATTGAGTGATCCTGTGCAGACTCAACTAACCGTTTCTCTACTTAGCATTACTGCCTCACAATACTGAGGTCATGGATTCAATTCCCACAATTGCCCTAACTGGTCTCAACAAAGTGGGTGTGATCTAAAAGGGGTGTGACCTCAAAAGGGGCATGGCCACGCAATAGTATCCCCAGTTCAAATTATGCTGCATAGTAGCACAATCTAATTCATAACACCACATAGTAGTGTCCCTTATTCATGTTATGACACACATTAGTGCCCCTTATACACAATGCCCACAGTAGTAGTGCCACTAATACACATAATGCCCACAGCAGTAGTGCCCCTTATACAATGCCCACAGCAGTAGTGCTCCTTATGCAATGCCCCACTATAGTAGTAGTGCCTCTTATGCAATGCCCACAGTTGTAGTGCCTCTTATACAGTGCACCTAGTAGTGGTGTCCCCTAGGCAATGCCCAATTAGTAGTGCCCCTGGTAGTAAAGACCCCTGTAGTAGTGCCCCCATTAGTAGTGCTGCATGCCCCCTGTAGTACTGCTGCTAGTAGTAATGCCCCCTGTAGTACTGTCCCCAGTAGTAATACACCAAGTAGTACTGCCCCCCAGTAATAATTCCCCCTATAGTAGTGTCCTTGGTAGTAATAGCGCCTGTAGTAGTGCCCACAGTGATAATGCTCCCTGTAGTAGTGTCCCCAGTATTAATGCCCCCCTGTAGTAGTGCTCCCAGTGGTAATGCCCCCCTGTAGTAGTGCTCCCAGTGGTAATGCCCCCAGTAGTATTACCCCATTAGTAATGCCCTGTGTAGTACTGCTCCTTGTAGTATTGCCCCCAGTAGTAATGCCCCCTATAGTAGTGCTCCCAGTTGTAATGCCCCATATAGTAGTGCCCCCAGTAATAATGCCCCCTGTAGTAGTGCACCCAGTAGTAATGCCCCCTGTAGTAGTGCCCCCAGTGGTAATGTCCCCATTAGTAATGGGGCATGCCTCCAGTAGTAATTCCCCTGTAGTACTGCCCCCATTAGGAATGCTCCCTGTAGTATTGCTCCCATTAGTAATGCCCCCTGTAGTATTGCCTGCATTAGTAATGTTCCCTGAAGTACTGTCCCTTATAGTATTGCACCCCAGTAGTAATGCCCCATACTAGTGCCCCCAGTAGTAATGCCCTTGTATTATTGCCCCCAGTTGTAGTGCCCACAGTGGGAAAGCCCCCTGTAGTATTGCTCCCAGTAGTAATGCCCCATATAGTAGTGCCCCCAGTAATAATGCCCCCAGTAGTAATGCACCAGCAGCTGTAGTAGCGCCCACAGTGATAAAGCCCCCTGTAGTACTGCCCCCAGTAGTAATGCCCCCTGTAGTAGTGCCCCCAGTAATAATGCCCCCAGTAGTGATGCCACATACTGGTGCACCCAATAGTAATGCCCATGTATTATTTCCCCCAGTTGTAGCGCCCACAGTGGTAGTGACCTTTACACACACACACATAAAAAAAATAAAAATAAACAATAGTTACCTGAAACCCCGCTCCTGCGTCTGACCGCTGCCCTCCATCTAGCCATGGCTGCCTGCTTCTCGGAACTATGGGAGAGATGTCATGACGTCTCTCCCATAGACACTCTGCGGGACTCGGGAGCTGGAAGCAACAGTGAGTTCCGGCCTCTGGCTGCTCGCTGGTAACAAAATCTCAGCGGGCGCCCTGCATCTCCGTGCGTGATGGCCTGACTTCTTGGGTTAGGTGAGCTGAAGGAGGCGGAAAAGGTTCCATCTCCAAATGGAACTGACGGAATGCAGTTCTGCCCTGTCCCGGCTCACTTTAACCTCTACTGCCTACAGCCTGGTGACTCTTTTCAGGTCACCCTATTGTGAAATGAAGTATATGGTGAATTGTAGGCAGGGCCATCTTTACATATGGGCTCAGTGGGCAGTTGCCCAAGGGCCCCAGGAGTATAAGGGCCCTAGGCTGATAGCTGATTTTTTAAAATCGGCCATAGGAAACCTGAGATATCCGACTTCAAAGCAGTGGTCCCCATCCGAGCCTTTTAATTACTCTTCCCAGCCAGATATCTCGGGTTCTGTCTGACTTTTTTTCTGAAGGTATTCTGCAAAATCTGTGACTCTCCCCTTTTGGTGGACCAGAACCAGAGATATCTACCTTCCATCAGCTGGATTCAGCTGTGGATTGTTCTGGCTACTGAACGCTGATCCCCATGTCCTTTGTACCTCCTGAAAGGTGGGACTCTCTAGCTGAAAACTAAGAAATCTATTTCCAGGAACTGTAGATATCTGCAGTCAAGCAAGTTTCTCACTGGAAAAAGGAAAAAGGAGAGTTATGGTAGACTTACCATTGTTAGCTCTCTTTCTGCAAGGTACATTGGGTTCCACTGGGAAACATTGGGGGTGTAGAGTGGATCTTGATCCAGAGGCACCAACAGGCTAAAGCTTTAGGCTGTCCTAGGATGCATTGGGGCCTACTCTATAACCCCACCTCCAGGCACTGTGAGCTCAGTTTCGTTAACCAGTCCAATGCAGGAGCAGATAAGAGAGAAGGTAGATGTTAGTCACATAGAACCACATTCTCATGACAGGAGAAGGGACCAGCGGCTAATGCCATACAAACTGTCACTGACCTGGGTTGGGGATGTTGTGGACTCGGGGGTTCTTCCGATGGTCGGATATAGGATTTCCTCATACAAGACTCTGATAGTTAGGTTTGGTAAAAGAATGCTGAGGAACTTTATTAAGGGAAGGGAGCAATACAGCGGCACATGAAAGAAAGTGAACTTGTGGGCAATGTCAAAAAGTTACTGGAGAATTCGTGAGCAATGATGAAAGACACTGAAGAATTTGTGAGCGATGTTTAAAGACACAGATGAATGAAGAACTTGTGAGCGATGGTAAATGACACTGAAGAATTTGTGAACAATGTTTTAAAGACACTGATGAATGAAGAACTTGTAAGCGATGGTAAATGACACTGAAGAATTTGTGAGTGATGTTTAAAAACACTGATGAATGAAGAACTTGTGAGCGATGATGAAAGACACTGAAGAATTTGTGAGCGATGTAAAAGACACTGATGAATGAAGAACTTGTGAGCGATGGTGAATGACACTGAAGAATTGGTGAGCGGTGTTTAAGGACACTGATGAATGAAGAACTTGTGAGCGATGGTAAATGACACTGAAGAATTGGTGAGCGGTGTTTAAGGACACTGATGAATGAAGAACTTGTGAGCGATGGTGAATGACACTGAAGAATTGGTGAGCGGTGTTTAAGGACACTGATGAATGAAGAACTTGTAAACGATGGTGAATGACACTGTATGCTGGAAGCACTAAAGTTGGTTCGGCCCGCAGGCCTTGCTGAATCCAGGGAGCGCTGGCAACTTCACTGCAGAGGAACACACTAGTTGTTCGGATCACTGGAGACTGTGCTGCCGGAAGGCACCCTGAATGCTAGATGCACTGGAGTATAGCTGCTGGGAAACACACTGCGTACGGGAGCTCTGGCATCCACTTCAGAAAAGAGACTATACTTAGGCGCTAAGGCTCTGCCCGGCGTCCGGTTTTGAATCTCCCGCCTCTATTGGATTGGTGAAGCGGGTTCGTGACATCACCTGCTCCCCGCCCACGTGACGCTGGCCGCCATGGCGGCGCCCAAGCTCCGGGGAACCGCCGGGAGCCGCGCCTGCCAGACGCCGGGACCCGAGGACCGCCAAACGGACCAGCAGCCACGCAGGGGCAAGCGTGGCGGCCACTGCCCCTGGCGTGTGACACAAACCCATAGAAGCTAGGTGCGTCAGGGTGGGCGCCCTGTGGAACCCAATGTACTTTGCAGAAAGAGAGTTAACAATGGTAAGTCTACCATAACTCTCTCCCTTTCTGCAGCAGGTTACATTGGTTTCCAAAGTGAAACATCGGGGATGTCCTAAAGCAGTTCCTCAAGGGAGGGACGCGCCTTAGCAGGTATGAGAACCAACGAAAGCAACCTGGGAGGCGGAAGTATCAAAGGCATGAAACCTAATATTCGTGTTCACAGAGAACCACGTAGCCACCTTGCACAATTGTTCTGCCAACGCGCTACAGCCCATGAGAGACAACTTCTCGCACCCATGCATCTGAAGTGGTCATTAACCAGACCTGGTGAACTGCAGAAGTCGGCCTCCCACCCTGGGGTCCCCCAGGGGAAGGCTTACCCCGTCATGCGGCAGGCTTGTCTTGTTTAGAAGCAGGCTGAGGGGCCGCCCAGGACTGCTTTGCCTTGGCCTTAGTGGTTTTGGGAGCACAATATTGTCTCGGGTATGCCTGACCTTTTGCTTTTCCTTGAGGCTGAAAGGAACGAAAAGTGGTACCATTAGCCTCCTGTGCAGAAGGATTAGTATTTGGGAGAAAGGCAGTCTTAGCAGCCGCCAGTTCAGACACAATTTTATTTAGGTCTTCCCCAACTAAAATGTCCCCATTAAAGGGGAGTACCACCAAGGATTTTTGGAGTCTAGGTCCATCTTCAATGACCTCAACCACAGAATACGGCAAGTCAGGACAGACGTAGTCGACGCCTTCGCTGCCAACACACTCGCCTCAGAGGACGCCTCCTGAATCTAATAGGCGGTGGTGGTAATGTGAGACAGGTGTTGTCTGGCATTGTCAGATATATCCTCGGGCAGCTTTTCCTCTATTGCATGAACCCATGCTTCAATTCCTTTTACAACCCAAGAGGCCGCAATAGTGGGTCTATGTACAGCACTTGTAAGGAAATAAATATATTTCAGGCATCCCTCCACACGCTTATCTGTCGGTTCCTTCAGTGAAGTGACATTGGTGACAGGCAGAGTAGACGACACAACAAAACAGAAATCCGGCGCTAGAGCTAATTGTAACTATATATGACTTTCTGCCAATGCTCAATAATTACACCAATTTTACAGCAGCTGTTAAAAGGGGAATACTCAACCCCTAAAAAGACATGAAACAAACAAACATCAAACAGCGCTAAAAAGAGATGTATATTTTAATAAAAATTAATTAAATGAATATATAAATGTGTACAGATACCGGCAATGGTTGCACTTAAAGTCCTACATACAAAGCAGTTCCAGCTTATTTGTTAGTATAACTGATTAATAATCATGCACAGATGATGGGTTTAGTCCAAGATAACAAGAGACTTCATGCAGTAAAAGCAGCTGTGCTGGTGGCTTTTTCAGTGCACTGAAATAGATACTTCCTTGTCCAGTT
This sequence comes from Pseudophryne corroboree, assembly GCF_028390025.1. Taxonomy (NCBI): domain Eukaryota; kingdom Metazoa; phylum Chordata; class Amphibia; order Anura; family Myobatrachidae; genus Pseudophryne; species Pseudophryne corroboree. The sequence continues at coordinate 408,971,142 of NC_086448.1, forward strand.
AAAAGATGGTAACAATGTTAGTATAATGATGAAACTTGGACAGGAATTTTAATCGGAGATGTTTAGAACAATGAGGCACATCGGTATTTGATATCACCTTTTGCGTAACGCCCAGCTCCCAACAGGGGGCAGTTTCGGGGACTCCCGGCTTCTGGTGTCTTCAACACATTAATGTTGCCATATCCGGAGGGTCCAAAACAAGGGGCTTTTCAGAGGATAAGTTTACTGAGTGACAAATGCCAGTACTGGACACCAAAGATGACGTCTTACGCGTTTCTCCGCCTCCAATCACGTCAGCGGTTTCTTCAGAGACGTCTAACCCTAGTAAAAGGGTTTTAACCCGAAACGCGTTGGAGACACTTGGTGCAGAGACGGAGAACACTGTAAGTGTATGCAAACACTGACAGTAGACGCTGACACGCGTCTAAGCAACCACGCCGCACGAGAGACACGGAGCCGGACCAGCCGTAAACAGCAGGGAAGACGGACTATACAACACCCGAGGCATACGCCGCTAATACCATCAACAGCAAGCCACAAGAGGTATCAATAGGGTTAGCAGGGATAGTTCGGCAAAAAGACTGTCCGGTATAACTCACAACTATTACAATAATTGTCTCCGTTCCACCACCATTTCACAAAAGAGCTTAAACATTTTACTAACGAAAAATAATTTTTTTACAGGTATGTGCGTTCCACACAATATGCATAATTAAATCAAGCGCTCCTTTTTTAGGTTTTTTTGTTTAAACATATCAGTTTTCTTAGCTACAGTAGTGGAATCCTCATCAGTGATTTGCAGGATCTGCTTAATAGCAACCACAATGGCAGGGACATCAATTTGTAATGGAGAATCCTCGTCAGAAACACTTGATTCAGTGTCTGACAGGAAAGTATGCTCCCCCTCCTCTTCAGATGAAACATCTGATAGATTTGTGGATTGTGAGGAGCAAGCAGCCCGCTTAGATGACCCAGAGACACTAGAGTGACCTGGAGTAGATTTTTGTCTGACCAAGGAATGATTTAATTGCTGCAGCTGGTTAGACAAATTTCCCTCCAAGGCGGGTTAACCATAGGGACAATGTAATGGCACAGGTGGTTCCATAGGAGACGTAAGGTGTTCCACCAGAGTTTTGAACCCAGGTTTGTGAACGCAGGACAGGGTGGCTCCTGATTGGTTACAGGAGCTTTGGACTGACTGGGAGATGTATGATACATAGTACACAGACCATCATACACAGTTTCCCCCTGTGGTAAATCTTTGGCGCATGCTCTGCATGATGCAGGAGCGTCCACAGACTTACTGCCCTTCTTTTTAGACATTGTACACAAATGCAACAACAGAGCAAATTAGTACGATAAAGGCAGACAGAGTACAATACCTGCGAATTAATGCGGCATTATGTGACTGAGTACACAGTAGAATACACGTAATAGATAAATACTGTGACGCACTACATATATGACCCTGATGCACCTAGTCCCTTAGGGTGCAGAATATAGTGATAGATATATCTGGGAAACACTGAAAGTGAACCCACACAGCAGATACAGGCACACACAGTCACAGGCAATGCAGATAATTATTATGACAATAATACTGCACTGAACTAGTATATGTACAGATATATATATATATATATATATATATATGCCACAGCACGGTCCTAGACTAGAGGTATATATCAGAACACTCGTACAATATATCCTGTAATAGGTACACTTTTTCTTAACTAACGCTGTCTGTATAAAGGCGTGAAATACTCAAGTGTTTGTAACGTCACAGAGCTGTATACACGCGGCTTTACGAGGGAGACCTTGCCCTGCAGTCTCAGAGACTAGCTGCAACTATTCTTATAAGATGGGGCCCAGCGTCTCAGTCAGGGAGTGAGGGAGAGTGTGAGGCAGCTCCAGGCCAGGAAAATCTGCAGTAGATGTCGCCCTGGGCCGGGGAGAGCTCAAGCGCCAGCTCCCCTATGCTGGACTTCCACCCCAGGTACTAGCGAGCCTTATTAAATAGGGCGTTAGTACACCCTAACCTGTGTTCTATTGCCCTGGTGGTCTAGTGAGGTCCCTGCTCGGTGACAGTGTTGCGACCTGTCTCCCTAGGTCACGGATGGAACACGATATAATGGCGGGTCCTGCCTGGGGGACCCTCTTACCTCCTCCCCGTAGCAGCCACGCGAACCAGGAGAACAAATGCGACCGTGTTCCTAAAGCCGGAGCGTCTCTGCTGCAAGTACCCGGGAACAGGCAGTGGGAGTATGCGACGCCGCTTGGGAGGTGATGGAGCTGCAGCGTTGAAGTGTCACCATGACATACAGCGCTGACATCCCAGTTTTGAAGAAATTTTCTGTCAGAAAAAGCTTTTTCAGGGCTGCCCAGTGCAGCCCACCTGTTAAGTGACCTGCTGCTGCAGACACCAACTGAAAACTGAGCTCACAGTGCCTGGAGGGGGGGTTATAGAGGAGTCCCCAATGCATCCTGGGACAGCCTAAAGCTTTAGCCTGTTGGTGCCTCTGGATCAAGATCCACTCTACACCCCGATGTTTCCCGGCTGTAGAAACCAATGTAACCTGCTGCAGAAATAATGAATATTATGCCGACTCCACTATCCATTACTATCATATTAAACACCCCCTACCACCTTGGAAATCATATACTGGGGCCTCTTCATTCAGCCCAATGGCCCTTCTACAGTTTAGTGTTCTCCCTCCAGCCCCATCTCCCACCATCTTTGCAGTAAAGGAGTAATTAGCAGATATTAATGCTCCAGGTCCTACATGCTGAGCGGAAGATAGAACCCCCCTACCTCCAGCGGGATATCAAAGCTGCCACTGATAGCACCCCTACCGCAGGAGTATGGGTAGGGGCCCCAGTGCTTTGCGTTGCCCAGGGGCCTACACTGCTGTTAAGACAGCCCTGGTTGTACAGTAGGTGCAACCAGTCTTAGTACTTTTGTCTTGATGCAAGGCACTGCTAGATAAAATGTTCTGAGAGTTCTAAATGGAGGGATAGTATAATCATAAGATATACTTTTAATACGTGAAAGTTTTTACCTTTATTCTCACTCTATAAGCATTGTATGTTAAAAAAAGCATTCAAATTATGTAGTAATACATAAAAATGCATAAAAGAATTATCTTAAAATTGTTAATAGAATAATATACAATCTTATCTTGTAAATAGGATAAAATAAATTATTGTCACTTAATATGATCCATTAAATATTATGTAAACAAAAAATATGTTCAAGGTTATCGTACCATGTGACCATGACAGGATAGATAGATAGATAGATAGATAAATAAATAAATCAATCAATAAATAAGTCCAGTAGCGCACGCAGTGTGGGTTTCTGGTTAGCCAGAAAACCCCCCTGATGGACTGAATTCATTTTTTTAAGAGATGGAGACAGCTGTCTCAAGGATAGCCACAACCGCAATTGCAGCTCCCGCTGCAGGGAGCTCTTGCCAGCAAAGTCTGCCCACAGCATCTGTCGGTGAGTGGTAGCTGCTGCACATGCACAGCAACATCATATGTCATCCTCACTGTCCCGTGGCTGGCAGTGTGTCCTCTGCAGCCCTGGGTATGGGTGCAGTGCACTGTATTTGTTTGTTTAAAGCATGGGTCTTCAACCTGCGGCCCTACATCTGCTGTGAAACTACACATCCCAGCATGCCCTGCCACAGTTTTGCTATTAAGGTATGCAAAAACTGGGGCAGGGCATGCTGGGATGTGTAGTTCGACAGCAGCTGGAGGGCCGCAGGTTGAAGACCCATGGTTTAAAGTTACAGTACATGTGTGTTGTGTCATATATGTATGTTTGTGTGTGTGCAGTCTGTCTGTGAACCTTTTCATACACACACATCTCTTCATACATATCATAAATGTGTGTGTGTGTGTGTGTGTGTGTGTGTGTGTGTGTGTGTGTGTGTGTGTGTGTGTGTGTGTGTGTGTGTGTGTGTAGAGAGAGAGAGAGAAACCCTCCACAGTAAATCCTGCGTTTGCCCCTGGAGTCATGTAAAATCAGGTCAGGTAGTCCACAAATAGTCCAATAATTCACATTTCTTCCGAGATTCGTTTTTGTCCTATTTACCTTGATGTATACAGTCAAAAAAACAGAGAGTCGAGGTAAACTTACCTATGTGAGTCCTCAGGTACCTTTACTCACGCATAATGGGATCAACCTATAAAATTGCTTAATCTGCCGCTCAATATTGGTGGTGGATCATTACACGGCACTGTTAGTAAGACTGTTTGCATAAACTTAGATCCTGTATAAGCACTGTTGTAGGGCAAACAGAGATGAAGGTGTGGAGGGATCTGTACGGATCTCTATGCTACTTTGCCCTCTCTCCTATATAAAAGAGCAGGACCTTGTTAAACAACACTGGGCCTGATTCATAATTGTATGCTAATGCTGCTGCATATATAATTTTTGACTTAGAGGATGTGAAAAAATATTCTAATTTCTCTTACGTCCTAGAGGATGCTGGGGACTCCGTAAGGACCAAGGGGGTATAGATGGGCTCCGCAGGAGATAGGGCACCTAAAAAGAACTTTGACTATGGGTGTGCATTGGCTCCTCCCTCTATGCCCCTCCTCCAGACCTCAGTTAGATCTTGTGCCCAGAGGAGAATGGGTGCACTGCAGAGAGCTCTCCAGAGTTTTCTGTGGAAAAAGAATTTTGTTAGGTTTTTTATTTTCAGGGAGTCCTGTTGGCAACAGGCTCCCTGCATCGTGGGACCGAGGAGAGAGAAGCAGAGCTGGCTTGTCAAGTTGGGCACTGCTTCTAAGGCTACTGGACACCATTAGCTCCAGAGGGAGTCGGAACACAGGTCTCACCTGGGGTTCGTCCCAGAGCCGCGCCGCCGTCCTCCTCACAGATGCCGAAGATAGAAGCCGGGTGAGTATGAGAAGACAGAAGACATCATAGGCGGCAGAAGACTTCAGATCTTCATGAGGTAAGGCGCGCAGCGGTAAGCTGCGCCCCATTGCACCCAGTCACACACACACAGAGCAGCACTGAAGGGTGCAGGGTGCAGGGGGGGCGCCCTGGGCAGCAATAAACCTCTCATTTGGGCACTGACAAGGTAGATTAGGCTGCTGGGCAGTAATTCTACGATCCCCCGCCATTTTCTATTAAAAAATCACCGGGACTGAAGCCCGCCGTCGGGTGGGCGGAGCTTGATCCCCAGCACTAACCAGCGCCATTTTCTCCACAGAAGCTGCATGAGGAAAACGCTGGCTCCCTGGTCTCTCCCCTGCTGAACATTCAGGCTGGAAAAAAGAGGAGGGGGGCATTTTGAGCGCAGTGAGTGGGAATCTGTTCATTTTATATATATATATATATATATATATATATATATATATATATATATATATATATATATATATATAAAAGCGCTATCTGGTCATATTTTTCCAGTGTTATTAAGCGCTGGGTGTGTGCTGGCATACTCTCTCTCTGTCTCTCCTAAGGGCCTGGTTGGGGTTTTGTCCCCTTATAGGTTAATCCCTGTGTGTGTGGGGTGTCGACATGTCTGAAGCGGAAGGCTTTTCCAAGGAGGAGGTGGAGTAAATAAGTGGTGTGTCCCCGTCGGTTGTGCCGACTTCAGATTGGATGGACATGTGGCATATATTGAATGCAAGTGTGGCATCTTTACATAAAAGGCTTGATAAGGCTGATTCAGGGGGGACATCAGGGGGTCAATCCTCAGATTGGACCGACTCACAGGGCCCGTCGGGGTCTCAAAAGCGTCCCTTAACACAAGACACTACTACTGACACGGATTCTGATTCCAGTGTCGACTATGACAAAGTAAAATTGCACCCTAGGGTGACTAAAACCATTCAGTGTATGATTGTGGCAATAAGGGATGTGTTGCATATTGTGGATGAACCCTCGGTCCCCGACACAAGGGTACACATGTTTAAGGAAAAGAAACAGATTATTAACTTTCCCACATGTCATGAATTAAATGAATTCTTTGGAAAAGCTTGGGAGACTCCGGATAAGAGACCGCAGATCCCCAAAAGAATTTATATGGCATACCCTTTCCCTAAGCAGGACAGGGAGATTTGGGAATCACCCCCCACTGTGGACAAGGCCCTGACGCGCTTGTCCAAGAAAGTTGCGCTACCGTCTCCTGACACAGCGGCCCTTAAGGACCCTGCAGATCGCAGGCAGGAAACTACCTTAAAGTGTATTTATTCTCATACGGGTGCTGTGCTAAGACCGACAATTGCGTCGGCATGGGTGTGTAGCGCAATTGCAGCTTGGACAGATGAGCTGACAGATCAATTTGATAATATGGATAAGGATACTATATTCCTAACTCTAGCCCATATTAAAGACGCAGTCTTATTTATGAGGGATGCTCAGAGGGACATTGGATTGCTAGCTTCTAGGGCCAATGCCATGTCTATCTCGGCGAGAAGATCCTTATGGACTCGCCAATGGACGGGTGATGCGGATTCCAAGAAACATATGGAAGTACTACCCTACAAGGGTGATGTATTGTTTGGGGATGGGCTGACGGACCTGGTTTCCACAGCTACAGCAGGTAAATCAATTTTTTTACCATATATTCCCCAACAGCAAAAGAAAGTAACACCCTATCAGATGCAGTCCTTTCGGTCGCATAAGTCCAAAAGAAGTCGGGGATTCTCTTTCCTCGCCAGAGGTAAGGGCAGAGGCAAGAGAGCACCTGCTGCGGCAGGTGCCCAGGAACCAAAGTCCTCCCCGGCTGCTCCAAAACCCACAGCATGACGCTGGGGCTCCCCTGGGGGAGTCCGCACCAGTGGGGGCACATCTTTGACTTTTCAGTCAGGCCTGGGTCAGTTCGGACCTGAATCCCTGGGTGTTGGAAATAGTTTTCCAGGGTTACAAATTGGAATTCGAGGAGGTGCCCCCGCGCCGATTTTTCAAATCGGCCCTACCAGCTTCCATATCGGAAAGGGATGTAGTGTTAGCTGCAATTCAAACGCTGTGTATACAGCAAGTGATAATCAAGGTTCCCCTGCACCAGCAGGGAAGAGGTTACTATTCAACCCTATTTGTGGTTCCGAAACCGGACGGTTCGGTCAGACCTATTTTGAATCTGAAATCCCTAAACCTGTACATAAGAAGATTCAAATTCAAAATGGAATCTCTCAGAGCGATAATAGCCAACATGGAGGAGGGGGAGTTTATGGTGTCTCTGGACATAAAGGATGCGTACCTTTATGTCCCCATATATGCCCCCCATCAGGAATACCTGAGATTCGCTGTACAGGATTGTCATTACCAATTTCAGACGTTGCCGTTTGGACTCTCCACGGCCCCGAGGATTTTCACCAAGATAATGGCGGAAATGATGGTGGTCCTGCGCAAGCATGAAGTCACAATTATCCCATACTTGGATGATCTCCTAATAAAAGCGAGATCAAGGGAGAAATTGCTGAACAGTGTGGCGCTCTCGTTGAGAGTGCTCCAGCAACACGGTTGGATTCTAAATCTACCGAAGTCACAGTTGATTCCGACAACTCGACTACCTTTCCTAGGTATGATACTGGATACGAAACAAATGAAGGTCTTCCTCCCAATAGAGAAAGCCCAAGACATACAGAACATGGTCAGAGACCTGCTAAAACCGAAAAGGGTGTCAGTTCACCAATGCACTCGAGTTCTGGGGGAAATGGTGGCGGCCTACGAGGCCATTCCCTTCGGAAGGTTCCATGCAAGGACTTTTCAATGGGACCATCTGGACAAGTGGTCCGGGTCCCATCTGCACTTACATCGGAAAATAACTCTGTCCCCAGGGACCAGAGTGTCCCTCCTGTGGTGGTTGCAAAGTGCTCACCTCCTGGAGGGTCGCAGGTTCGGAATTCAGGATTGGATCCTGGTTACCACGGACGCGAGCCTCCGAGGATGGGGAGCGGTCACACGGGGAAAAATTTTCAGGGTCTTTGGTCAGACCAGGAGTCCTGTCTACACATCAATGTGTTGGAACTCAGAGCCATTTACAACGGCCTTCGACAAGCGGAGAGTTTTCTTCGAAACCTACCGGTTCTGATTCAATCAGACAATGTCACAGCAGTGGCTCATGTGAACCGCCAAAGGTGGGACAAAAAGCAGAGTCGCGATGGCGGAATCCACAAGGATCCATCACTGGGCGGAGAATCATGTAAGCGCTCTGTCAGCTGTCTTCATTCCGGGAGTGGACAACTGGGAAGCAGACTTCCTCAGCAGACACGATCTCCATCCAGGAGAGTGGGGACTTCATCAAGAAGTCTTTACAGACATAACACGTCTTTGGGGAACTCCTCAAATAGACATGATGGTGTCACGCCTCAACAAAAAACTTCAGAGGTACTGCGCCAGGTCTCGGGATCCTCAGGCAATAGCAGTGGACGCTCTGGTAACACCATGGGTGTTCAAATCGGTCTACGTGTTTCCTCCTCTTCTTCTCATCACAAAAGTGTTGAGGATCATAAGACGAAGAAAAGTACGAACGATACTCGTTGTCCCAGACTGGCCTCTAAGGGCCTGGTACTCGGATCTACAAGAGATGCTCACAGGAGATCCCTGGCCTCTTCCTCTGAGGGAAGACCTGTTGCAGCAGGGGCCCTGTGTATTTCAAGACTTACCGCGGTTACGTTTGACGGCATGGCGGTTGAACACCGAATCCTTGCGAAAAAGGGGATTCCGGAAGAGGTCATCCCTACGTTAATAAAGGCTAGGAAGGAGGTGACGATAAAACATTATCACTGTATCTGGCGAAAGTATGTGTCTTGGTGTGAGACCAAGAATGCACCTACGGAAGATTTCATCTGGGTCGTCTTCTCCACTTCCTACAGACAGGAGTGGATATGGGCCTGAAATTAGGCTCTGTTAAGGTACAGATTTCGGCCCTCTCGATTTTCTTTCAGAAGGAATTGGCTTCTCTTCCAGAAGTCCAGACGTTTGTAAAGGGAGTGCTGCACATCCAGCCCCCTATTGTGCCTCCAGTGGCACCATGGGACCTGAACGTGGTGTTGCAGTTCCTAAAATCACACTGGTTTGAACCGCTTAACAAGGTTGAGTTGAAATTTCTTACCTGGAAGGTGGTCATGTTGTTGGCCTTAGCATCAGCAAGGCGAGTGTCAGAATTGGCGGCTTTGTCACACAAGAGCCCCTACTTGATTTTTCATGTGGATCGAGCTGAATTGAGGACACGTCCGCAATTTTTGCCTAAAGTGGTTTCTTCTTTCCATATGAATCAACCTATTGTGGTGCCTGTGGCTACAAGTGACCTGGAGGATTCCAGATTCCTGGACGTAGTCAGGGCCTTAAAAATTTATGTTGCCTGGACGGCTAGAATTAGGAAAACAGAGGCTCTGTTTATCCTGTATGCGGCCAATAAGATTGGCGCTCCTGCTTCGAAGCAGACTATTGCTCGCTGGATCTGTAATACGATTCAGCAGGCTCACTCTACGGCTGGATTGCCGGTACCAAATTCGGTTAAGGCCCATTCCACTAGGAAGGTGGGCTCTTCTTGGGCGGCTGCCCGAGGGGTCTCGGAATTACAGCTTTGCCGAGCGGCGACTTGGTCGGGGTCAAACACTTTTGCTAAACTCTACAAGTTTGATACCCTGGCTGATGAGGACCTAGCGTTTGCTCAGTCGGTGCTGCAGAGTCATACGCACTCTCCCGCCCGATTGGATGCTTTGGTATAAACCCCAAGATCCTTACGGAGTCCCCAGCATCCTCTAGGACGTAAGAGAAAATAAGATTTTAAACCTACCGGTAAATCTATTTCTCCTAGTCCGTAGAGGATGCTGGGCGCCCGTCCCAGTGTGGAAACTCTGCAAGACTTGTATATAGTTGTTGCTTACATAAGGGTTATGTTACAGTTGACATCGGTCTTGGACCGTTACTGTAGTTTGTTCATACTGTTAACTGGTTATGTATGTTCCAGGTTACATGGTATGATTGGTGTGGGCTGGTATGAATCTTGCCCTTGGATTGCTAAATCCTGCCTTGTATTGTCCATCTCCTCTGGGCACAGTTCTCTAACTGAGGTCTGGAGGAGGGGCATAGAGGGAGGAGCCAGTGCACACCCATAGTCAAAGTTCTTTTTAGGTGCCCTATCTCCTGCGGAGCCCGTCTATACCCCCATGGTCCTTACGGAGTCCCCAGCATCCTCTACGGACTAGGAGAAATAGATTTACCGGTAGGTTTAAAATCTTATTATAACAGCTGCAGGGATTTGTATAGAGATGCCCACTAGAGCCTTCACACAGGGGCGTATCTACTGTTTGGCGAGGATGGCACTCGCCAGGGGTGCCGGCCGAGAGGGGGCGCTGCCTGGCTGTGCCACCCGCGGCCGGTGCTATCTGTGATCAAAGCTCCGTGATGCTCTCTCTGCTTCTCCCTCCTCTCAGCCAGCGCTGATCAGAAGCACAGCGCTGGCTGAGAGGAGGGGGAAGCAGCAAGCTCAGCCTGACAAAATGAGAGGGGGCACCTGCGGGCGGGCGGGGGGGGGGGAGGAATGTCACTCGCAGATGAGGGGTGCACCAGCGGGTGGGGGGACTCCTGCGGGTTGGGGGCGGGTCACCCGTGGCAAAAAAATGTTAAAGTTCCTTGCAGGCTGCTGGACATCTCCCAGGTTCAATGTTGAATATCCCCCGGAATTCTTGTATGCAGTACTCCATTTCTGCTCAGATGGGAAGGGCTGGGTAGATGCTGTAGAGCCAATAGGAGCAGGATGGGGCGGGGATCCAGCATCAGTGGGTGGGCTGGATGTCGGAGGCCAGCGTTATAGGTTTAGTCAGTGTGTAGTTGGCGGGGCTTTGACTGTGTGACAAGCGAGCAGACCAAAGTTTGCTCACAGTCCACACTGATAAGCAGAGCCCACGGGGGTACGATCCATTGTCGGCATGAGGGCTATTCGACCAGTGTGGTCAAACTGCGATGCCACCCCATATGGAGCTGAGTAAGGCTGCTGCCGATGGGACCAATCTTTCCTGGCAGCACCTATTAAATATCTTTTGACCCCATGACCCTCAGAGTGTAGCCCATGTGGCATGCCGCTGGCCCATCTTCAACTCATTTATTTCAGCTGCTGCCTCTGCAGAAGCAAACACGGCAGTGGGCTTGCTGCTTGCAATGCACCCCGCTGTCCCCACTCCCCTGCAGTTCCCTTTCTGCAATGCAGCCAGGCTGCCGAGTTCGGCATACAGTGGGCGGGGAATGAGACAATATAAAGTTTTATCCCACCCTGAGTGAATAGGCGCCTTATCCCGCCCCACAGTCACCGTGACCCGCTCATCCAGCCAGCCAGAGAGATGGTCAGTCCTTGGCCAGTCTGGTGCAAGGTGTGTCACTTCCCTTTAAATTGTGCTGGTGGGTGCCATTTCAAGTGACCGGCTGCCAGTAGAGAGATGAAGAGCAGAGCTGGGTTTACACTATTCCATCTGGCCTCTCCCTACCACTGTTAGCCCTGTGTCTACACCTGCTGCCCATTATACTCATGATGCCGCCTGCGGATTGCTACTTGGGTGAGTGAGTACAGGACCTTTATAAAACATAACCTTATTCTTGTCATCTTGTATAGCTCATAAGGAAATTAATACATATGATATGCGTTTGGGATGCCGGCTGTCAAAATACAGACAGCGGCATCCTGGTGATTAAAATCCCTACGCTTACTAATTAAGCTAAACCTGATCCCTTACGACCCTATAACTCCCCCTCAGTATCCCTGGCCTCACCCACCCTATAACTCCCCCTCAGTATCCCTGCCCTCACCCACCCTATAATTCCCCCTCAGTGTCCCTGCCCTCACCCTCTCCTGTAACCCCCCCCCCCCCTCAGTGTCCCTGCCCTCACCCTCTCCTGTAACTCCCCCTCAATATCCCTGGCCTCACCCTCTCTATAACTCCCCCTCAGTATCCCTGCCCTCACCCACCCTATAATTCCCCCTCAGTGTACCTGCCCTCACCCACCCTATAATTCCCCTTCAGTGTCCCTGCCCTCATCCTCTCCTGTAACACCCCCTCAGTGTCCCTGCCCTCACCCTCTCTTGTAACTCCCCCTCATCCCTGGCCTCACTCTCCCTATAACTCCCCCTCAGTGTCCCTGCCCTCACCTCTAATTCCCCCTCAGTGTCCCTGCTCTCACCCTCACCTGTAACTCCCCCTCAGTGCCCCTGCACTCACCCTATCCTGTAACTCCCCCTCAGTGCCCCTGCACTCACCCTATCCTGTAACTCCCCCTCAGTATACCTGCCCTCCCCTGTAACTTCCCCTCTGTGTCTCGGGGGGGGGGGGGGGGGGGGGGGGCGCCAGTCCCTTACTTTGCCATGGGCACTCGGGCCCCTAGATACACCCCTGCCTTCACAGCTCACCTCACATTCACAGCATCAATGCATAGCCGAGAAATACAGTATTGACTCCCTGACTGAGTCTGTGGTCACTCAGAGGCGACCACAACAGAGACACAAGAGATGTGTTTTCCGCGTACAGGATCACAGGTGGTGGTGATACATGCCCCAAATTGTTTTTTGCACCCATTCCCCGTTACCTCCCACAAAATGGCTGCTACCTGTCAATTACTTTTGAATGAATCCTCACTGCAACCGCAATTTCATTTCACTCTCCATGTGTGCGCTTTGCAGCAGAGATGCATGCACAGACGACCGAAGAAAACACTAGCATAACGTACAATTATGAATCAGGACCATTATCTACAGGTTTCCCTCAGGCAAGATTCAAAACATTTTAGTTTTAATAGTTTTCATAATATTAGGCAACCTCATTATTTATTTATTTATTATTTATTTATTACCAGTTATTTATATAGCGCATAGATATTCCGCAGCGCTTTACAGAGAATATTTGCCCATTCACATCAGTCCCTGCCCCAGTGAAGCTTACAAACTCAATTCCCTACCATATGTACACCAGACACATTCACTAGGGTTACTTTTGTTGGGAGCAAATTAACCTACCAGTATATTTTTGGATTGTGGGAGGAAACCAGAGAACCCGGAGGAAACCCACGCAAGTACGGGGAGAATATACAAACTCCGCACAATTAGGGCCATGGTGGGAATTGAACCCATGACCTCAGGGCTGTGAGGTCATTAGACCTCTTATAATGTTTGTGCCCAGTTTAGAAAACATGTTAAAACTAGAGATGTGCACTTGAAATTTTTCGGGTTTTGTGTTTTGGTTTTGGGTTCGGTTCCGCGGCCGTGTTTTGGGTTCGACCGCGTTTTGGCAAAACCTCACCGAATTTTTTTTGTCGGATTCGGGTGTGTTTTGGATTCGGGTGTTTTTTTCAAAAAACACAAAAAAACAGCTTAAATCATAGAATTTGGGGGTCATTTTGATCCCAAAGTATTATTAACCTCAAAAACCATAATTTCCACTCATTTTCAGTCTATTCTGAATACCTCACAATATTATTTTTAGTCCTAAAATTTGCACCGAGGTCGCTGGATGACTAAGCTAAGCGACCCTAGTGGCCGACACAAACACCTGGCCCATCTAGGAGTGGCACTGCAGTGTCACGCAGGATGGCCCTTCCAAAAAACCCTCCCCAAACAGCACATGACGCAAAGAAAAAAAGAGGCGCAATGAGGTAGCTGTGTGAGTAAGATAAGCGACCCTAGTGGCCGACACAAACACCTGGCCCATCTAGGAGTGGCACTGCAGTGTCACGCAGGATGGCCCTTCCAAAAAACCCTCCCCAAACAGCACATGACGCAAAGAAAAAAAGAGGCGCAATGAGGTAGCTGTGTGAGTAAGATAAGCGACCCTAGTGGCCGACACAAACACCGGGCCCATCTAGGAGTGGCACTGCAGTGTCACGCAGGATGTCCCTTCCAAAAAACCCTCCCCAAACAGCACATGACGCAAAGAAAAAAAGAGGCGCAATGAGGTAGCTGTGTGAGTAAGATAAGCGACCCTAGTGGCCGACACAAACACCGGGCCCATCTAGGAGTGGCACTGCAGTGTCACGCAGGATGTCCCTTCCAAAAAACCCTCCCCAAACAGCACATGACGCAAAGAAAAAAAGAGGCGCAATGAGGTAGCTGTGTGGGTAAGATAAGCGACCCTAGTGGCCGACACAAACACCGGGCCCATCTAGGAGTGGCACTGCAGTGTCACGCAGGATGTCCCTTCCAAAAAACCCTCCCCAAACAGCACATGACGCAAAGAAAAAAAGAGGCGCAATGAGGTAGCTGTGTGAGTAAGATAAGCGACCCTAGTGGCCGACACAAACACCGGGCCCATCTAGGAGTGGCACTGCAGTGTCACGCAGGATGGCCCTTCCAAAAAATACTCCCCAAACAGCACATGACGCAAAGAAAAATTAAAGAAAAAAGAGGTGCAAGATGGAATTGTCCTTGGGCCCTCCCACCCACCCTTATGTTGTATAAACAGGACATGCACACTTTAACCAACCCATCATTTCAGTGACAGGGTCTGCCACACGACTGTGACTGAAATGACGGGTTGGTTTGGACCCCCACCAAAAAAGAAGCAATTAATCTCTCCTTGCACAAACTGGCTCTACAGAGGCAAGATGTCCACCTCATCATCATCCTCCGATATATCACCGTGTACATCCCCCTCCTCACAGATTATCAATTCGTCCCCACTGGAATCCACCATCTCAGCTCCCTGTGTACTTTGTGGAGGCAATTGCTGCTGGTCAATGTCTCCACGGAGGAATTGATTACAATTCATTTTAATGAACATCATCTTCTCCACATTTTCTGGATGTAACCTCGTACGCCGATTGCTGACAAGGTGAGCGGCGGCACTAAACACTCTTTCGGAGTACACACTTGTGGGAGGGCAACTTAGGTAGAATAAAGCCAGTTTGTGCAAGGGCCTCCAAATTGCCTCTTTTTCCTGCCAGTATAAGTACGGACTGTGTGACGTGCCTACTTGGATGCGGTCACTCATATAATCCTCCACCATTCTTTCAATGGTGAGAGAATCATATGCAGTGACAGTAGACGACATGTCCGTAATCGTTGTCAGGTCCTTCAGTCCGGACCAGATGTCAGCATCAGCAGTCGCTCCAGACTGCCCTGCATCACCGCCAGCGGGTGGGCTCGGAATTCTGAGCCTTTTCCTCGCACCCCCATATGCGGGAGAATGTGATTGAGGAGATGTTGACAGGTCGCGTTCCGCTTGACTTGACAATTTTCTCACCAGCAGGTCTTTGAACCCCAGCAGACTTGTGTCTGCCGGAAAGAGAGATCCAAGGTAGGCTTTAATTCTAGGATCGAGCATGGTGGCCAAAATGTAGTGCTCTGATTTCAACAGATTGACCACCCGTGAATCCTTGTTAAGCGAATTAAGGGCTCCATCCACAAGTCCCACATGCCTAGCAGAATCGCTCCGTGTTAGCTCCTCCTTCAATGTCTCCAGCTTCTTCTGCAAAAGCCTGATGAGGGGAATGACCTGACTCAGGCTGGCAGTGTCTGAACTGACTTCACGTGTGGCAAGTTCAAAGGGCATCAGAACCTTGCACAATGTTGAAATCATTCTCCACTGCGCTTGAGACAGGTGCATTCCACCTCCTATATCGTGCTGAATTGTATAGGCTTGAATGGCCTTTTGCTGCTCCTCCAACCTCTGAAGCATATAGAGGGTTGAATTCCACCTTGTTACCACTTCTTGCTTCAGATGATGGCAGGGCAGGTTCAGTTGTTTTTGGTGGTGCTCCAGTCTTCTGTACGTGGTGCCTGTACGCCGAAAGTGTCCCGCAATTCTTCTGGCCACCGACAGCATCTCTTGCACACCCCTGTCGTTTTTTAAAAAATTCTGCACCACCAAATTCAAGGTATGTGCAAAACATGGGACGTGCTGGAATTTGCCCAGATTTAATGCACACACAATATTGCTGGCGTTGTCCGATGCCACAAATCCACAGGAGAGTCCAATTGGGGTAAGCCATTCCGCGATGATCTTCCTCAGTTGCCGTAAGAGGTTTTCAGCTGTGTGCGTATTCTGGAAAGCGGTGATACAAAGCGTAGCCTGCCTAGGAAAGAGTTGGCGTTTGCGAGATGCTGCTACTGGTGCCGCCGCTGCTGTTCTTGCGGCGGGAGTCCATACATCTACCCAGTGGGCTGTCGCAGTCATATAGTCCTGACCCTGCCCTGCTCCACTTGTCCACATGTCCGTGGTTAAGTGGACATTGGGTACAACTGCATTTTTTAGGACACTGGTGAGTCTTTTTCTGACGTCCGTGTACATTCTCGGTATCGCCTGCCTAGAGAAGTGGAACCTAGATGGTATTTGGTAACGGGGGCACACTACCTCAAGAAATTGTCTAGTTCCCTGTGAACTAACGGCGGATACCGGACGCACGTCTAACACCAACATAGTTGTCAAGGCCTCAGTTATCCGCTTTGCAGCAGGATGACTGCTGTGATATTTCATCTTCCTCGCAAAGGACTGTTGGACAGTCAATTGCTTACTGGAAGTAGTACAAGTGGGCTTACGACTTCCCCTCTGGGATGACGATCGACTCCCAGCAGCAACAACAGCAGCGCCAGCAGCAGTAGGCATTACACTCAAGGATGCATCGGAGGAATCCCAGGCAGGAGAGGACTCGTCAGAATTGCCAGTGACATGGCCTGCAGGACTATTGGCATTCCTGGGTAAGGAAGAAATTGACACTGAGGGAGTTGGTGGGGTGGTTTGCGTGAGCTTGGTTACAAGAGGAAGGGATTTACTGGTCAGTGGACTGCTTCCGCTGTCACCCAAAGTTTTTGAACTTGTCACTGACTTATTATGAATGCGCTGCAGGTGACGTATAAGGGAGGATGTTCCGAGGTGGTTAACGTCCTTACCCCTACTTATTACAGCTTGACAAAGGCAACACACGGCTTGACACCTGTTGTCCGCATTTCTGTTGAAATACTTCCACACAGAAGAGCTGATTTTTTTGGTATTTTCACCAGGCATGTCAATGGCCATATTCCTCCCACGGACAACAGGTGTCTCCCCGGGTGCCTGACTTAAACAAACCACCTCACCATCAGAATCCTCCTGGTCAATTTCCTCCCCAGCGCCAGCAACACCCATATCCTCCTCATCCTGGTGTACTTCAACACTGACATCTTCAATCTGACTATCAGGAACTGGACTGCGGGTGCTCCTTCCAGCACTTGCAGGGGGCGTGCAAATGGTGGAAGGCACATGCTCTTCACGTCCAGTGTTGGGAAGGTCAGGCATCGCAACCGACACAATTGGAGTCGGACTCTCCTTGTGGATTTGGGATTTCGAAGAACGCACAGTTCTTTGCGGTGCTACTGCTTTTGCCATCTTGAGTCTTTTCATTTTTCTAGCGAGAGGCTGAGTGCTTCCATCCTCATGTGAAGCTGAACCACTAGCCATGAACATAGGCCAGGGCCTCAGCCGTTCCTTGCCACTCCGTGTGGTAAATGGCATATTGGCAAGTTTACGCTTCTCCTCCGACAATTTTATTTTAGGTTTTGGAGTCCTTTTTTTACTGATATTTGGTGTTTTGGATTTGACATGCTCTGTACTATGACATTGGGCATCGGCCTTGGCAGACGACGTTGCTGGCATTTCATCGTCTCGGCCATGACTAGTGGCAGCAGCTTCAGCACGAGGTGGAAGTGGATCTTGATCTTTCCCTAATTTTGGAACCTCAACATTTTTGTTCTCCATATTTTAATAGGCACAACTAAAAGGCACCTCAGGTAAACAATGGAGATGGATGGATACTAGTATACTTATGGATGGACTGCCCAGTGCCGACACAGAGGTAGCTACAGCCGTGGACTACCGTACTGTGTCTGCTGCTAATATAGACTGGATGATAATGAGATGAAATCAATATATATGTATATATAATATCACTAGTACTGCAGCCGGACAGGTATATATATTTATTATGTAATGACTGATGACGGACCTGCTGGACACTGTCAGCTCAGCAGCACCGCAGACTGCTACAGTAAGCTACTATAGTAGTATGTATAAAGAAGAAAGAAAAAAAAAACCACGGGTAGGTGGTATACAATTATGGATGGACTGCCGAGTGCCGACACAGAGGTAGCTACAGCCGTGGACTACCGTACTGTGTCTGCTGATAATATAGACTGGATGATAATGAGATGAAATCAATATATATGTATATATAATATCACTAGTACTGCAGCCGGACAGGTATATATATTTATTATGTAATGACTGATGACGGACCTGCTGGACACTGTCAGCTCAGCAGCACCGCAGACTGCTACAGTAAGCTACTATAGTAGTATGTATAAAGAAGAAAGAAAAAAAAAACCACGGGTAGGTGGTATACAATTATGGATGGACTGCCGAGTGCCGACACAGAGGTAGCTACAGCCGTGGACTACCGTACTGTGTCTGCTGATAATATAGACTGGATGATAATGAGATGAAATCAATATATATGTATATATAATATCACTAGTACTGCAGCCGGACAGGTATATATATTTATTATGTAATGACTGATGACGGACCTGCTGGACACTGTCAGCTCAGCAGCACCGCAGACTGCTACAGTAAGCTACTATAGTAGTATGTATAAAGAAGAAAGAAAAAAAAAAACCACGGGTAGGTGGTATACAATTATGGATGGACTGCCGAGTGCCGACACAGAGGTAGCTACAGCCGTGGACTACCGTACTGTGTCTGCTGCTAATATAGACTGGATGATAATGAGATGAAATCAATATATATGTATATATAATA
This sequence comes from Pseudophryne corroboree, assembly GCF_028390025.1. Taxonomy (NCBI): domain Eukaryota; kingdom Metazoa; phylum Chordata; class Amphibia; order Anura; family Myobatrachidae; genus Pseudophryne; species Pseudophryne corroboree. Next base: position 408,989,889 of record NC_086448.1, read on the forward strand.
TCACTAGTACTGCAGCCGGACAGGTATATATATTTATTATGTAATGACTGATGACGGACCTGCTGGACACTGTCAGCTCAGCAGCACCGCAGACTGCTACAGTAAGCTACTATAGTAGTATGTATAAAGAAGAAAGAAAAAAAAAAAACCACGGGTAGGTGGTATACAATTATGGATGGACTGCCGAGTGCCGACACAGAGGTAGCTACAGCCGTGGACTACCGTACTGTGTCTGCTGATAATATAGACTGGATGATAATGAGATGAAATCAATATATATGTATATATAATATCACTAGTACTGCAGCCGGACAGGTATATATATTTATTATGTAATGACTGATGACGGACCTGCTGGACACTGTCAGCTCAGCAGCACCGCAGACTGCTACAGTAAGCTACTATAGTAGTATGTATAAAGAAGAAAGAAAAAAAAAACCACGGGTAGGTGGTATACAATTATGGATGGACTGCCGAGTGCCGACACAGAGGTAGCTACAGCCGTGGACTACCGTACTGTGTCTGCTGATAATATAGACTGGATGATAATGAGATGAAATCAATATATATGTATATATAATATCACTAGTACTGCAGCCGGACAGGTATATATATTTATTATGTAATGACTGATGACGGACCTGCTGGACACTGTCAGCTCAGCAGCACCGCAGACTGCTACAGTAAGCTACTATAGTAGTATGTATAAAGAAGAAAGAAAAAAAAAAAACCACGGGTAGGTGGTATACAATTATGGATGGACTGCCGAGTGCCGACACAGAGGTAGCTACAGCCGTGGACTACCGTACTGTGTCTGCTGATAATATAGACTGGATGATAATGAGATGAAATCAATATATATGTATATATAATATCACTAGTACTGCAGCCGGACAGGTATATATATTTATTATGTAATGACTGATGACGGACCTGCTGGACACTGTCAGCTCAGCAGCACCGCAGACTGCTACAGTAAGCTTCTATAGTAGTATGTATAAAGAAGAAAGAAAAAAAAAAACCACGGGTAGGTGGTATACAATTATGGATGGACTGCCGAGTGCCGACACAGAGGTAGCTACAGCCGTGGACTAACGTACTGTGTCTGCTGATAATATAGACTGGATGATAATGAGATGAAATCAATATATATGTATATATAATATCACTAGTACTGCAGCCGTACAGGTATATATATTTATTATGTAATGACTGATGACGGACCTGCTGGACACTGTCAGCTCAGCAGCACCGCAGACTGCTACAGTAAGCTACTATAGTAGTATGTATAAAGAAGAAAGAAAAAAAAAAACCACGGGTAGGTGGTATACAATTATGGATGGACTGCCGAGTGCCGACACAGAGGTAGCTACAGCCGTGGACTAACGTACTGTGTCTGCTGATAATATAGACTGGATGATAATGAGATGAAATCAATATATATATATATATATATATAATTATATAATATCACTAGTACTGCAGCCGGACAGGTATATATATTTATTATGTAATGACTGATGCCGGACCTGCTGGACACTGTCAGCTCAGCAGCACCGCAGACTGCTACAGTAAGCTACTATAGTAGTATGTATAAAGAAGAAAGAAAAAAACAAAAAAACACGGGTAGGTGCTAGGTGGTATACAATATTATATATATATTATATACAATTATATATATATATATATATATATATATATATATATTAAACTCATAAACTGGTGGTGATTATTAAACTGGTGGTCAGGTCACTGGTCACACTATCAGCAACTTGCAAGTAGTACTCCTGAGTCCTAAGCAGACAATCACAATATATATTATACTGGTGGTCAGTGTGGTCACAAACAATGGCAGTGTGGCACTCTGGCAGCAAAAGTGTGCACTGTACGTTATATGTACTCCTGAGTCCTGCTCTCAGACTCTAACTGCTCCCCACTGTCAGTGTCTCCCCCACAAGTCAGATAATACAGTCACACTATCTCTATCACTTCAGCAAGTACTAGTAGTAGTAGTACTCCTCCTAATGCTCCCCAAAATTACTACTGTGTCTCTCTCTGTCTCACTCTCTTCTCGAATCTCTATAAACGGAGAGGACGCCAGCCACGTCCTCTCCCTATGAATCTCAATGCACGTGTGAAAATGGCGGTGACGCGCGGCTCCTTATATGGAATCCGAGTCTCGCGATAGAATCCGAGCCTCGCGAGAATCCGACAGCGTGATGATGACGTTCGGGCGCGCTCGGGTTAACCGAGCAAGGCGGGAAGATCCGAGTCGCTCGGACCCGTGTAAAAAAAACTGAAGTTCGGGCGGGTTCGGATTCCGAGGAACCGAACCCGCTCATCTCTAGTTAAAACTATCAACTCGCAGTTACTTAACTGTTATTAAGTATTGTCTAATAACCATATTTGAAATAATTAATTGCAGTAAGGGGGAATTCAAATAGACCTCGTAATTTACCAGGCGTGAAAAAAGGTGGTAGCCCTGCGCAGCACCCGATAGCAGACTATTTATCGGGGCTTTCTTTCCAGGTCTGCTCAGACTCAAAAATAAATCTCTGCTAACTGCAGCCTGTGGTCTGCAATTGGGGCTAATTGAATTTCCCCCCTAAGTGTATATTCTCCTTATCATGTACCTTCCATATAAATCTATCATTCACCACAAATGAAACTATAGTATTGCATTCTGATGATTGTCTCATGTGCAGCGGCTGTTAGCAGTAGTAGTCTTCCATCCACAGTGCTGCAGTTAGCAGAGATTTATTTTTTGTACAATATTTATTTCAAATGTCTGGTGTCAGACTCCTTTCCTACACAAAAATAATTGAGTATAAAAAGTATTGATCATAGGAGTCAGCTCTGTAGGTACATAAGTAATTTAAGAATATTAGTTGGCTAACATGATCACTCACAATAAAAAAACAAAACTTGTCTCTTACAGCACTGTTTGATACAGTAGTGTGAATTAAGAGCAATCTTTTCATGTTATAATATATTGTTTTATTTGATACTGTAAACTTGGAGTGGTCTAACTATGGGCGTGCGCCGAGTGCTAATCGTCTGTTAATATCCGGCTTCACATTCAGTATTCCATCTTCCGGAAATCCATACACCTCTGTCTGGAGACCGAAGTATGGTGAATGTGCGTTGCAGCCATGGCAAAGTCCTTGATGGCCAACCCTATCTACTGCTTCCCCTCTAGAATCATAGTGACAGAGTTGTTTTTTTTAATACAAATACATTTTAATGCACATTTCTATCTTGATAATCACTGATGGACATCAGCAGTGCTGAATCTCAACAAATAAATAGTCCACCTCTAAATCTGCAAAGAAAATCTGTTTAGCAACAATAGGAAAAATAATATACAAGTCCTACTGATACTAATGAAATTATAAAAAAAATATCTACAGTATATAACATTGGAGGTATTATATTGCTTATCAGTTATAAGAGCGTGTGTGCGTGTGTGAGACAAAATATCTGAGGTAATGGTGCTGTTTCTTATATGAACACTAAAGGTTCAAGTACGCTCAGAATTTTAAATATAAAGATGAGCCTAAAATATACAATCAGAGTAGAACAATCATCTTATGCAAAAAAAGATGAAAACACTCCTCCAAAATTTGTTCATGGGTGGCTGCTTATCTTTCATCTAGGTGATTCATCGCGCCCTACGGGTGCTCTTCACACCGTCGTAACCCCCGTACGACTTTGTGGTGTTCAATAGTTGTGGATGGGGCAGGGTGTCTGTATATGCTGGGGGATAGGGGTGGGGGATGGGTCTGGAGGTGTTGTGCTTAAGGAAGTTGCAGGTGTGGTCGACAGGGGGATGGTGGCTGAAGGTGCCATGGGGGGAGGTGGGCCACATGGGATGGGTGAGTGGATGTGGGAGGGTTTTGGGAGGTGCTGTGTGCAGGGGAGGGGAGGGGCAGTGCGGTAGGCGGATGGGGGAGGTTGTCCGGAGGTGCAGGGGGTGGTGGAGGGGTGGATTTTCCGGTGGGAGGGGGGGTGGGGCAGGTATGGGGCTCGACGGAGGGAAACTCAACCTATGGCTGGCGGAGGGGGGCGCATCAGAGTTTGAACCAATGGCTGGCGAGGGGGGACGGAGCCGCGACGGAGCCTTAAGCTGGTGCTGTTGTCTCTGCACAATCGCGGCCACTCTGATATAACCTGCGGTCAGTTATTGCTCACGTATAGATTAGGGTATCCAATGCTCACATATAGATTAGGGCAGATCTCCTATGGCTATCTTCTATATATTAGCCCAGATCTGTGAGATCTATGGCTTGACTCCGCCCAGCTATGTGACTCCGCCCAGTGTTAGCAAATGAGGCACAAAGGGGTAAATTTACTAAGATTGGAGTTCTATGTAAGATGGGATGTTGCCCATAGCAACCAATCAGATTCCATGTATTATGGCCCTCATTCCGAGTTGTTCGCTCGCAAGCGGATTTTAGCAGATTTGCTCATGCTAAGCCGCCGCCTACTGGGAGTGAATCTTAGCATCTTAAAAATGCGAACGATGTATTCGCAATATTGCGATTACACACCTCGTAGCAGTTTCTGAGTAGCTCCAGACTCACTCGGCATCTGCGATCAGTTCAGTGCTTGTCGTTCCTGGTTTGACGTCACAAACACACCCAGCGTTCGCTCAGACACTCCTCCGTTTCTCCGGCCACTCCTGCGTTTTTTCCGGAAACGGTAGCGTTTTTTCCCACACGCCCATAAAACGGCCTGTTTCCGCCCAGTAACACCCATTTCCTGTCAATCACATTACGATCGCCAGAACGATGAAAAAGCCGTGAGTAAAAATCCTAACTGAATAGCAAATTTACTTGGCGCAGTCGCAGTGCGGACATTGCGCATGCGCATTAAGCGGAAAATCGCTGCGATGCGAAGATTTTTACCGAGCGAACAACTCGGAATGACCTCCAATGTTCTAGAAGGTGCTAGATAAACGAGAAGTAGAATCTGATTGGTTGCTATGGGCAACATCCCATCTTAAATAGAACTCCCATCTTAGTAAATTTACCCCAAAGTCACAGATCTGGGCTAATATATAGGAGATTAGGTAAATGTATTATAGCGGCATGAGGTGAAGCAGTAAGGGACCTCGGCAAGAAGTAAGAACATTTTGTCTGCAAAACCCCCTCCAGTGATGTCCCTCTGAGCACTGAGCTGACGCGCTGTGTCTCCTTCCCGGCCGGCTCCTCTGTGTATACGTGGGATCTCACTATTCATGCGAGATCCCCAGCACAGTCCGGAGCCGGAACCCGCCACAGGTAGGGACAGCTCTGTCCCAGCTGTGGTGAATTGGCATCGCCACCTGCGTCTGTCTAAATCGACAGCTGCAGGTGTCAGAATTGCTCATACTTATTAGCCTGCTATCTTTTAGCATAGCGCCCCTGTCACCTTGCAGACACCGCTGCCATCATACTTGGGAAAGTAGCGGTATAGCGCACATAACGTGTGCTGATGCTGCTTCTCCCCCATATCGACACATAATACATTTACTCCAATATGACAATTAGGTGGATAGACTAGAAGAATCTAGAAAGAATGGGGAAAAGACAAGCAAAGTGTAGTATGTTCATAACAAAAAGTAGATGAATCTTATGCTCAGAGGCATAACTAGTACAATGCCGCCACATTGTCAGATAGGCTTCTTTTCAGGTGGCAGATAAGCAGTGTCTGGAGCTTGAGCGCCAGAGCTTCGCCTTCCAGCTCCCGCCAGGGCTGCCAAGAGAAATCCTGAGCCCCGGTACAGTAACTTTCCGGGGCCCCCTGCAGGGGGTGTGGCCACAACCTGTTAGTTGCATGACCTGCACCACTTTGGGGGCATGTCTAGATCACGAGAAGTACCCACTCTAGAACACGAAAAGTACCCACTCACAGGAGCATGACATACCTCCCAGCAGTTGGGACAAACGTGTTCAGAGTTGAATAAACTGAAATGTTGACTTGCACATTAGTGGTCATCACCAGAATATATTTTCTCATACGTCCTAGAGGATGCTGGGGTCCACTTCATGACGATGGGGTATAGACGGTTCCGCAGGAGCCATGGGCACTCTTAAGACTTTTCAATGGGTGTGAACTGGCTCCTCCCTCTATGCCCCTCCTCCAGACCTCAGTTTTAGAATTGTGCCCAGTCAGACTGGATGCACTCCAGGGGAGCTCTACTGAGTTTCTCTGAAAAGACTTATGTTAGGTTTTTTATTTTCAGGGAGAACTGCTGGCAACAGTCTCCCTGCTTCGTGGGACTGAAGGGGCAGAAGTAGGAACCAACTTCCTGAAGAGTTTCATGGCTCTGCTTCTGGCTGACAGGACACCATTAGCTCCTGAAGGGAACTGAACGCTAGCCGTGTCTAGATGCTCACTCCCACAGCACACCGTCACCCCCCTCACAGAGCCAGAAGTCAGAAGAAAGGTGAGTGTAAGAAGACAGATCTTCAATCAAGTAAAGTGACGGATGAGGTACCACGCGGCTGGCAGGAGCGCAGCGCGCCATTGCTGTCCACACATACACAGGCACTGCAGGGTGCAGGGCGCTGGGAGGGGCGCCCTGAGCAGCAAATAACCTCGTAAACTGGATAAAAAGGGGCATAAGATGCCAAGGCACAGCCCTACCCCCGCCAGTATAAATATTATGTGAAAAATCTCTGAGGAGAAACGTGCCATTGCGGGGGCGGAGCTTCCTCCTCAGTCAGCCAGCACACTGTTCAGCGCCATTTTCTCTCATTCACAGACTGCAGAGAAGAAGCTGGTCCTCCTCCACTTCTGAACAAGTATCAGGGTGAAAAAAGGGGGGGCCTGGGTGCTAAAACATTGTTCATAATATAATAGCACTTAAAGGTTTCTGTGTACGGAGTACGTGACACAGGTATTTTGTCTCTGTGTACAAAGGGACACAGGGATTTTTTCTTTGGCGCTGGGTTGTGAACTGGCTGCTCCTAAACTGTGTCCCTCTGACAGATTTTACTGTGGGTCTGTCCCCTATAAGTCCCAGTGTGTCGGTGTGTGTTGTACACGGGTGTGACATGTCTGAGGCAGGGAGTTCCTCCCCGGAGGAAGGAATTTGAGGGACACAGAGTTGTAATGTGGTGGCGCTGCCGGCACACCAAGAGCCTGCATTGGTGAAAGAAATACGTGATAGTATGCATCATATCAATAGGAGATTAGATAAGGCTGAATCTCATGCTGAATGCTGGAGAAAATCTGTGGAAGATGTGATTTTTCAGGATTCTGTTCTTCCATCCGCAGGCGACCCCTCTGGGTCACATAAAAGACCATTTGCAAATGTTGTGAATACTGATACCGACACTGATTCTTGTGTCGACGATAGTGACTCCAGGGAAATAGATCATAAATTGGCTAAAAATATACAATATATGATTGTAGCTGTAAGGGAAGTTCTGGAAGTCACGGAAGCCACTCCTGTACCTCAGGAGAAGGCTTATTTCTATAAAGAAAAGAAATCCAAGGTCACTTTTCCCCCTTCTCACGAGCTTAATACTCTCTTTGAGGGGATGTGGGTGAATCCCGAAAAGAAATTTCGTATTCCCAAGAGAATTCAGATAGCTTATCCTTTCCCGGTAGAGGACAGGAAAAAAAGGGAGTCACCCCCTGTGTTAGACAGTGCACTGTCCAGGTTGACAAAGAAGGTAATTCTCCCTGCACCTGGCACGGCTTCACTAAAGGAGCTGGCAGACCGAAAGATGGAAACTACATTGAAATCCATTTATGTTGCCAATGGTACGCTGCTCAGGCCCACAATTGCTTGCGCGTGGGTGAGTCGCGCTATTGAAAAATGGTCAGAAAGCTTATAATCTGAAATTGACACGATTGACAAAGATGAGATACTCCTTAAATTAGGGAATATTAAAGACGCTGCCGCATACATGCTAGAAGCGATGAAAGATATTGGACTATTGAGTTCACAAGCCGCTACCATGGCAGTATCGGATTCGCCAGTGGAACGCGGATGCAGATTCCAAAAGAAATATGGAGGCTCTCCCATATAAAGGTGAGGCCTTATTTGGCGATGGACTAGATGCTTTATTCTCGGCGGCTACCGCAGGTAAGTCGGCATTTTTGCCCTCTGCGCCTGCACCGGCAAAAAAGACATATCACTCTCACATGCAGTCCATTCGGCCCAATAAATACAAAAAAGCGAGAGGTTCCCCCTTCTTTGCAGGTAGGGGAAGGGGAAAGGGAAAGAAGTCCACAGTGGCTTCAGGTTCCTAGGAGCAGAAGTCTACCCCTACTTCTGCCAAATCTTCAGCATGACGCTGGGGCTCCCTTGCGGGAGGCCGCTCGGGTGGGGGCACGTCTCAAACTGTTCAGCCAAGGTTGGATTCTGTCTGGCCTGGATCCCTGGGTGTTGCAAATAGTGTCCCAGGGATACAAGCTGGAGTTTCAAGAAGTTCCCCCATGCTGATTTTTCAAATCGACCTTGCCAGCTTCTCTTCCAGAAAGAGATGCAGTAACAGCGGCAATCCAAAAATTATGTCAGGATCAGGTCATAGTCCTGGTACCTTTGTCACAACAAGGGGAGGGGTTTTATTCAAGCCTTTTTGTAGTTCCGAAGCAGGACGGCTCGGTCAGACTGATCCTAAACCTAAAAAATCTGAATATCTACTTGAAACGGTTCAAGTACAAGATGGAATCACTCTGGGCAGTGATTTCCAGTCTGGAGGATTGCCATTACCAATTCCAGACGTTGCCTTTCGGTCTCTCCACGGCACCGAGGGTATTCACCAAGGTGATGGCGGAGATGATGGTTCTCCTGCGTCAAAAAGGAGTCAATATAATTCCTTATCTGGATGATCTCCTGATAAAGGCAAGATCCAGGGAGCAGTTATTACAAAACATCACGCTCTCCCTGTCCATACTCCAACAACACGGTTGGATCATAAATTATCCAAAGTCACAGTTGGAACCGACGACAAGATTGTCTTTTCTCGGGATGATCCTGGACACAGAAGTTCAGAGAGTCTTTCTTCCGGTGGAAAAGGCTCTGGAAATCCAGAAAATGGTGAAACCGATATTGAAGCCAACAAGTGTGTTGCTCCATCAGTGCATTCGGTTGTTGGGGAAAATGGTGGCGGCCTATGAGGCCATACAGTTTGGCAGGTTCCATGGCAGGTTCCATGCCAGAGTTTTCCAGTGGGACCTGTTGGACAAGTGGTCGGGTTCCCACCTACACATGCACCGAAAGATAATCCTGTCGTCAAAAGCCAGGATTTCACTCCTGTGGTGGTTACACAGCTCTCACCTACTAGAGGGACGCAGATTCGGGATTCAGGACTGGCTCCTGGTGAACACGGATGCAAGTCTCCGAGGCTGAGGACCTGTCACTCAGGGAGTAAACTTCCAAGGAAAATGGTCAAGTCAGGAAGCCTGCCTTCACATGCTGGAATTGAGAGCCATTTACAACGGCCTTCAACAAGCGGTACATCTTCTTCAAGATCATCCCGTGCAGATCCAGTCGGACAATGTAACAGCAGTCGCGTACAAAAACAGGCAGGGCGGAACGAAAAGCTGAGCGGCGATGGCAGAGGTGACAAAGATCCCCCTCTGGGCAGAAAAACATGTAAAGCCTCTGTCGGCAATTTTCATTCCGGGAGTAGACAACTGGGAAGCAGACTTCCTCAGCAGACACGATCTCCATCCAGGGGAGTGGGGCCTCCATCAAGAAGTCTTCGCAGAGGTGACAAGTCTTTGGGGAGTTCCTCAAGTAGAAATGATGGCATCTCGTCTAAACAAGAAGCTTCAGCGATATTGTTCCAGGTCGAGAGACCCTCAAGCAATAGCGGTGGATGCGCTAGTGGCCCAGTGGGCTTTCCGGTCGGTGTATGTCTTCCCTCCACTTCCGCTGATCCCAAAAGTGCTCAGGATCATAAGAAGAACAAGAGTTTGCGCAATCTTCATTGCCGCAGACTGGCCAAAGAGGGCTTGGTACCCAGATCTTCAGGAGTTGCTCATAGAAGATCCTTGGCCTCTTCCTCTTCGCAAAGACCTGCTGCAGCAGGGGCCGTGCGTGTATCAAGACTTACCGTGGCTACGTTTGACGGCATGGCTGTCAAACACCGGATCCTAGCCAGAAAGGGTATTCCCAAGGAAGTCATCCCCACTCTTATTCAGGCCATGAAAGGAGTATGGTAGAAACATTACCACCGTATTTGGAGAAAATATGTATCTTGGTGTGAATCCAAGAAGACTCCTACGGAAGAGTTTCAGTTGGGACGTTTTCTCCATTTTCTGCAGGCTGGTGTGGAGGCGGGCCTCCGATTGAAATCAATCAAGGTCCAGATTTCGGCCTTGTCAGTGTTCTTCCAGAAACAATTGTCCTCTCTTCCAGAGGTTCAGACCTTCGTGAAAGGGGTTCTGCACATCCAGCCTCCATTTGTGCCTCCAGTGGCACCATGGGACCTTAATATGGTGTTGCAGTTCCTTCAATCGGATTGGTTTGAGCCTCTACAAGAGATAGAGTTGAAGATTAACACTTGGAAAGTGGTGATGCTTTTGGCATTGGCATCCATTCGGCGGGTGTCGGAATTGGGGGCCTTGTCTCACAAGAGCCCTTACCTGATCTTCCATGAAGATAGGGCAGAGTTGAGAACTCGTCAAAATTTTCTTCCAAAGGTGGTTTCCTCATTCCACATAAACCAACCTATTGTGGTGCCAGTAGTTACTGACACGTTCACTGAGTCAAAGTCTCTAGATGTGGTTAGGGCTTTGAAGATTTATGTCGCTAGAACAGCTCGAATACGGAAAACAGAGTCTTTGTTTGTCCTGTATGCTCCCAACAAGATTGGGTGTCCTGCTTCCAAGCAGACTATTGTGCGTTGGATCAGAGGTACCATTCAGCAAGCTCATACTACGGCTGGATTGCCGTTACCGACGTCGGTGAAGGCCCATTCCACTAGCAAGGTGGACTCATCCTGGGCGGCTGCCCGGGGGTCTCGGCATTACAACTTTGACACCTTGGACGATGAAGACCTCAAGTTCGGTCAATCGGTGCTGCAGGGTCATCCGCACTCTCCCGCCCGTACTGGAGCTTTGGTATAAACCCCATGGTCATGAAGTGGACCCCAGCATCCTCTAGGACGTATGAGAAAACAGGATTTCTGCTGCGGGGTACACTGGGCTCCACAAGGAAAGACATAGGGGGTGTAGAGTAGGATCTTGATCCGAGGCACCAACAGGCTGAAAAGCTTTGACTGTTCCCAGAATGCATAGCGCCGCCTCCTCTATAACCCCGCCTCCCTGCACAGGAGCACAGTTTTGTAGTTGGTGCAGCAGAAAGCAGGCACATAACAGAGGGGCTGCTCTGGGCAGCCCTAAGAAAAGCTTTTTGAGAAGAAAAGTGAAGACTTCAAGGGCTGCAGCAGTGTGTACATGTCTGGTGACATTCACTGCTGCAGCTCCATCTCTCCCCAGTGGCGCTGTACACTCCCGAGCCCTGGTTGCCGGGTAACTACAGCAGTTGGCTCCGGTTTTCTTCTATGGTCAGGCACATACGACGGGGGCTCTCCGGGATTGCGTGGCCGCGCTTCGGGAGGTGGTGAGTGGGTCCCACTCGCGGGACCCGTACTTTATCGCGATCCGGCGCGGTCAGTGAGAGGCGGGCCGCGCGCGCTGGCGGTGGACACTGTGGCAGTACAGACGATCCCACTAGATCACCAGGGCATGGGTGCAGGTCAGGTTTTCCCTTAAAACCATTTTACTAGTAGCCCACAGTACCCGGTGGTTTTGCCAGCAGGGAGATAAGGCTTAGACCTGGAGCCCCTCCCCCAGCCCCAGGGCACCATTTCCCGCAAATGTTCCCGCCCTGGAGCTGCATATCTGTCTCTCCCTCACTCCCTGTCAGTGTTTGGGCGCCATTTCTCTCAGCTACACTGTTCCTGGCACTGCTTGGGCAAATCCTCCTGTGTAAAGCCGCCTGGTTGACAGCGCTGTGACTTTACATGACACTTAAGTATTCTACCTGTCACTTAGACAGTGTTAGTTAAGAAAGAGTGCATTTAGTCAGGGGTTTCTAGTACAATTACCCTGTGATATACATCCAGTTCTTAGATCTATTGACTACATAGCTATATAAGCTGGTCCAGTGCAGTATTATTGTTAGTAATAACCTCTGCACTGTCTAACTGTGACTATATGTGTGTGCATTAGCTTGCTAAGTAGTTTCCATTTGTGTCTCTCACTAAACTTGCTATCCCTATATTCTATAACCTGAGGGGGCTTGCTGTGTCAGGTTTTATAATAATATAGGATATTCACAAGATATACTCTGATACGTATTTTTCTCTGTGATTTCTCTTACGTCCTAGAGGATGCTGGGGACTCCGTAAGGACCATGGGGTATAGACTGGCTCCGCAGGAGACATGGGCACTATAAAGAACTTTAGAATGGGTGTGCACTGGCTCCTCCCTGTATGCCCCTCCTCCAGACCTCAGTTAGATCCTGTGCCCAGAGGAGACTGGGTGCATTACAGGGGAGTTCTCCTGAGTTTCTCTGAAAAGAATTTTGTTAGGTTCTTTATTTTCAGGGAGCACTGCTGGCAACAGGCTTCCTGCATCGTGGGACTGAGGAGAGAGAAGCAGACCTACTTAAATAATAGGCTATGCTTCTTAGGCTACTGGACACCATTAGCTCCAGAGGGTCGGAATGCAGGTCTCACCCTCGCCCGGAGCAGCGCCGCCGTCCTCCTCACAGAGCCGGAAGATAGAAGCCGGGTGAGTATAAGAAGAAAGAAGATTTCAAAGGCGGCAGAAGACTTCAGATCTTCTCTGAGGTAACGCGCAGCGGTAACGCTGCTCGACATTGCTCCCACACACAACACACACTGCAGGCACGGATGGGTGCAGGGCGCAGGGGGGGCGCCCTGGGCAGCAATAATAAACCTCTAGGACTGGCTAACAAGCATATATAGGCTGCGGAGGCAATATATATTAAAATCCCCCGCCAGTATTGAAAAATTGAGCGGGACCGAAGCCCGCCGCTGAGAGGGCGGAGCTTGATCCCACAGCACTAACCAGCGCCATTTTCTCCACAGCACACTGCATAGAAGCTGGCTCCCCGGACTCTCCCCTGCTGAACACGGTGACACAGGGCAAAAAAAAGAGGGGGGGGGGCACTTGTAAGGCGCAGTGAGTGTATAGATATACATATATTTATATAAAAGCGCTGTTTATCTGGGAATTTTGTTTCCAGTGTCAGTTGGCATTGGGTGTGTGCTGGCATACTCTGTCTCTCCAAAGGGCCTTATTGGGGAACTGTCTCCATATAAATATATCCCTGTGTGTGTGGGGGTGTCGGTGCGCGTGTGTCGGCATGTCTGAAGCGGAAGGCTCATCTAAGAAGGAGGTGGAACAGATGATTGTGGTGTCTCCGTCGGCAACGCCGACACCTGATTAGTTGGACATGTGGCATGTTTTAAATGCTAATGTGACTTTATTACATAAGAGATTAGACAAAGCAGAGTCCAAGGATAATACAGGGAGTCAATCAATGGCTTTGACGGTGTCACGGGGCCCTTCAAGGTCTCAAAAACGTCCCCTATCCCAAATAGCAGACACTGATACCGACACAGATTCTGACTCCACTGTCGACTACGATGATACAAAACACAGGGCGTACGGGCACAGATATTTGCATTAAATGTAATAACAATGTATAGAGAAAATACCAAAGTTGGACAGTGAGTAACCCTTTTTAGTGGGAAGGAAAAGGCGTGTATTCCAATTTTTAGTATGCTGTCCTAGTTGGTGGTGCGCCCAGAGCCAGAAAGTACACAGACTTACAATGGGAGAAAAAAGAAGGCTCTTGTGTGGGCGCACTCTTAGAAAGAAGTTGATACAATATGTGAATTGGAAAATGCTTAAAACATAACTTTTATTGATATTATTAAACCAAAATTTCCCATCCCAGGGATCAGTGAGAGAATAAAGATTTTGTAAAAAATGTTAAAATGTTCTGGTCTCTTTATTTCAAAGAGTGTTCGGAAAGGTTGTAGACATTGGATTGTCATACCCCTATTTCCCCTGACCAGTACAGGGTTTCTGTATTGATGGGACCGGGGGGTGGTCAAAACAGAATATTTAAGAGAGTCCAAATAGACTTAACTTAGATTTAGTAGAATGGTAATCAATGGTCACCACACTAAGGATTAAATACCTGAATTATGTACAAATACAATCTTTATAGACAGAATTGGAGGCATTCAATTGTAATAAAGAATATAAAGACACTAATAGAGAAATACTGGATAGAATTAGTGGTGATACTGCTGTTGGTGTCTCGTATCACATGGAAAGGGAAATTAATTCCCGCTCTACAACACCAGGTATTCGCAGGCAGTCTCCTCTCCTGATAACTGACCCGGCCCAACGCTGTTTTGCTTCCAAGATCGGACGAGATCGGGCGCTGGCAGCGTGGTATGGTAGTAGAGATTTATGTGTACACCAATGAGAGTGCACCTATATAAGAAATTGAGGAGTAGGAAATCAAGAAGGAGATATAGGAGAGAGAAATGACTAGATAAAGAGGGTGAAAATATGTGGATCTGCTTTCCACGTTAGACACGGTTCAGAGATTCCCACAAATGTGGTACAGTGCACCGAGAATCGTGGATGAGAGTCCACGAAATGAGTGAATAGAGAGATATATAAGATAGACAGTTCCTCTCAGAGGGACTGTATGGCAGGCTGATAACTTAAGTAGGGTAGTGGGGCGGTTTAACCGCTGCAAAATATTTATTAACACAAGGGACTAACAAGTCCTAATGGTACAGGGAAGACCTCCCTGGCGTCTCCCCCTTTGACCCTAATGTAAATGGAAAATAAATTATATCTCACAGAAGAGAATAGGTTTCAGAAAGAGGTATATCACCATGCATAAAAAAATATTGATTAGAATAACAGAATTCAGATTGTAAACAGATTCCCACAATATCAGGGAGAGCATGCTTTAAACATCATGATTAGATATAGGTTATTTTGGATCAACAGCAGTATAGTGCAAATTAATTGTACAATAGAAGAGTATACTGATATCAAAATAACAAAAAACGTTTGTCCCAATATCAAAGTGGGAAAGATGCTGAAAGAAATGCCTGTGTTCGGAATAGAGTATTCTGTCTATATTATTTTTGATGCCATAATTATCTACAGACAATAATGAGACATAAGTGGTATAGAAAATAATGCTGACCTGGCCTCAGTTAGGAAACTGGGATTTGGCCCATATGTGGGAGAAACCCCTTATACACAAAAATCACACTGTTATATGGTAAGTGCAGATAGGGTTAATAATTTCCCTGATTAAAGTGTTGCTATCTGTGGGACATGACCACAAGATAGAAGGGGCTTACAATTCTCCAATCACTCCAACAGGCCACGTAAGCAGGTCAAATTAGCCTCAGGTACAGAGATGGTGCCATTAGAGGACAGTGTGAGCGGATCCCCCCGCAGAAAACGCGTTTCGCCCGTAGGGCTTGTTCACTTCCGGGTTCCGTATGGTCAGGTGGGGGGACAGGTTTTTAAAGCAGCTGGGAGAGAGAATTATCCAATAGCGTGGGCGTGAGGGCGGGTGCTTGATCCCCGCTGGCTTCCGAGGTTGCTAGGAGCTAAGTTTACGGAGGCGAGATAGGAAAGCACAAATCTCGCCAGATTAGAGCCGCCATATTAGTGAAGGGAAGATGAGTTACGGATAAGGGCGAGCCCCGGACAGCAGGTGCGGGACCTGTGACCTAAATAATGGAAGGATAAGGCAACATAAAACATGTAATAGGGATGTGGGTTCGGCAAGAGGGGGCTATATTGGGGCTATATGAGAGACCGCTGAGGGCATGATAAGACTTACTGGCCTGACAGATGGACGAACTGAATGAGTGGGTACAGCAGGAGGCTGTTAGCGCCATTTTGGTTGTGGGATAGCTGCTTATGAGAGCTCCTAGCAACCGCGGACGCCAGCGGGGATCAAGCGCCCGCCCTCACGCCCACGCTATTGGATAATGCTCTCTCCCAGCTGCTTTAAAAACCTGTCCCCCCACCTGACCATACAGAACCCGGAAGTGAACAAGCCCTACGGGCGAAACGCGTTTTCTGCGGGGGGGGGGGGGGGTCCGCTCACACTGTCCTCTAACGGCGCCATCTCTGTACCTGAGGCTAATTTGACCTGCTTACGTGGCCTGTTGGAGTGATTGGAGAATCGTAAGCCCCTTCTATCTTGTGGTCATGTCCCACAGATAGCAACACTTTAATCAGGGAAATTATTTAATCCTATCTGCACTTACCATATAACAGTGTGATTTTTGTGTATAAGGGGTTTCTCCCACATATGGGCCAAATCCCAGTTTCCTAACTGAGGCCAGGTCAGCATTATTTTCTATACCACTTATGTCTCATTATTGTCTGTAGATAATTATGGCATCAAAAATAATATAGACAGAATACTCTATTCCGAACACAGGCATTTCTTTCAGCATCTTTCCCACTTTGATATTGGGACAAACGTTTTTTGTTATTTTGATATCAGTATACTCTTCTATTGTACAATTAATTTGCACTATACTGCTGTTGATCCAAAATAACCTATATCTAATCATGATGTTTAAAGCATGCTCTCCCTGATATTGTGGGAATCTGTTTACAATCTGAATTCTGTTATTCTAATCAATATTTTTTTATGCATGGTGATATACCTCTTTCTGAATCCTATTCTCTTCTGTGAGATATAATTTATTTTCCATTTACATTAGGGTCAAAGGGGGAGACGCCAGGGAGGTCTTCCCCGTGCCATTAGGACTTGTTAGTCCCTTGTGTTAATAAATATTTGTAGCGGTTAAACCGCCCCACTACCCTACTTAAGTTATCAGCCTGCCATACAGTCCCTCTGAGAGGAACTGTCTATCTTATATATCTCTCTATTCACTCATTTTGTGGACTCTCATCCACGATTCTCGGTGCACTGTACCACATTTGTGGGAATCTCTGAACCGTGTCTAACGTGGAAAGCAGATCCACATATTTTCACCCTCTTTATCTAGTCATTTCTCTCTCCTATATCTCCTTCTTGATTTCCTACTCCTCAATTTCTTATATAGGTGCACTCTCATTGGTGTACACATAAATCTCTACTACCATACCACGCTGCCAGCGCCCGATCTCGTCCGATCTTGGAAGCAAAACAGCGTTGGGCCGGGTCAGTATCAGGAGAGGAGACTGCCTGCGAATACCTGGTGTTGTAGAGGGGGAATTAATTTCCCTTTCCATGTGATACGAGACACCAACAGCAGTATCACCACTAATTCTATCCAGTATTTCTCTATTAGTGTCTTTATATTCTTTATTGCAATTGAATGCCTCCAATTCTGTCTATAAAGATTGTATTTGTACATAATTCAGGTATTTAATCCTTAGTGTGGTGACCATTGATTACCAATCTACTAAATCTAAATTAAGTCTATTTGGACTCTCGTAAATATTCTGTTTTGACCACCCCCCGGTCCCATCAATACAGAAACCCTGTACTGGTCAGGGGAAATGGGGGTATGACAATCCAATGTCTACAACCTTTCCGAACACTCTTTGAAATAAAGAGACCAGAACATTTTAACATTTTTTACAAAATCTTTATTCTCTCACTGATCCCTGGGATGGGAAATTTTGGTTTAATAATATCAATAAAAGTTATGTTTTAAGCTTTTTCCAATTCACATATTGTATCAACTTCTTTCTAAGAGTGCGCCCACACAAGAGCCTTCTTTTTTCTCCCATTGTAAGTCTCGACTACGATGATGCAAGGTTACACCCAAGGGTGGCCAAAAGTATTAATTATATGATTATTACAATAAAAGATGTTTTGCATATCACAGATGACCCCTCTGTCCCTGACATGAGGGTACACATGTTTAAGGAAAAGAAACCTGAGGTAACCTTTCCCCCATCTCATGAGCTGAATGCGTTATTTGAAAAGGCTTGGGATACTCCAGACAAGAAGCTGCAGATTCCAAAAAGAATTCTTATGGCGTATCCTTTCCCTGCACAGGACAGGGTACGGTGGGAATCATCGCCCAGGGTGGACAAGGCTTTAACGCGCTTATCCAAGAAGGTGGCGCTACCGTCTCCAGACACGGCAGCCCTCAAGGATCCTGCTGATTGCAGACAGGAAACGACTTTAAAATCAATATATACACATACGGGTGCTTTACTCAGACCGGCAATAGCATCGGCTTGGGTTTGTAGCGCGGTATCAGCTTGGACAGATACCTTGTCAGCTGATATTGATACCCTAGATAGGGATACCATTTTATTGACCTTAGGTCACATCAAAGACGCAGTCTTATATATGAGAGACGCTCAGAGAGACGTTGGGTTGCTAGGGTCGAGAGCCAACGCCATGGCGATTTCTGCTAGGCGAGCACTGTGGACCCGCCAATGGACGGGTGATGCCGACTCAAAGAGGCATATGGAAGTTTTGCCTTACAAGGGGAGGTTTTATTTGGGGAAGGTCTCACGGACCTGGTTTACACAGCTACCGCAGGTAAATCTACTTTTTTGCCTTATGTTCCCCCACAGCAAAAGAAAACGCCACAGTATCAGATGCAGTCCTTTCGGTCGCATAAGTCCAGAAGAGGTCGGGGCTCTTCCTTCCTCGCCAGAGGTAAGGGTAAAGGGAAAAGAATGCCTGCTACGGCTAGTTCCCAGGAGCAGAAGTCCTCCCCGGCTTCTACTAAATCCACCGCATGACGCTGGGTCTCCGCTGAGGGAGTCCGCGAGGGTGGGGGCACGTCTTCGACTCTTCAGCCACATCTGGGTTCAGTCGGATGTGGATCCTTGGGCGATGGAAATTGTATCCCAAGGCTACAAGCTGGAATTCGAAGACGTGCCTCCTCGCCGAGTCTTCAAATCGGCTTCACCAGCTTCTCCCCCAGAGAGGGAGATAATTTTAGCTGCAATTCAAAAGCTGTGTCGACAGCAGGTGATTATCAAGGTTCCCCTAATACAACAGGGAAAAGGGTACTATTCAACCCTATTCGTGGTCCCGAAACCGGATGGCTCGGTCAGACCCATTCTAAATTTAAAATCCCTAAACCTGTACTTGAGAAAGTTCAAGTTCAAGATGGAATCGCTCAGGGCAGTTATCTCCAGCCTGGAAGGGGGTGATTTTATGGTGTCACTGGACATAAAGGATGCATACCTTCACGTCCCCATATATCCTCATCAGGCTTACCTGAGATTCGCTGTACAGGACTGTCATTACCAGTTTCAGACGTTGCCGTTTGGGCTTTCCACGGCCCCGAGGGTTTTTACCAAGGTATTGGCGGAAATGATGGTGCTCCTGCGCAGACGAGGAGTCACAATTATCCCGTACTTGGACGATCTCCTGATAAAAGCGAGATCAAAGGAACAGTTGCAGAAAAGCGTGTCGCTCTCCCTGAGAGTACTGCAGCAGCATGGCTGGATTCTAAATCTACCAAAGTCACAGTTGGTTCCGACGACTCGACTGTCTTTCTTAGGCATGATTCTGGACACAGAACAAAAGAGGGTTTTTCTCCCGATGGAAAAAGCCCAGGAACTAGAGAACATGGTCAGAGACCTGTTAAAACCGAAAAGAGTGTCAGTCCATCAATGCACTCGAGTACTAGGGAAAATGGTGGCGACCTACAAAGCCATCCCCTTCGGCAGGTTTCATGCGAGTACTTTTCAGTGGGACCTTCTGGGCTAGTGGTCCGGGTCCCATCTTCAAATACATCAGAAAATAACCCTGTCCCCCAGGGCCAGGGTGTCTCTCCTGTGGTGACTGCAGAGTGCTCACCTTCTAGAGGGTCGCAGGTTCGGCATTCAAGACTGGGTTCTGATGACCACGGACGCGAGCCTCCGAGGATGGGCAGCAGTCACGCAAGGAAGACATTTTCAGGGACTATGGTCAAGCCTGGAGGCTTGTCTACACATCAACATACTGGAATTAAGGGCCATATACAACGGCCTACGACAAGCAGAGAATCTTCTTCACAACCTACCGGTACTGATTCAATCAGACAACGTCACAGCAGTGGCTCATGTAAACCGCCAAGGCGGGACAAGGAGCAGAGCGGCAATGGCGGAAGCCACCAGGATTCTACGCTTGGCAGAAAATCACGTAAGCGCTCTGTCAGCGGTATTCATTCCGGGAGTGGACAACTGGGAAGCAGACTTCCTCAGCAGACACGATCTCCATCCGGGAGAGTGGGGACTTCATCAAGAAGTTTTTGCAGAGATAACAAGTCTTTGGGGTCTTCCTCAAATAGACATGATGGCGTCACGCCTCAACAAGAAGCTTCGGAGGTATTGTGCCAGGTCAAGGGACCCTCAGGCAGTAGCGGTAGACGCCCTGGTGACACCATGGGTGTTTCTGTCGGTCTATGTGTTCCCTCCTCTTCTTCTCATCTCAAAAATATTGAGAATCATAAGACGAAAAAGAGTACAGACAGTACTCATTGTTCCAGATTGGTCTCGAAGGGCCTGGTATTCAGATCTTCAGGAGATGCTCACAGAAGATCCATGGCCTCTTCCTCTCAGGGAGGACCTGTTGCAGCAGGGTCCCTGCGTGTTCCATGACTTACCGCGGTTACGTTTGACGGCATGGTGGTTGAACGCCGAATCCTAGCTGGAAAGGGTATTCCAGGGGAAGTCATCCCTACTCTGATAAAGGCTAGGAAGGAGGTGACAGCGAAACATTATCACCGTATCTGGAGGAAATATGTATCTTAGTGTGAAGTCAAGAATGCTCCTACGGAAGATTTCCACCTGGGCCGTTTTCTCCACTTTCAACAGACAGGAGTGGATATGGGCCTAAAGTTAGGCTCCATAAAGGTACAGATTTCGGCCCTATCTATATTTTTCCAGAAGGAATTGGCTTCTCTCCCAGAAGTCCAGACTTTTGTAAAGGGAGTGCTGCACATCCAGCCTCCTTTTGTGCCCCCAGTGGCACCATGGGACCTTAACGTGGTGTTACAGTTCCTAAAATCTCACTGGTTTGAACCTCTTCAGACAGTTGAATTAAAATTTCTCACTTGGAAGGTGGTCATGTTGTTAGCCTTGGCATCTGCAAGGCGGGTGTCCGAATTGGCGGCCTTGTCTCATAAGAGCCCCTATCTCATTTTCCATGTGGATAGAGCAGAGTTGAGGACTCGTCCTCAATTTCTACCTAAGGTGGTGTCATCGTTTCATATGAACCAACCTATTGTGGTCCCTGTGGCTAAGGGAGACTTGGAGGATTCCATGTCCCTTGATGTAGTCAGGGCCTTAAAAATTTACGTAGCCAGGACGGCGCGGATTAGGAAAACAGAGGTACTGGTTGTCCTGTATGCAGCCAACAAGGTTGGCGCTCCTGCTTCTAAGCAGACTATTGCTCGCTGGATCTGTAACACGATTCAGCAGGCTCATTCTACGGCTGGATTCCCGTTACCAAATTCGATAACAGCCCATTCCACTAGGAAGGTGGGCTCATCTTGGGCGGCTGCCCGAGGCGTCTCGGCTTTACAACTTTGCCGAGCGGCGACTTGGTCGGGGTCAAACAGTTTTGCTAAATTCTACAAGTTTGATACCTTGGCTGAGGAGGACCTCATGTTTTCTCAATCGGTGCTGCAGAGTCATCCGCACTCTCCCGCCCGGTCTGGAGCTTTGGTATAATCCCCATGGTCCTTATGGAGTCCCCAGCATCCTCTAGGACGTAAGAGAAAATAAGATTTTAAACCTAGCGGTAAATCTTTTTCTCCTAGTCCGTAGAGGATGCTGGGCGCCCGTCCCAGTGCGGACATATTTCTGCAGGACTTGTATATAGTTGTTGCTTACATAAGGGTTATGTTACAGTTGGGATCAGTCGTTAGCAGATACTGTTTTGTTCATACTGTTAACTGGCTGCGTATATTCCAGGTTATACGGTGTGGATGGTGTGGGCTGGTATGAATCTTGCCCTTAGATTAACAAAAATCCTTTCCTCGTACTGTCCGTCTCCTCTGGGCACAGTTTCTCTAACTGATGTCTGGAGGAGGGGCATAGAGGGAGGAGCCAGTGCACACCAATTCTAAAGTTCTTTATAGTGCCCATGTCACCTGGGGAGCCCGTCTATACCCCATGGTCCTTACGGAGTCCCCAGCATCCTCTACGGACTAGGAGAAAACGATTTACCGGTAGGTTTAAAATCTTATTTTTAGTCACCATATCTCTCCTATATCTCTGCTTGTGCTGACTACACTACGCAGGGGTTTGGGTAAGAGGTATTGTGCTGCTGCCAATTGTACTGTGTTACCTGATACTGCCAGTTATATTATGTCTGCTTCTGAAGGTAACGGTTCTGGGGCTGAACACACTGCCGGTGTTGCTGAAGCCACAGATCCATATGGGGAGAATATAGCAGCTGTGGGCTCTGGTTCTGGGGGCTCCTTGCCCCCCAGTGGGACTGTGGCAACGGAGGTACATAATGACCCACCGTGGGCTGCTTTTTCCACGCTTCTATATATGCTAGTTAATAAACTAACACCCCCTATGGTACCCCCTATCCCGGTGCAACCGTATGTGGTCCATGCAGCTAATCCGCCATGGGCGGATGATTTATCTGCTCAATTGAAGAAGTTGAACCAGTCCCTGACTACTAAAAAGTCTGACCCTCGCTCGCCTAAGTCCAAGGGGTCCTCTAAGTGAGCTTTTATCTCCTCACAATCCACTGCTGTCACTGACACCTCGTCTGATGAAGACGGCACTTACACTGACCCCACAGATTCTGACTCAGATACTGCTGATGGGGAGGGTAGTTCACATGTGGATGTTCCTGATCTTTTGGAGGCTATTAAATTAATTTTACAGATTACGGATGATCCCGAGCCATCCGTCCCTCCTAAGAAACCAGATAGGTTCAAGCGTCAGAAGGTGGTTAAACAAGTTTTACCTCACTCTGACCACCTAGTGGACATACGTCAGGAACCCTGGGGAAACCCAGGTAAGAAGTTCGTGCCTCAAAAGAAGATGCTGGCTCGCTATCCCCTCGCGCCAGAGCTGTCTCAAAATTGGGAAATGCCTCTTCCAGTAGACTCACATGTGGCTAGGATGGTGGTCTCCTCAGCTCTACCTGTCACTACCGTCACGTCTCTAAAAGAGCCTACGGATAAACGTGTGGAGGGTTGTCTGAAAGCGATTTACACCCTCACGGGTGCTGCACAAAGGCCCACTATTGCAGCAACATGGGCTGCAGAGGCTATTGAAGCATGGGCCTTGGAGTTAGAAGCTGAAATCTCTTCTGACCATGCTAGACAATGCTTGTCATATATTGTCACAGCTTCTCGCTATATTAAAGAGGTGGCTTCTGATGCCGGTATCTTAGGAGCCAAGGCCTCTACTACATCAGTCCTGGCTCGCCGGATATTGTGGCTGAGATCCTGGTCTGTGGATTTGGACTCTAAGAAAACCCTGGAGGTACTCCCTTTTAAGGAAGATATTCTGTTTGGGGAGGACTTAAATAAGATAGTGGCTGACTTGGCTACTGCCAAAACTGCCTGTCTACCAAGTACCGCTCCTTCTGTGTCGAAGGCTAAAGATACTTCCTTTCGCCCCTTTCGTCCTTCAGGTAAAGCAAAAGGTCAGGCATACAACAAGCAGGCCCGCACTTCCAAACCTGGTAAGCCGAAGCTCAAAAGAGCCTGGGCTGCCCGTCAGGCAGCTTCCAAGACCGATAAGCCTGCCGCATGACGGGGCGGGCCACCCCCTGGGGGATCCCAGGGTGGGGGGCCGGCTTCTAGGGTATACCCAGGAATGGTTGAAGACCACTTCAGATGCCTGGGTACGGGAAGTCATCACTCGAGGTT
Organism: Pseudophryne corroboree; assembly: GCF_028390025.1. NCBI lineage: Eukaryota > Metazoa > Chordata > Amphibia > Anura > Myobatrachidae > Pseudophryne > Pseudophryne corroboree. Next base: position 409,013,741 of record NC_086448.1, read on the forward strand.
ACGCCATAACCTTCAAGAACCGACCCCCTCATCGATTTTGCTGGACAGACGTTTTTTTTTTGTTGGACCAGACAAAGGCAAACACTCTACATTCGGTGGTACAGACCCTCCGGGATACAGGAGTCGTAGTACAGGTGCCTCTTGCGCAGAGGAGCCGGGGGTACTATTCTCCGCTGTTTCTAGTCCCGAAACCGAATGGATCCTCCCGGCCCATTCTCAACCGAAAGGCATTGAACAGGTTTGTGAAGGTTTCCAAGTTCCGTATGGAAACCCTTCGCTCTATGGTTCTGGCCTTGGAACCTAGGGACTACATGGTCTCTCTGGACATATATAGGATGCTTACCTGCATATTCCTATAGCAGCATCACATCAGCAATACCTGAGGTTTGCGATTGGCAACCTCCATTACCAGTTTCGGGCGTTACCTTTTGGTTTAACTACAGCTCCGCGAGTTTTCACCAAAGTCATGGCGGTAATGATGGTGGTACTCCGCCGTCAAGGGGTCAGGATACGGCCGTATCTGGACGACTTGTTAATCCTGGCAAATTCCCCAGAAATTCTCCTTCGTCATCTGGATATGACTGTCCGGTTTCTACAAGCCCACGGGTGGCTCATCAACTGGAAGAAATCCTCCCTGGTCCCTGCTCAGAGCATGGTGCACCTGGGAGCGCTATTGGACACTCACAACCAGAGATTGTTCTTGTCTCAGGAGAAAGTCCTGAAGCTTCAGGACAGGATTCGTTGCTTACTTTCTCGTCCGCAAGTGTCGATACATTCGGCCATGCAGGTGCTGGGCCTCATGGTTTCAGCATTCAACATGGTGGAGTATGCTCAATTCCATTCTCGCCCCCTCCAGAAGCTGATTCTAGCCAAGTGGGATGGCCTGCCTCACCGGATCAGGTCTCACATGATCTCATTGACTCCGGAGGTCCGTCTGTCGCTGCTCTGGTGGCTCAAGGACCGACAATTGTGCAGGGGCCGTCCCTTCTGGATATCCGACTGGGTCCTGTTGACGACAGATGCCAGTCTAAGAGGTTGGGGCACGGTGTTGGAGCAACACTCCCTTCAGGGTCGGTGGACCAAGGAGGAATCCCTCCTCCCGATCAACATTCTGGAATTGTGGGCGGTCTTCAATGCGTTGAACCTGGCCCAGCATTTAATTCAGAACCGTCCTGTTCAAGTACAGTCGGACAACGCCACCACAGTGGCTTACATAAATCATCAAGGCGGCACTTTAAGCCGTTTGGCAATGAAGGAAGTCTCACGGATTCTACATTGGGCGGAACGCCATCTACCGGCCATATCGGCAATATTCATTCCGGGAGTCCTGAATTGGGAAGCGGACTTTCTCAGTCGTCAGGACGTACATGCCGGCGAGTGATACCTCCATCCAGAAGTGTTTCAACTCCTAGTGGAAAAGTGGGGCCTTCCAGACATAGATCTGATGGCGTCTCGACACAATCACAAGGTTCCGGTCTTCGGAGCAAGGACAAGGGATCCTCAAGCAGCAATCGTGGATGCGCTGGCGGTGCCGTGGAGGTTTTGGCTGCCGTACGTGTTCCCTCCGGTTTCACTCCTGCCCAGGGTAATTCGGAAGTTCAAGCAAGAAAGAGGAATTCTGCTTCTCATAGCTCCGGTGTGGCCCAGACGGCACTGGTTCTCAGACCTGCAGGGCCTATCGTCAGAGCGTCCAATTCTACTTCCGCAATGCCCAGACCTGCTCGTTCAGGGCCCCTGTGTCTACCAGGACCTAGCCCGGCTGTCTTTGACGGCGTGGCTCTTGAAGCTTCCGTCTTAAGGGCTAAAGGGTTTTCTGAGGCGGTCATTCAAACTATGTTGCGGGCCCGGAAACTGGCTTCTGCTCGGATTTACTATAGGGTCTGGCATTCTTACTTTGGTGCGCATCTAAAAATTATGACGCTTCCAAGTATAGTACAGCCAAGTTGTTGGCCTTTCTTCAGCAGGGCCTGGACTTAGGCCTGCGTCTGGCCTCCCTCAAGGTTCAAATATGTCGGTGTGGTTTCAGAGGAAGAGTGCGACCTTACCTGATGTGCATACCTTCACTCAGGGTGTGTTGCGTATCCAACCTCCCTATGTCCCGCCTGTGGCTCCTTGGGACTTGTCGGTGGTTTTGGAGGCGTTACAAGAGTCTCCGTTTGAACCTCTTGGTTCAGCTGATCTTAAGTGGCTTTCCCTTAAGGTGGTGTTTCTGCTGGCTATTGCTTCAGCTAGAAGAGTGTCGGATTTGGGTGCCTTGTCTTGTATGTCCGCATATCTGATAATTCACTGTGACCGGGCGGTTCTTAGGACTCGTCCCAGATATTTACCTAAGGTGGTTTCTTCGTTCCACCTTAACCAGGAGATCGTGGTTTCGGCACTTGTTTCTCCTGATCTGTCTCCTAAAGAGCGGTCTTTGGATGTGGTACGGGCTCTCCGTATCTATGTGAAGAGAACTGCTTCTGTTAGGAAATCTGACTCTCTCTTTGTGCTGTTTGGATTTCACAAACGGGGCTGGCCTGCTCACAAGCAAACTTTGGCCAGATGGATTAGAATGGTGATTGCACATGCTTATGTGAGGGCTGGTCTATCAGCTCCTGCTCACATTACGGCCCGTTCTACTCGGTCTGTTGGACCTTCTTGAGCAGCCCGCCGTGGTGCGACCCTTGAGCAATTGTGCAAGGCGGCTACGTGGTCCTCAGTGAACACGTTCATAAGGTTCTATGCCTCGATACTGCCGCATCCCAGGAAGCTTTCTTTGGACGCCGGGTTCTTGTGCCCGCTACAGTGCGTCCCCTCCCATAAGGACCTGCTTTAGGACATCCCCTATGTCTTTCCTTGTGGAGCCCAGTGTACCCCGCAGCAGAAAACGAGTGCTCCTGCGCAGACGAGGAGTCGCAATTATCCCGTACTTGGACGATCTCCTGATAAAAGCGAGATCAAAGGAACAGTTGCAGAAAAGCGTGTCGCTCTCCCTGAGAGTACTGCAGCAGCATGGCTGGATTCTAAATCTACCAAAGTCACAGTTGGTTCCGACGACTCGACTGTCTTTCTTAGGCATGATTCTGGACACAGAACAAAAGAGGGTTTTTCTCCCGATGGAAAAAGCCCAGGAACTAGAGAACATGGTCAGAGACCTGTTAAAACCGAAAAGAGTGTCAGTCCATCAATGCACTCGAGTACTAGGGAAAATGGTGGCGACCTACAAAGCCATCCCCTTCGGCAGGTTTCATGCGAGTACTTTTCAGTGGGACCTTCTGGGCTAGTGGTCCGGGTCCCATCTTCAAATACATCAGAAAATAACCCTGTCCCCCAGGGCCAGGGTGTCTCTCTTGTGGTGGCTGCAGAGTGCTCACCTTCTAGAGGGTCGCAGGTTCGGCATTCAAGACTGGGTTCTGATGACCACGGACGCGAGCGGTTACGTTTGACGGCATGGTGGTTGAACGCCGAATCCTAGCTGGAAAGGGTATTCCAGGGGAAGTCATCCCTACTCTGATAAAGGCTAGGAAGGAGGTGACAGCGAAACATTATCACCGTATCTGGAGGAAATATGTATCTTAGTGTGAAGTCAAGAATGCTCCTACGGAAGATTTCCACCTGGGCCGTTTTCTCCACTTTCTACAGACAGGAGTGGATATGGGCCTAAAGTTAGGCTCCATAAAGGTACAGATTTTGGCCCTATCTATATTTTTCCAGAAGGAATTGGCTTCTCTCCCAGAAGTCCAGACTTTTGTAAAGGGAGTGCTGCACATCCAGCCTCCTTTTGTGCCCCCAGTGGCACCATGGGACCTTAACGTGGTGTTACAGTTCCTAAAATCTCACTGGTTTGAACCTCTTCAGACAGTTGAATTAAAATTTCTCACTTGGAAGGTGGTCATGTTGTTAGCCTTGGCATCTGCAAGGCGGGTGTCCGAATTGGCGGCCTTGTCTCATAAGAGCCCCTATCTCATTTTCCATGTGGATAGAGCAGAGTTGAGGACTCGTCCTCAATTTCTACCTAAGGTGGTGTCATCGTTTCATATGAACCAACCTATTGTGGTCCCTGTGGCTAAGGGAGACTTGGAGGATTCCATGTCCCTTGATGTAGTCAGGGCCTTAAAAATTTACGTAGCCAGGACGGCTCGGATTAGGAAAGCAGAGGTACTGTTTGTCCTGTATGCAGCCAACAAGGTTGGCGCTCCTGCTTCTAAGCAGACTATTGCTCGCTGGATCTGTAACACGATTCAGCAGGCTCATTCTACGGCTGGATTCCCGTTACCAAATTCGATAAAGGCCCATTCCACTAGGAAGGTGGGCTCATCTTGGGCGGCTGCCCGAGGCGTCTCGGCTTTACAACTTTGCCGAGCGGCGACTTGGTCGGGGTCAAACACTTTTGCTAAATTCTACAAGTTTGATACCTTGGCTGAGGAGTACCTCATGTTTGCTCAATCGGTGCTGCAGAGTCATCCGCACTCTCCCGCCCGGTCTGGAGCTTTGGTATAATCCCCATGGTCCTTATGGAGTCCCCAGCATCCTCTAGGACGTAAGAGAAAATAAGATTTTAAACCTAGCGGTAAATCTTTTTCTCCTAGTCCGTAGAGGATGCTGGGCGCCCGTCCCAGTGCGGACATATTTCTGCAGGACTTGTATATAGTTGTTGCTTACATAAGGGTTATGTTACAGTTGGGATCAGTCATTAGCAGATACTGTTTTGTTCATACTGTTAACTGGCTGCGTATATTCCAGGTTATACGGTGTGGATGGTGTGGGCTGGTATGAATCTTGCCCTTAGATTAACAAAAATCCTTTCCTCGTACTGTCCGTCTCCTCTGGGCACAGTTTCTCTAACTGATGTCTGGAGGAGGGGCATAGAGGGAGGAGCCAGTGCACACCAATTCTAAAGTTCTTTATAGTGCCCATGTCACCTGGGGAGCCCGTCTATACCCCATGGTCCTTACGGAGTCCCCAGCATCCTCTACGGACTAGGAGAAAACGATTTACCGGTAGGTTTAAAATCTTATTTTTAGTCACCATATCTCTCCTATATCTCTGCTTGTGCTGACTACACTGCGCAGAGGTTTGGGTAAGAGGTATTGTGCTGCTGCCAATTGTACTGTGTTACCTGATACTGCCAGTTATATTATGTCTGCTTCTGAAGGTAACGGTTCTGGGGCTGAACACACTGCCGGTGTTGCTGAAGCCACAGATCCATATGGGGAGAATATAGCAGCTGTGGGCTCTGGTTCTGGGGGCTCCTTGCCCCCCAGTGGGACTGTGGCAACGGAGGTACATAATGACCCACCGTGGGCTGCTTTTTCCACGCTTCTATATATGCTAGTTAATAAACTAACACCCCCTATGGTACCCCCTATCCCGGTGCAACCGTACGTGGTCCATGCAGCTAATCCGCCGTGGGCGGATGATTTATCTGCTCAATTGAAGAAGTTGAACCAGTCCCTGACTACTAAAAAGTCTGACCCTCGCTCGCCTAAGTCCAAGGGGTCCTCTAAGTGAGCTTTTATCTCCTCACAATCCACTGCTGTCACTGACACCTCGTCTGATGAAGACGGCACTTACACTGACCCCACAGATTCTGACTCAGATACTGCTGATGGGGAGGGTAGTTCACATGTGGATGTTCCTGATCTTTTGGAGGCTATTAAATTAATTTTACAGATTACGGATGATCCCGAGCCATCCGTCCCTCCTAAGAAACCAGATAGGTTCAAGCGTCAGAAGGTGGTTAAACAAGTTTTACCTCACTCTGACCACCTAGTGGACATACGTCAGGAACCCTGGGGAAACCCAGGTAAGAAGTTCGTGCCTCAAAAGAAGATGCTGGCTCGCTATCCCCTCGCGCCAGAGCTGTCTCAAAATTGGGAAATGCCTCTTCCAGTAGACTCACATGTGGCTAGGATGGTGGTCTCCTCAGCTCTACCTGTCACTACCGTCACGTCTCTAAAAGAGCCTACGGATAAACGTGTGGAGGGTTGTCTGAAAGCGATTTACACCCTCACGGGTGCTGCACAAAGGCCCACTATTGCAGCAACATGGGCTGCAGAGGCTATTGAAGCATGGGCCTTGGAGTTAGAAGCTGAAATCTCTTCTGACCATGCTAGACAATGCTTGTCATATATTGTCACAGCTTCTCGCTATATTAAAGAGGTGGCTTCTGATGCCGGTATCTTAGCAGCCAAGGCCTCTACTACATCAGTCCTGGCTCACCGGATATTGTGGCTGAGATCCTGGTCTGTGGATTTGGACTCTAAGAAAACCCTGGAGGTACTCCCTTTTAAGGAAGATATTCTGTTTGGGGAGGACTTAAATAAGATAGTGGCTGACTTGGCTACTGCCAAAACTGCCTGTCTACCAAGTACCGCTCCTTCTGTGTCGAAGGCTAAAGGTACTTCCTTTCGCCCCTTTCGTCCTTCAGGTAAAGCAAAAGGTCAGGCGTACAACAAGCAGGCCCGCACTTCCAAACCTGGTAAGCCGAAGCTCAAAAGAGCCTGGGCTGCCCGTCAGGCAGCTTCCAAGACCGATAAGCCTGCCGCATGACGGGGCGGGCCACCCCCTGGGGGATCCCAGGGTGGGGGGCCGGCTTCTAGGGTATACCCAGGAATGGTTGAAGACCACTTCAGATGCCTGGGTACGGGAAGTCATCACTCGAGGTTACGCCATAACCTTCAAGAACCGACCCCCTCATCGATTTTGCTGGACAGACGTTTTTTTTTTGTTGGACCAGACAAAGGCAAACACTCTACATTCGGTGGTACAGACCCTCCGGGATACAGGAGTCGTAGTACAGGTGTCTCTTGCGCAGAGGAGCCGGGGGTACTATTCTCCGCTGTTTCTAGTCCCGAAACCGAATGGATCCTCCCGGCCCATTCTCAACCGAAAGGCATTGCACAGGTTTGTGAAGGTTTCCAAGTTCCGTATGGAAACCCTTCGCTCTATGGTTCTGGCCTTGGAACCTAGGGACTACATGGTCTCTCTGGACATACAGGATGCTTACCTGCATATTCCTATAGCAGCATCACATCAGCAATACCTGAGGTTTGCGATTGGCAACCTCCATTACCAGTTTCGGGCGTTACCTTTTGGTTTAACTACAGCTCCGCAAGTTTTCACCAAAGTCATGGCGGTAATGATGGTGGTACTCCGCCGTCAAGGGGTCAGGATACGGCCGTATCTGGACGACTTGTTAATCCTGGCAAATTCCCCAGAAATTCTCCTTCGTCATCTGGATATGACTGTCCGGTTTCTACAAGCCCACGGGTGGCTCATCAACTGGAAGAAATCCTCCCTGGTCCCTGCTCAGAGCATGGTGCACCTGGGAGCGCTATTGGACACTCACAACCAGAGATTGTTCTTGTCTCAGGAGAAAGTCCTGAAGCTTCAGGACAGGATTCGTTGCTTCCTTTCTCGTCCGCAAGTGTCGATACATTCGGCCATGCAGGTGCTGGGCCTCATGGTGTCAGCATTCGACATGATGGAGTATGCTCAATTCCATTCTCGCCCCCTCCAGAAGCTGATTCTAGCCAAGTGGGATGGCCTGCCTCACCGGATCAGGTCTCACATGATCTCATTGACTCCGGAGGTCCGTCTGTCGCTGCTCTGGTGGCTCAAGGACCGACAATTGTGCAGGGGCCGTCCCTTCTGGATATCCGACTGGGTCCTGTTGACGACAGATGCCAGTCTAAGAGGTTGGGGCACGGTGTTGGAGCAACACTCCCTTCAGGGTCGGTGGACCAAGGAGGAATCCCTCCTCCCGATCAACATTCTGGAATTGTGGGCGGTCTTCAATGCGTTGAACCTGGCCCAGCATTTAATTCAGAACCGTCCTGTTCAAGTACAGTCGGACAACGCCACCACAGTGGCTTACATAAATCATCAAGGCGGCACTTGAAGCCGTTTGGCAATGAAGGAAGTCTCACGGATTCTACATTGGGTGGAACGCCATCTACCGGCCATATCGGCAATATTCATTCCGGGAGTCCTGAATTGGGAAGCGGACTTTCTCAGTCGTCAGGACGTACATGCCGGCGAGTGATACCTCCATCCAGAAGTGTTTCAACTCCTAGTGGAAAAGTGGGGCCTTCCAGACGTAGATCTGATGGCGTCTCGACACAATCACAAGGTTCCGGTCTTCGGAGCAAGGACAAGGGATCCTCAAGCAGCAATCGTGGATGCGCTGGCGGTGCCGTGGAGGTTTTGGCTGCCGTACGTGTTCCCTCCGGTTTCACTCCTGCCCAGGGTAATTCGGAAGTTCAAGCAAGAAAGAGGAATTCTGCTTCTCATAGCTCCGGCGTGGCCCAGACGGCACTGGTTCTCAGACCTGCAGGGCCTATCGTCAGAGCGTCCAATTCTACTTCCGCAATGCCCAGACCTCCTCGTTCAGGGCCCCTGTGTCTACCAGGACCTAGCCCGGCTGTCTTTGACGGCGTGGCTCTTGAAGCTTCCGTCTTAAGGGCTAAAGGGTTTTCTGAGGCGGTCAGTCAAACTATGTTGCGGGCCCGGAAACTGGCTTCTGCTCGGATTTACTCTAGGGTCTGGCATTCTTACTTTGGTGCGCATCTAAAAATTATGACGCTTCCAAGTATAGTACAGCCAAGTTGTTGGCCTTTCTTCAGCAGGGCCTGGACTTAGGCCTGCGTCTGGCCTCCCTCAAGGTTCAAATATGTCGGTGTGGTTTCAGAGGAAGAGTGCGACCTTACCAGATGTGCATACCTTCACTCAGGGTGTGTTGCGTATCCAACCTCCCTATGTCCCGCCTGTGGCTCCTTGGGACTTGTCGGTGGTTTTGGAGGCGTTACAAGAGTCTCCGTTTGAACCTCTTGGTTCAGCTGATCTTAAGTGGCTTTCCCTTAAGGTGGTGTTTCTGCTGGCTATTGCTTCAGCTAGAAGAGTGTCGGATTTGGGTGCCTTGTCTTGTATGTCCGCATATCTGATATTTCACTGTGACCGGGCGGTTCTTAGGACTCGTCCCAGATATTTACCTAAGGTGGTTTCTTCGTTCCACCTTAACCAGGAGATCGTGGTTTCGGCACTTGTTTCTCCTGATCTGTCTCCTAAAGAGCGGTCTTTGGATGTGGTACGGGCTCTCCGTATCTATGTGAAGAGAACTGCTTCTGTTAGGAAATCTGATTCTCTCTTTGTGCTGTTTGGATTTCACAAACGGGGCTGGCCTGCTCACAAGCAAACTTTGGCCAGATGGATTAGAATGGTGATTGCACATGCTTATGTGAGGGCTGGTCTATCAGCTCCTGCTCACATTACGGCCCATTCTACTCGGTCTGTTGGACCTTCTTGAGCAGCCCGCCGTGGTGCGACCCTTGAGCAATTGTGCAAGGCGGCTACGTGGTCCTCAGTGAACACGTTCATAAGGTTCTATGCCTCGATACTGCCGCATCCCAGGAAGCTTTCTTTGGACGCCGGGTTCTTGTGCCCGCTACAGTGCGTCCCCTCCCATAAGGACCTGCTTTAGGACATCCCCTATGTCTTTCCTTGTGGAGCCCAGTGTACCCCGCAGCAGAAAACGAGTGCTCCTGCGCAGACGAGGAGTCGCAATTATCCCGTACTTGGACGATCTCCTGATAAAAGCGAGATCAAAGGAACAGTTGCAGAAAAGCGTGTCGCTCTCCCTGAGAGTACTGCAGCAGCATGGCTGGATTCTAAATCTACCAAAGTCACAGTTGGTTCCGACGACTCGACTGTCTTTCTTAGGCATGATTCTGGACACAGAACAAAAGAGGGTTTTTCTCCCGATGGAAAAAGCCCAGGAACTAGAGAACATGGTCAGAGACCTGTTAAAACCGAAAAGAGTGTCAGTCCATCAATGCACTCGAGTACTAGGGAAAATGGTGGCGACCTACAAAGCCATCCCCTTCGGCAGGTTTCATGCGAGTACTTTTCAGTGGGACCTTCTGGGCTAGTGGTCCGGGTCCCATCTTCAAATACATCAGAAAATAACCCTGTCCCCCAGGGCCAGGGTGTCTCTCCTGTGGTGGCTGCAGAGTGCTCACCTTCTAGAGGGTCGCAGGTTCGGCATTCAAGACTGGGTTCTGATGACCACGGACGCGAGCCTCCGAGGATGGGCAGCAGTCACGCAAGGAAGACATTTTCAGGGACTATGGTCAAGCCTGGAGGCTTGTCTACACATCAACATACTGGAATTAAGGGCCATATACAACGGCCTACGACAAGCAGAGAATCTTCTTCACAACCTACCGGTACTGATTCAATCAGACAACGTCACAGCAGTGGCTCATGTAAACCGCCAAGGCGGGACAAGGAGCAGAGCGGCAATGGCGGAAGCCACCAGGATTCTACGCTGGGCAGAAAATCACGTAAGCGCTCTGTCAGCGGTATTCATTCCGGGAGTGGACAACTGGGAAGCAGACTTCCTCAGCAGACACGATCTCCATCCGGGAGAGTGGGGACTTCATCAAGAAGTTTTTGCAGAGATAACAAGTCTTTGGGGTCTTCCTCAAATAGACATGATGGCGTCACGCCTCAACAAGAAGCTTCGGAGGTATTGTGCCAGGTCAAGGGACCCTCAGGCAGTAGCGGTAGACGCCCTGGTGACACCATGGGTGTTTCTGTCGGTCTATGTGTTCCCTCCTCTTCTTCTCATCTCAAAAATATTGAGAATCATAAGACGAAAAAGAGTACAGACAGTACTCATTGTTCCAGATTGGTCTCGAAGGGCCTGGTATTCAGATCTTCAGGAGATGCTCACAGAAGATCCATGGCCTCTTCCTCTCAGGGAGGACCTGTTGCAGCAGGGTCCCTGCGTGTTCCAAGACTTACCGCGGTTACGTTTGACGGCATGGTGGTTGAACGCCGAATCCTAGCTGGAAAGGGTATTCCAGGGGAAGTCATCCCTACTCTGATAAAGGCTAGGAAGGAGGTGACAGCGAAACATTATCACCGTATCTGGAGGAATATGTATCTTAGTGTGAAGTCAAGAATGCTCCTACGGAAGATTTCCACCTGGGCCGTTTTCTCCACTTTCTACAGACAGGAGTTGATATGGGCCTAAAGTTAGGCTCCATAAAGGTACAGATTTTGGCCCTATCTATATTTTTCCAGAAGGAATTGGCTTCTCTCCCAGAAGTCCAGACTTTTGTAAAGGGAGTGCTGCACATCCAGCCTCCTTTTGTGCCCCCAGTGGCACCATGGGACCTTAACGTGGTGTTACAGTTCCTAAAATCTCACTGGTTTGAACCTCTTCAGACAGTTGAATTAAAATTTCTCACTTGGAAGGTGGTCATGTTGTTAGCCTTGGCATCTGCAAGGCGGGTGTCCGAATTGGCGGCCTTGTCTCATAAGAGCCCCTATCTCATTTTCCATGTGGATAGAGCAGAGTTGAGGACTCGTCCTCAATTTCTACCTAAGGTGGTGTCATCGTTTCATATGAACCAACCTATTGTGGTCCCTGTGGCTAAGGGAGACTTGGAGGATTCCATGTCCCTTGATGTAGTCAGGGCCTTAAAAATTTACGTAGCCAGGACGGCTCGGATTAGGAAAACAGAGGTACTGTTTGTCCTGTATGCAGCCAACAAGGTTGGCGCTCCTGCTTCTAAGCAGACTATTGCTCGCTGGATCTGTAACACGATACAGCAGGCTCATTCTACGGCTGGATTCCCGTTACCAAATTCGATAAAGGCCCATTCCACTAGGAAGGTGGGCTCATCTTGGGCGGCTGCCCGAGGCGTCTCGGCTTTACAACTTTGCCGAGCGGCGACTTGGTCGGGGTCAAACACTTTTGCTAAATTCTACAAGTTTGATACCTTGGCTGAGGAGGACCTCATGTTTGCTCAATCGGTGCTGCAGAGTCATCCGCACTCTTCCGCCCGGTCTGGAGCTTTGGTATAATCCCCATGGTCCTTATGGAGTCCCCAGCATCCTCTAGAACGTAAGAGAAAATAAGATTTTAAACCTACCGGTAAACTTTTTCTCCTAGTCGTAGAGGATGCTGGGCGCCCGTCCCAGTGCGGACATATTTCTGCAGGACTTGTATATAGTTGTTGCTTACATAAGGGTTATGTTACAGTTGGGATCAGTCGTTAGCAGATACTGTTTTGTTCATACTGTTAACTGGCTGCGTATATTCCAGGTTATACGGTGTGGATGGTGTGGGCTGGTATGAATCTTGCCCTTAGATTAACAAAAATCCTTTCCTCGTACTGTCCGTCTCCTCTGGGCACAGTTTCTCTAACTGATGTCTGGAGGAGGGGCATAGAGGGAGGAGCCAGTGCACACCAATTCTAAAGTTCTTTATAGTGCCCATGTCACCTGGGGAGCCCGTCTATACCCCATGGTCCTTACGGAGTCCCCAGCATCCTCTACGGACTAGGAGAAAACGATTTACCGGTAGGTTTAAAATCTTATTTTTAGTCACCATATCTCTCCTATATCTCTGCTTGTGCTGACTACACTACGCAGGGGTTTGGGTAAGAGGTATTGTGCTGCTGCCAATTGTACTGTGTTACCTGATACTGCCAGTTATATTATGTCTGCTTCTGAAGGTAACGGTTCTGGGGCTGAACACACTGCCGGTGTTGCTGAAGCCACAGATCCATATGGGGAGAATATAGCAGCTGTGGGCTCTGGTTCTGGGGGCTCCTTGCCCCCCAGTGGGACTGTGGCAACGGAGGTACATAATGACCCACCGTGGGCTGCTTTTTCCACGCTTCTATATATGCTAGTTAATAAACTAACACCCCCTATGGTACCCCCTATCCCGGTGCAACCGTACGTGGTCCATGCAGCTAATCCGCCGTGGGCGGATGATTTATCTGCTCAATTGAAGAAGTTGAACCAGTCCCTGACTACTAAAAAGTCTGACCCTCGCTCGCCTAAGTCCAAGGGGTCCTCTAAGTGAGCTTTTATCTCCTCACAATCCACTGCTGTCACTGACACCTCGTCTGATGAAGACGGCACTTACACTGACCCCACAGATTCTGACTCAGATACTGCTGATGGGGAGGGTAGTTCACATGTGGATGTTCCTGATCTTTTGGAGGCTATTAAATTAATTTTACAGATTACGGATGATCCCGAGCCATCCGTCCCTCCTAAGAAACCAGATAGGTTCAAGCGTCAGAAGGTGGTTAAACAAGTTTTACCTCACTCTGACCACCTAGTGGACATACGTCAGGAACCCTGGGGAAACCCAGGTAAGAAGTTCGTGCCTCAAAAGAAGATGCTGGCTCGCTATCCCCTCGCGCCAGAGCTGTCTCAAAATTGGGAAATGCCTCTTCCAGTAGACTCACATGTGGCTAGGATGGTGGTCTCCTCAGCTCTACCTGTCACTACCGTCACGTCTCTAAAAGAGCCTACGGATAAACGTGTGGAGGGTTGTCTGAAAGCGATTTACACCCTCACGGGTGCTGCACAAAGGCCCACTATTGCAGCAACATGGGCTGCAGAGGCTATTGAAGCATGGGCCTTGGAGTTAGAAGCTGAAATCTCTTCTGACCATGCTAGACAATGCTTGTCATATATTGTCACAGCTTCTCGCTATATTAAAGAGGTGGCTTCTTAGCAGCCAAGGCCTCTACTACATCAGTCCTGGCTCGCCAGGTATTGTGGCTGAGATCCTGGTCTGTGGATTTGGACTCTAAGAAAACCCTGGAGGTACTCCCTTTTAAGGAAGATATTCTGTTTGGGGAGGACTTAAAATAAGATAGTGGCTGACTTGGCTACTGCCAAAACTGCCTGTCTACCAAGTACCGCTCCTTCTGTGTCGAAGGCTAAAGGTACTTCCTTTCGCCCCTTTCGTCCTTCAGGTAAAGCAAAAGGTCAGGCGTACAACAAGCAGGCCCGCACTTCCAAACCTGGTAAGCCGAAGCTCAAAAGAGCCTGGGCTGCCCGTCAGGCAGCTTCCAAGACCGATAAGCCTGCCGCATGACGGGGCGGGCCACCCCCTGGGGGATCCCAGGGTGGGGGGCCGGCTTCTAGGGTATACCCAGGAATGGTTGAAGACCACTTCAGATGCCTGGGTACGGGAAGTCATCACTCGAGGTTACGCCATAACCTTCAAGAACCGACCCCCTCATCGATTTTGCTGGACAGACGTTTTTTTTTTGTTGGACCAGACAAAGGCAAACACTCTACATTCGGTGGTACAGACCCTCCGGGATACAGGAGTCGTAGTACAGGTGCCTCTTGCGCAGAGGAGCCGGGGGTACTATTCTCCGCTGTTTCTAGTCCCGAAACCGAATGGATCCTCCCGGCCCATTCTCAACCGAAAGGCATTGAACAGGTTTGTGAAGGTTTCCAAGTTCCGTATGGAAACCCTTCGCTCTATGGTTCTGGCCTTGGAACCTAGGGACTACATGGTCTCTCTGGACATACAGGATGCTTACCTGCATATTCCTATAGCAGCATCACATCAGCAATACCTGAGGTTTGCGATTGGCAACCTCCATTACCAGTTTCGGGCGTTACCTTTTGGTTTAACTACAGCTCCGCGAGTTTTCACCAAAGTCATGGCGGTAATGATGGTGGTACTCCGCCGTCAAGGGGTCAGGATACGGCCGTATCTGGACGACTTGTTAATCCTGGCAAATTCCCCAGAAATTCTCCTTCGTCATCTGGATATGACTGTCCGGTTTCTACAAGCCCACGGGTGGCTCATCAACTGGAAGAAATCCTCCCTGGTCCCTGCTCAGAGCATGGTGCACCTGGGAGCGCTATTGGACACTCACAACCAGAGATTGTTCTTGTCTCAGGAGAAAGTCCTGAAGCTTCAGGACAGGATTCGTTGCTTCCTTTCTCGTCCGCAAGTGTCGATACATTCGGCCATGCAGGTGCTGGGCCTCATGGTGTCAGCATTCGACATGGTGGAGTATGCTCAATTCCATTCTCGCCCCCTCCAGAAGCTGATTCTAGCCAAGTGGGATGGCCTGCCTCACCGGATCAGGTCTCACATGATCTCATTGACTCCGGAGGTCCGTCTGTCGCTGCTCTGGTGGCTCAAGGACCGACAATTGTGCAGGGGCCGTCCCTTCTGGATATCCGACTGGGTCCTGTTGACGACAGATGCCAGTCTAAGAGGTTGGGGCACGGTGTTGGAGCAACACTCCCTTCAGGGTCGGTGGACCAAGGAGGAATCCCTCCTCCGATCAACATTCTGGAATTGTGGGCGGTCTTCAATGCGTTGAACCTGGCCCAGCATTTAATTCAGAACCGTCCTGTTCAAGTACAGTCGGACAACGCCACCACAGTGGCTTACATAAATCATCAAGGCGGCACTTGAAGCCGTTTGGCAATGAAGGAAGTCTCACGGATTCTACATTGGGCGGAACGCCATCTACCGGCCATATCGGCAATATTCATTCCGGGAGTCCTGAATTGGGAAGCGGACTTTCTCAGTCGTCAGGACGTACATGCCGGCGAGTGATACCTCCATCCAGAAGTGTTTCAACTCCTAGTGGAAAAGTGGGGCCTTCCAGACGTAGATCTGATGGCGTCTCGACACAATCACAAGGTTCCGGTCTTCGGAGCAAGGACAAGGGATCCTCAAGCAGCAATCGTGGATGCGCTGGCGGTGCCGTGGAGGTTTTGGCTGCCGTACGTGTTCCCTCCGGTTTCACTCCTGCCCAGGGTAATTCGGAAGTTCAAGCAAGAAAGAGGAATTCTGCTTCTCATAGCTCCGGCGTGGCCCAGACGGCACTAGTTCTCAGACCTGCAGGGCCTATCGTCAGAGCATCCAATTCTACTTCCGCAATGCCCAGACCTCCTCGTTCAGGGCCCCTGTGTCTACCAGGACCTAGCCCGGCTGTCTTTGACGGCGTGGCTCTTGAAGCTTCCGTCTTAAGGGCTAAAGGGTTTTCTGAGGCGGTCATTCAAACTATGTTGCGGGCCCGGAAACTGGCTTCTGCTCGGATTTACTATAGGGTCTGGCATTCTTACTTTGGTGCGCATCTAAAAATTATGACGCTTCCAAGTATAGTACAGCCAAGTTGTTGGCCTTTCTTCAGCAGGGCCTGGACTTAGGCCTGCGTCTGGCCTCCCTCAAGGTTCAAATATGTCGGTGTTGTTTCAGAGGAAGAGTGCGACCTTACCTGATGTGCATACCTTCACTCAGGGTGTGTTGCGTATCCAACCTCCCTATGTCCCGCCTGTGGCTCCTTGGGACTTGTCGGTGGTTTTGGAGGCGTTACAAGAGTCTCCGTTTGAACCTCTTGGTTCAGCTGATCTTAAATGGCTTTCCCTTAAGGTGGTGTTTCTGCTGGCTATTGCTTCAGCTAGAAGAGTGTCGGATTTGGGTGCCTTGTCTTGTATGTCCGCATATCTGATATTTCACTGTGACCGGGCGGTTCTTAGGACTCGTCCCAGATATTTACCTAAGGTGGTTTCTTCGTTCCACCTTAACCAGGAGATCGTGGTTTCGGCACTTGTTTCTCCTGATCTGTCTCCTAAAGAGCGGTCTTTGGATGTGGTACGGGCTCTCCGTATCTATGTGAAGAGAACTGCTTCTGTTAGGAAATCTGATTCTCTCTTTGTGCTGTTTGGATTTCACAAACGGGGCTGGCCTGCTCACAAGCAAACTTTGGCCAGATGGATTAGAATGGTGATTGCACATGCTTATGTGAGGGCTGGTCTATCAGCTCCTGCTCACATTACGGCCCATTCTACTCGGTCTGTTGGACCTTCTTGAGCAGCCCGCCGTGGTGCGACCCTTGAGCAATTGTGCAAGGCGGCTACGTGGTCCTCAGTGAACACGTTCATAAGGTTCTATGCCTCGATACTGCCGCATCCCAGGAAGCTTTCTTTGGACGCCGGGTTCTTGTGCCCGCTACAGTGCGTCCCCTCCCATAAGGACCTGCTTTAGGACATCCCCTATGTCTTTCCTTGTGGAGCCCAGTGTACCCCGCAGCAGAAAACGAGTTTTATGGTAAGAGTTTAAACTCTTTCTGCGAATTAAACTGGGCTCCACAAGGCGCCCACCCTGACGCTCTTAGCTTCTTTGGGTTGGTATGGCATTAGCCGCTGACACTTCTCCTGTTGTGAGAGTGTGGTGTATGTGGCTACTAACCATTGTCGTCTCTTTTCCTGCTACTGCATTGGGCTGGTTAACTAAAAACTGAGCTCCTGTGCAGGGTTGCGGGGTTATAGAGGAGGCGGCGCTATGCATTCTGAGAACAGTCAAAGCTTTTCAGCCTGTTGGTGCCTCGGATCAAGATCCTACTCTACACCCTCTATGTCTTTCCTTGTGGAGCCCAGTGTACCTCGCAGAAAGAGTTTTAACAAAGGTAAGTTCTTACCATAAAACTCATTTTTGATACCTACCGGTAAATCCTTTTCTCCTAGTCCGTAGAGGATGCTGGGCGCCCGTCCCAGTGCATACTTTACCTGCAGTTTAGTTATTAGAGTTACACAAGTTGTGTTATATTAGTTCAGCATGTTGCTGCAATTGGTTCATGCCTGTTGGCGGGTGGTATGTTGATTGCCATGTGTGCGGCATGGTTGAGGTGTGAGCTGGGATGTATCTCACCACTAGTATTTAAGTAAATCCTTTCCTCGAAATGTCCATCTCCTTGGGCACAGTTCCTATAACTGAGGTCTGGAGGAGGGGCATAGAGGGAGGAGCCAGTTCACACCCATTGAAAAGTCTTAAGAGTGCCCATGGCTCCTGCGGAACAGTCTATACCCCATGGTCATGAAGTGGACCCCAGCATCCTCTACGGACTAGGAGAAAAGGATTTACCGGTAGGTATCAAAATCCTGTTGTTACATTAGTAAGTCCCGAGAGTGCCACAGTATTTCAGCTTATACTACCTGTCATCCCACTAAGGGCACCCGGGCTATTGTGCAGTATTTTGGACATAGGTTTGAATCCCAAGCTAAGCTTGTTATTTTTATACTAGTCTGCATTGTTGTTTGTGGCTCTATACTATGTAATGCACAAGTCTTTTAACAACAGTAGTCAAATCTTCTAGTGGACTTATTAGTGAAACCCAATAGACAGCTTTCTTTTCTTTTTTGTTTACTCATATATTGTCAAATCGGCGCACAATATCTTACATAAAAATATCCAGACGAATTTGGTCGGATATATTCTTAATTGAGAGATTTCTGTGTTCCAAAAGTCCCGTAATTCATATGTCTTTCAGGTCTGTGAATCAATTTCTTTTATCTCAAAAAAAGAAAAAAGATCATGGTGCAGATCCACTTAATCAGGGACAAGGATTTATTTTACACAGGAAAACTCACATTTAAAACAGATAAAACAAGCATATAACCAATGAAGGCACGAGATGCTGTCGTCACTGGTAGTCAGAGTTACCCTCCTATGATGGTCTCAGGGCTGCACTCAAGGTTCCGGATACCATATGAGTGCAAAGGGCAGCTCCAACGTCCCTGGTCAGATCCAAACATCAATTCCCAATCACCAACTGCTCAACGCGTTTCGGACAACTGCGGTCCTTCGTCAGGAGCATAGTTGTGAATGGGAAACATACAAGTATTTATAGCAAAAGATAATTGGAAAACAAGTCCACATGTGGCGCTTTTTTCCCGCCCGGAATCACCGGCCATGACGTCCATCACCGGAAGTTCCACTAACCGGAACCGGAAATAGATGTGCGTTCCACCGCCGATGTCCGGAAGTTCGCTATGCGTTCCATATGCGATGTCCGGAAATTCCTTATGTGTTCCATCGACTGGTGTCCGCAAAAAAGAGTCCCAAATACAGAAATCCATGGTTTGAAATGGAGTCTCTTTAATCCCAATGAGTCCAAATCCATAGATCAGGCATATAAACAAAAATATATATATATGTATTAAGAAAATATTCAAATACATTAAAATATTTTTAAAATTATGGAGACATATTGAGAATATTGAGAACTGTAAAAGGGTATATAAAAGAAAGGACATTTTCATAATAAAGAAAAGAAAAAATATTTTCCTAGCAGAAATGGGCATTATAAAAACCATTTTAATTCGAAATCCCCATTTAAACCTTCTGGGGTTAGGGTTTTTAATTTAAAAATCAACCTCATCTCGGATTTAGCTAATTTGCTCTCAATATCCTTATTTCTTTTTTCTTTTTTTGAGATAACAGAAATTGATTCACAGACCTGAAAGACATATGAATTACGGGACTTTTGGAACACAGAAATCTCTCCATTAAGAATATATCCGACCAAATTCGTCTGGATATTTTTATGTAAGATATTGTGCGCCGATTTGACAAAACCTTTTGTTATAGTATCTGTTGGGATTGTTTGTGAAGGTCCCTACCTGTTTTAATTGGCTGCACCATATTTTGGCAGCGCATCTATTCACCGCCCCTTTTTTTGCATTACTCATATATTGAACAGAGTGCCAGCCATGACATATATAGCTATAGATAGATACATATGTACACACACGGATGTGGTTATGTGTCACAATACCGACGCCGGGATCCCAAAACCTGAATATCCAGCTGGCTGACATGCCGACCAACAGAGGCTATTCCCACTCGTGGGTGTACACGACACCCATAGAGTGGGAATAGAACCTGTGGCGAGCGCAGCGAGCCACCAAGCACACTGCATGGCAATCATAATGAGCCCGCAAGTGGCTTCGTTGCACTCGCTATCCCCACTGGCCATCTAAATGCCGGGATACCAGCGTCTCGATGGTGACTGGTGGTCTTACAACCGCCAGTCACTCAAACCCAAGCCATACACACACACACATACATATGTATATACTGTATATAGATAGATATATATTAGGCAGTACGGATGGTGTAATGATTAGCATTACTGCCTCACAGCACTGAGGTCATGGGTTCGATTCCCACCCTAACTGTGCAGAGTTTGTATATTCTCCCCGTACTTGCGTGGGTTTCCTCTGGGTACTCCGGTTTTCTCCCACAATCCAAAAATATACTGGTAGGTTAATTGGATTCCAGCAAAAAAAAAAAAATTAACACTAACGTGAATGTGTCTGTGTACATGTGATAGGGAATATAGATTGTAAGCTCCACTGGGGCAAGGACCGATGTGAATGGGCAAATATTCTCTGTACAGCGCTGCGGAATATGTGTCCGCTATATAAATAACTGGTAATAAATAAATAATATTACACACGCACACATACAGGGCAGTAGAGAGTCTGGCTGGGCCCAGGTAGTTTTCAGGGGCCGTGGCCTATACACAGAAGACATGGTTATGTACCCTTTGAAAAAATACCGATTTTTTTTTATTTTAAGCACCACCATGGCCACACTCCAGCCCAGCAGTCAGCAGCGTGTGCTGGGCTTAGGAGAAGAGCTGTAGCTGCTGCTGCCAGTTAAGCGGGAGGAAGCTCAAGGCCCCCACTGGGCCCCTCCATTAGAGCTGGGCCCGGGTAATTTGTACCCTCTCACCCCTCTCTTGGCACCACTGGCTCCCGCACAGAGTGCATGCTCATAGAGGGTGATTCAGATCTGATCGCTGGGCTGCTAACTTTCCTGTCCTGCATTCAGATAGTCGCCGCCTCCAGGGGGAGTGTAAAGCATGCAGTCTCTGCGCAGCCCAGGACTTTCTCCTACAATGCGATCACAACAGGCTGATCGGGGCCAGAGCTGACGTCAGACACCCTCCCTGAAAACGCTTGGGTACGCCTGCATTTTTCCAGACACTCCCAATAAATGGTCAGTTACCACCCACAAACGGCTTCCTCCTATCAATCACCTTACGAACGCCCATGCGTTCTGATTTTTCACACCATCCCGTCGCTGACCAGTGATGCCCTTTGTTGCTGTACGACGTGCGTGCACATTGCAGTGCATACACATGCGCAGTTAGTACGTGATCGCCCGCTGTGAGAAATCACACAGCAGCGATCAAGTCTGAATCACCCCCATAGCCTGTTACACAGTGCAGAGAATGAGCCAGTGCTAAACAGTGCTGAGGAGTGAGCCGGTGTTCGGCGGGAGCAGTGGCAGCAACTGGAAGAGTCACCTATGGCAGGCGAGATGAACAGGACGGCAACAAAAAATAGTCTTGTCTTATGACACAATAGCAAGACATAATGAACTATTCGCTATTACTTGGTGATAGGTAACAGCCAGGCAGATGTATTAAGCCTGGAGAACTAATAAAGCAGTGCTAAAAAGCAATGATAAGTGCAAGGTGATAACGCACCGGCCAATCAGCTCCTAGCTGTAAATTTACACTTCTCCAGGCTTAATACATCTGCCCCAGTGTATCATGTAACCAGCATGCCCATAGCCAGTTATACCAAAAAGAACACACCTGGTGGTGTAACTGTAATCATCAAGTTCACCTTCTGCTACCAATTAACCACTTGCCCGTCACTACCATAAGTGATGTGACCACAGCCGGGAGTATGTTACCTGGCCACCCCCTAGATATATATTTTTTCTTAACTAAAATAATTAAATATATCTTTAAAAATACTTTTTAAACTTTAAAAAAAAAGTTTAAAAAATACTTTTAAAATTTAAAAAAATGCCAATTTATGTGTGGTTTTGGGAGGAAAAATTGTCAGTTAAGTGGTTAAGGAAGTACTCAACCCTTCAAACCACAGAAAAAAACTTCTCAAACAATAGCGCTGGTGAACAGGTGTTTTAATATAAAGATATAGAAACACAATATGTAAAATTCAATATTACATATACATCTGTCTGTGTCAATTTCAAACAATACACAATAAATCACTGATGAATCCAGCACAGAGAAAATACTGTTTGAAATGATAACTGTTTATATTTATAGATTATATTCCAAGCAAATAAATATTAGTCATATTAACAGTCACTGTATATTAGTACTAAAAAGTCCAGGCTCAGAGATGTTAGAGCAATAATCACTTGTGTTAGTAGTATATATTCCAACACTCATAGATGCTAATCACAGTCAGAGGCAGAACTCTGGGAGGCAACAGAGTCATCTGCCGCCGGGCTCCTGCTTTGAAGGGGAGCACCTCTCCTCCCATTCTGTGACACCATTGAATTAAGTTAATTGATAGCTGCTGCTATCTCTTCAGTGGCCGACTTCCTCACTGGTCCCTGCACCTTACAAGTCACACCCTCTTTATTATACTGTAGATACACATTTACAAGTGTCATACTCAGGATTAGAAACCATGACCTATTACACTGGAAGCAGACACCCTACTGATGAAGCTGTTTACTCCTGTATAGGAAATATGAGAGTTCTAACTATATGAAGATACTTCTCTGACAAACACACGTAACTTCATATAGTTAGAATTCTCATGTTCCCTGTACAAGAGCAAATAGCTCCATCAGTAAAGTGTCTGCTGTCAGTGTGACAGGTCATGGGTTCTAATCCTGGGTATGACTGCTAAGAAATGTGTGATTTAAAATAAAAGACAATTAAATGTATAATTACATTATACAAATTTTTTTCAGAATACTCCATATACACACACATATATATATATATATATATATATATATACATATACACACACGCACACATACATACATATATTTATCTTAACATAGGAAGTAGGGGGGCACCAATATTTATCTTGCCTCCAGGCAACTTGGACGAACTTACGCCACTGATCACAGCAATAGTCACTAATTAATATACACTTCCACACTTGATATACTTCCCAATGTTTTTAGGGTTAGTAGGTATTGAAAAACTGCATAGTTATCTACTTTAATGTTGTTCCTGGCTGGGAAATAAATTCCATTGTTTGCTTTTTATTCTGTACATGTAGGCAACTCCAGTGGCTCCTATACTCCTTTCTATTGGGTGTACACACATCCAAGCTAATTTAGCTGGAGACAAAGGGGCTAATTCAGACCTGATCGGTGCTGTGCATGTTCGCACAGCAGCGATCAGGTATGAACTGCGCATGCGCCGGCACAGCCGACGGCTGTCTTATCCCCGCGATCACTTCTTCCTGATTGACAGACAGATGCGGTCGTTGGGAGGCAGGGGGTGGGCCGATGGCATTTAGCCGCCATTTAGGGGGCGCGGTCATGGCAACGCAGGTATGCCCAGATCCTTGGGGGGGGGGGGGGGGCGGGCCGCGGCGGCTGTGTAATGTCACATGCAGCTGCTGCTACTCGGGCAGCGATGAGTAGCTCCCTGCCAGCACGCAGGAGCTGCGCTGGTAGGGAGCTACTCCTACAGTACATCACCGCTGTGTGCTGCTTTTGTACTTGTGCAGGGGCATCGGCCCTGACATGCGGGGCGGACTAGCCCTGTGCTGGGCGTTCCCCCCAGTAGCGCACCCAGGGGGGGGGTTTCCGGGCACCCAGAAACCCCCCTCCACCAAAAAATAATAATAATTTTTTTTCTTTTCTTTTTTTTAGCTGCATGAGTATTATTAATGGCTGTCTAGCGTCCTCTGCAGCCGGTACTCCATGGAGTACTAAATCAACTTGCCAAGGTGCACTCCTGGGGTCTGCCAACCCCCTACCATAGAATCCAAAAAGAAAGAGGCACTCCTGGTCTTGAAACAAATTCAAACAAACTGGTGGTTTTAATCTTTAACGTTTCGGGGTACTATCCCCCGTCATCAGGACACACACAACACAAGGGCTAACAAACAGCATTTAAATACAACTTACAGGGCTCCTAATCACGTTTCCTGACTCTCAGCATGTGTGCTCAGCGTCCGCACACCTACTTCCGGTCGTCCGAAAGACGTCACACCGGAAGTGACGTGCGACACAGCATAGCTGAGCAAGCCAGGTTTCCATGGAGACGCGGCAACACGTACCGCTCCTCCACGTCACATAGGGAACTTATGAAACAACAAATAGAGCACCCTGATCGATATACCACAATTAATACATGTAAAACAATATAACATTAATACATAATCAATATAACATTAAATAATTAATAAACAAAGTGACTTGGTGCATTGTTCTGTGTACATGAGGCTGCCGCCTGCCCTCTAGTGGCAAGATGCCATATCTTTACTATATTAAAGTGCTATTTGGCTATAATGTGAAAAAATCAATTGTTCACTCACTGTGCCAAGTATATATACCTACATAAGTGTTATGATTAAAACCACCAGTTTGTTTGAATTTGTTTCAAGACCAGGAGTGCCTCTTTCTTTTTGGATTCTATATATAAATATATATATATATATATATGTATGCATGTTTAATATGCTATGTATATATATATATATATATATATGTGTGTGTGTGTGTATATATGGTATATATATATATGTGTGTGTGTAGATATATATATATATATATACACACACAGACACACTAGTTTTATGGACCCAGAATATACTGGGTCACCTCAGTCCCCACCCCCGTGCTTGGCTCCACCCAGTTCTGGAAATTCCCCCCATGCAAATCCTGCGTTTGCCACTGGTTCCCCCCACATGTCAGGGAAGCTAATCGTAGATGTGCTAAATTTAGCACATCTATGATCAGGTCTGAATCACCCCCAAAATCTCCAAAATCTTCCCAGCTGCTGGTGCAGTTCAAATTTGCAGCTGTTTACTGGATGGTGAAGTGAGCAATCTTAGCGGTGTGTCCCTTGTGCACAGAAGGTGTACTGGCTGGAACAATGTATATAAAGTCCTTAACCCTGATATCTGTTATCAGCAGTTCTTCAGAAGGTATGCTATATGCCCCAACTTTGTAGTTTAAATACCAGCGGCATTCCACTTCTTTCCTGTGTGACATAACTTCTATAAGGGGCATTATTGTATGGCATAAAGTATATGAGGGCTATAAGGGCCATTACTGTGTGGTGTAACATGTATAAGGGACACTACTGTCTGACATAACATGAATAAGGGGCACTACTGTGTTGTGTAATGTGAATAAGGGGTACTACTGTGTGGTGTAGTTTGAATTGGGGGTACTGTTGTGTGGCCATGCCTCTTTTTTGCAAGACCTCATACCCTTTTATGGGCACAAGCTGTCCCTATTCAGAATATAGGGTGGGGCAGCAGTGCTCTTTCTAGCACAGGACACCATAATGTCTAGTTACAGTATGCTACTATGCATACAAAATATATACTTGCAGTATAGCTTATCTATTTATCCATACTGTCACCTCTAGTATGGATTTCATCCTAGCGCTAGGTCTGTGATTGTTGTAGGTCTCACGTATATACAGCTTAACGGTCAATTATATAGATATCATTATGCCCAACCTTCAGAACAAGGTACTGTAGTAGATTCTACGCCACATGTGCAAAAAAGAAATATGTCCACTTGTAGCAATATATTTATTAAATGACTAAGCATGGATAAACATAAAAAGACACACAAAAAACACAGAAACAATATATAAAAATTGTATATAAAAATAGTAGCAATGTGTTAAAAATGCTTAGCTTAGGTATAGGAGAAAGAGTGCTTGGACATTGTTAGTTCCCTTATGGATTCCTTAGCATCCAAATATGTCAAACTCCAGACCAGTAGTCCATATGAGGTAAATCCATAATGTTCAGCATATATAAGAGGAGAAAAGTATCTAATGTGTTTCGTCCTAGATTGGACTTCTTCGTGAGTATTGTAGCATTGGCTATTATAGTTTGATCAATGTGAATTATGCCCCATGAGTGAAATTATTGTTTAGCCTTCTTTGTATCTTTAATTCCAGTGCCCTTAGGGATAGGTAAACACTGCTGCATTACGGGACGTGCATTGTATATGTATGCTATGACATCATCTGTTTGTGCTCCAGGTCCTGCTTCCAGCCAAACAGTTTTTACTTGTGGCAGTGAAAGGGATATAAGGTAAGCTACTATCCTGGTGACACTCAAAAGACTGAAATGCTTATATAGCTATTGTACCATGCCTCTTTATTTCTGGAGTCATTAGTGCAGCACCACTACTGTTTTTATAACCACTTGTTTATGGGGGCATAGGACGCAATGTGACTAGGATGCACCAAGAGACTGTTCTGATTCATTTGATACAACTGGGCTTGAAAGTTTGGGAACCCTTCATAATTTTCTATATTTTCTGATGAATTTGGCCTAAATGTAGATAAAAAGAACCAAATCAAACAAAACAAAAAAATTAGATGTGCTCATCTTTTTTTATTGAGAAAAATGATCCAATTTCACATATCTGTGAGTGGCAAAAGTATGTGAACCTTTAGGCTTAGCAGATACTTCAAAGGTGAAATTAGAGTCAGGTATTTTCAGTCTATGAAAAGGCAATCAGGTGAGAGTAGACAACCTGGTTTTTTTTCTTTAAAGAACAGAGATCTATCAAAGTCTGATGTTCACAACACACGTTTATGGAAGTGTATCATGCCATGGACAAAGGAGATTTCTGAGGACTCCAAGGAAGAAGAGTTGTGTATACTCATCAGGCTGGAAAAGGTTACAAAACCATATCTAAAGAGTTTGGACTCCACCAATCAACAGATTGTGTACAGTGGAGGAAATTTCAGACCATTTTTACCCTCTCCAGGAGTGGTCGACCAACAAAAATCATGCCAAGACCAAGGTGTCTAATAGTTTGCATGGTCGCAAAGGAACCCAAGGTAAACTGTAAGCAATTGGAGACCTTTCTCACATTAGCTATTATTAATGATCACGAATCCACCATTAGGAGGACACTGAACAACAATTGTGTGCATGGCAGGATTGCAAGGAGAAAGCCACTAGTCTCCAAAAAGAACATTGCTGCCCATCTGCAGTTTGCTAAAGATCAACTAAGCAAGCCAAAAGGCTATTGGAAAAATGTTTTGTTGACAGTTGAGTCCAAAATAGAGCTTTTTGGATTAAATGAGAAGCGTTATATTTGGAGAAAGGAGGACAGTGCATTCCAGCATAAAAACCTCATAGCATCTGTGAAACACAGTGGTAGTGGTATCATGGTTTGGTCCTGTTTTGCTGCATCTGGCCCATCAATGATTTGCCATCATTGATGGGACAATGAATTCTGAATTACACCAGAATATTCAAAAGGAAAATGTTAGGACATCTGTCCATGAGCTGCATCTCAAGAGAACGTGGGTCATGCAGCAAGACAGTGACCCAAAGCATATAAGTTATTTAACCAAATCCAATCGAACTGTTGAGGAAGAGTTGAACTACTTAAAGGAATGCGAGTGTTCCCGCGCTAACCCAATATAAACAAATAATGTTGTGGAGACATAGGGGGTCATGCCGAGTTGTTCGCTCGTTATTTTTTTCTTGCAACGGAGCGATTAGTCGCTAATGCGCATGCGCAATGTCCGCAGTGCGACTGCGCCAAGTAAATTTGCTATGCAGTTAGGAATTGTACTCACGGCATTACAAGGTTTTTTCTTCGTTCTGGTGATCGTAATGTGATTGACAGGAAGTGGGTGTTTCTGGGCGGAAACTGGCCGTTTTATGGGAGTGTGTGAAAAAACGCTGCCGTTTCTGGGAAAAACGCGGGAGTGGCTGGAGAAACGGAGGAGTGTCTGGGCGAACGCTGGGTGTGTTTGTGACGTCAAACCAGGAACGACAAGCACTGAACTGATCGCACTGGAAGAGTAAGTCTCGAACTACTCAGAAACTGCACAGAGAAGTCTTTTCGCAATATTGCGAATCTTTCGTTCGCAATTTTGATAAGCTAAGATTCACTCCCAGTAGGTTGCGGCTTAGCGTGTGCAAAGCTGCTAAAAGCAGCTTGCGAGCGAACAACTCGGAATGAGGGCCATAGTAACATAGTAACATAGCTAAAAAGGTTGAAAAAAGACCAAAGTGTCCATCGAGTTTGAACTGTATTATATTTCTTACACTTACTGTATCTGTATGTAACTATTGTTTAACTAGAATGCCCAGATTTTATGCTTTTTCAAAATTCACTTCCTTTAAATGCTATATCCTCAGACTATTTCTTTCAACTTGGAATTTATATAATCTATTTTTAAACATATTGACTTAGTCCAACATTACTACCTTCTCTGGCAGAGAATTCCAAATGCTTACTGCCCTTACTGTGAAGAACCCTTTTCTTTGTTGGGTATAAAATTTTCTCTCCTCTAACCTCAGAGGGTGCCCACGTGTCCTGTGTAGAGACTTTTCGATAAACAAATTGCCTGATAGATCCTTGTATTGTCTCTTTATATATTTGTAAATATTAATAATGTCCCCTCTCAGCTGACTCTTTTCGAGTGTAAACATATCTAACCTAGTAAGCCTTTCCTTATAGTCCAGAGTCTCTAACCCTTTGATCAGTTTTGTGGCTCGCCTCTGAACCCTTTCTAGTCCAAGATATCTTTTTTATAGTGCGATGCCCAGAACTGTACACAATATTCAAGGTGTGGCCGTACCAATGATTTGTACAGTGACATCCCTTGTCTCAATTCCCCGATTTATGCATGCTAACACCTTATTTGCTTCTGTTGCTGCACTATGACATTGGGAACTGCTGCTAAGTCTATTATCAATGAGTATCCCCCAATCATTTTCAATCACTGTTTCCTCTACATTTTCCCCATTTAATTTATAGGCTGCCCAGATTGTTCTTAGGGCCCAATTCAGGCTGAAGCCCTTTGGGCAGTGCGCTGGCGCACCCTGGGTGGCCCAGTGAGATGCTAAAAGGCAGAGGTGGTCACGGGGGCGGGAGGGGGCATGCCAATGGCATTAGAACGCTGTTGGTGGGGGGCGGTACGGACAATGCAGGCGGCGGCGTGCCGATGTTGCTGCATGACGTCTTACGCAGCCGCTACAACCTGGGATGTGGTGGGTAGCCACCTGCCATCACAGGCTGCGCAGGCAGGGAGCTACTTGGTGGGTGCAAAAGCATCTCCGGCGTGCGATGCTTTCGCTCCCGTGCGGGGAAGGGGACAGGGCCTGACATGCGGGGCAGACTAGCCCTGTGCTGGGCGACTTCCCACATATCTGAGTAACTAAATTTAGCACATCTACGATCAGATCTGAATCACCCCCTTAATCCCTTAGCCATGTTAGTTTTTTTTAAACAAACATGGGGGTCATTCCAACCTTATCACACGCTAGCTATTTTTTACAGCGCTGCATTCAGGTCAAAACTCGGTAAAACTGCGCATGCAAATGCACCGCAATGCGCAGGCGTGTCATACGGGTACAAAGCGGATCGTTGCTGGGCGATGGATTTAACGAAGAATCCATTTGCACAGCTGATCGCAAAGTGATTGACAGGAAGAAGGCGTTTATGGGTGTCAACTGACTGGTTTCAGGGAGTGGTTGGAAAAACGCAGGCGTGTTCATGCGTTTGCAGGGCGGGTGTCTGACGTCAATTCCGTGACCGGAGAGGCTGAATTGATCGCAATGGCTGAGTAAGTTCAGACCTACTCAGAAACTGCACAAGCTGTTTTTGTAGTGCTCGTCTGCACAAGCGTTCGCACACTTGGCAGCTAAAATACACTCTCCTGTGGGCGGCGACTATGCATCTGCACGGCTGCAAAAAGTAGCTAGCTAGCGATCAACTCGGAATGACCCCCATTGTCTTTATTAGGATGATAAAAAAGTAAATACAATTATTGGGGAAATATAGACATGGTGGTGTGGGTCTAAATGTTCAATTGGGATTTATAAAAAAAAAATGATATACAGTATATGTGTATATAGAGTTTAAAACAAAAAACAAAAGCGATCTAAAAAAAGGTGACTCCTAATAACGGTATTCCAAATTGGTTACAAAGACAACCGATCAAACACTTAAAACAAATACAGGTTGTAATGAAGGAAAGAAAAGTACTCTCTTGCCGGGGGCACAAACTCACTATTAAGTATAAAACTTAGTTTTTAATAAATAAAGTCATTAAGATAGGGGGTATCAGTTCCCTGCAAAACAGACAAATACAAACCACACACAGAGAAAAGCATAGACATAATAAACATAGTAAATTGGCATTGCACACAGATCTTTATCAAAAAATGTAACCAGAAGGTTGAAAAAATACTCTCTTGGTTATGAGTGCACACACCAAGTGCAAAATACAGGGCCACTGGCCACAGTGATACAGCTGCAAATATAGCTAGGTATAGTATTTATTGGCTCGAAAGTGTAAGGAATATCACATTTCCGTGACCCACATGTTCTTGATACCAATCAGGCTGGGTCAATTTTATGCATAATTTCATAGGGTGGGAAAGTTAGGGATCATCCCACTCTGTAACCCAAGGTAGAAATTATATTTTGGATAATAGATAATATTTGTAGGTAATTTTTTTTTAGTTGCTGAGGTTGAAAAAAAAGCAATTTGTCCATCGAGTTCAACCTATTTGTGGTCTCCTACACTGTATTATTTTTAGGACTAATTTTGTCTATTGCTATTGTCGCCCGTTGTATTTATTCCTCTATTTTTAAAAAAATAACTATAGTGCGTGACTACGCCCCTTAACCCTGTATATCCTTATTCATTAGGTACTTATCTAGCCCATTCTTAAAAGTGTTGACAGAGTCCGCCATTACTACTCTCTCTGGCAGGGAATTCCAAACACGTATTGTCCTTACTGTGAAGAAATCTTTACGTCTCTGTGTGCGAAATCTCCTCTCCTCCAACCTAAGCGGGTGTCCACGTGTCCTCTGTGTTGATCTTACTAAAAACAGATCCCCCACATGCTCTGTGTATTGTCCCCTTATATATTTGTAAATGTTGATCATGTCCCCTCTTATTCTTCTCTTTTCCAGTGTAAACATGCCTAGCCTTGCAAGCCTTTCCTCGTATTCCAGCATCTCCATCCTCTTAATTAGTTTGGTCGCTCGCCTCTGAACCTTTTCTAGTTCCAGGATATCCTTTTTGTAGTATGGTGCCCAAAATTATGCACAGTATTCAAGATGTGGTCTCACTAGGGATTTATATAATGGGAGTATAACACTCTCATCCCTTGCGTCAATTCCCCCCTTTATACATACTAATACCTTGTTAGCCTTCTTTGCTGCAATCCTACTTTGGGTACTGCTGCTTAGTTGCTAGCTATGTGAACACCTAAGTCTTTTTCCAGTACAGAATCCCCTAATTTTACCCCATTTAGTTTGTAGGTGTTATTTTTGTTCTTGCTACCAAAGTGCATTATGCATTACCTTACACTTGAATCTCATTCTCCATTTTGCTGCCCATACTTTCAGTTTAACTAAGTTGTTCTGAAGAGACTCATCTCCCTCTGTATTTTTAACCTTACACAATTTGGTATTGTCTGCAAAAATTGACACCATGTGCTCTAGATCTACTGCTAGATTGTTAATGAAAATATTAAACAATAGTGGACCAAGTAAAGACCCTTGTGGCACACCACTTAGTACTTCAGTCCAATTTGAAAAAGTTCCTTTTACCACAACGCGCTGCTCCCTATTAGCTAACCAATTTCTGACCCAAGTGCATATTATGCTCCCTAGCCCTAGTTCTTGTAACTTATAAATAAGTCTTATGTGCGGTACTGTTTTGAAAGCTTTAGCAAAGTCTAAAAAGATTACATCCACCTCCTTACTCTGATCAAGGTTAGCACTAACCATTTTCATAAAAGCCTAGTAAATTTGTTTGACATGATCTATCCTTCACAAATCCATGTTGGTTCCTATTAATAACCTTATTGGCTTCAATTAACTTCTGTATACTATCCCTTAGAATACCTTCCAGCACTTCCCCACTATAGATGTAAGACTAACTGGTCTATAATTATCCGGTTTAGCTTTAATTCCGTTTTTGAATATCGGCACTACTTCTGCTATACGCCAGTCTTTGGGAACCATGCCTGATATAAGTGAGTCATTGAAGATCAAAAATAGCGGTCTTGCTAGTTCAGAGTGAAGCTCCATGAGAACCCTTAATTGAATTCTGTCGGGACCAGGTGACTTATTAATCTTATTTTTTTTTAATCAGTCACAGACTACCTCCTCACTTAAATAAGCACTTAGCAGTGAGACATTATCTTTGTTGAGATTGTGTGTTAATCCCTGCATCTGGTCTTCTCTTGTGAATACCGATGAGAAAAACCTCATTTAATTTGTCCACAATGTCATTATCATTTTTGATTAAGACTCCCAGCTTGTCCTTTAAGGGGCCTATACTCTCCTTCTTTATTCTTTTGCTGTTAATATATTCAAAAAAAAATTGGAATTTGATTTGCTTTCCTTTGCTACTAGCTTCTCAGTTTCTACTTTAGCCGCTCTTATTTCTTTTTTGCCTATTTTGTTACAATTCTTATAGTGCTGGAATAATTCTGCATTCCGGTTTGATTTGTATTTTTTGAATGCTCGCCTTTTTTTGCCCATTAGTTCCTTAATGTTTTTGTTAAGCCACATTGTTTTGGAATTTTTAGTCCTTTGTTTGCTGCCCATGGGAATAAATTTGCGAGTATTACTAATGAGCAGTGATTTTAATACCTCCCATTTCTCCATGGTATTTTCTCTTATGTCCGAGAGCATAGGTTCTCAAACTTTTTTCCTCAGGACCCCACACAGTGCATGTTTTGCAGGTCTCCTCACAGAATCACAAGTGAAATAATTAGCTGCACCTGTGGGCCTTTTAAAATGTGTCAGTAAGTAATTAATACACCTGTGCACTTGCTGGGTTACCTGCAAAACATGCACTGTGTGGGGTCCTGAAGACCGAGTTTGAGAACCTCTGTCCTAGAGGATGCTGGGGTCTACATTAGTACCATGGGGTATAGATGGGTCCACCAGGAGCCATTGGCACTATAAGAGTTTGAGAGTGTGGGCTGGCTTTTCCCTCTATGCCCCTCCTACCAGACTCAGTTTAGAAAATGTGCCCGGAGGAGCCGGACACAGCTAGGGGAGCTCTACAGAGTTTTTCTAGTAAAGTTTTATTTTAGAGTTTTTTGTTTTTTTTTACAGGAGGCTCTCAAAAAAGGTGGTTTTACCTGTTCCGGGATCTACCGCCTTGAAGGAGCCGGCAGATAGGAAGATTGATAACATGCTTAAATCAATGTACACTGCTTCAGGGGCCATATTACGTCCCACTATTGCCAATGCATTGATTGCAAAGGCAATAGTGAAGTGGTCGGCTGCCTTGCTTGAGGATTTGAATACGATGGATAGGGATGACATTGCATTGAATTTACCCAACATTCATGATTATGCAGGTTTTATGGTACAATCCATGAAAGTCCTGGGTTCCATGGCTGCGGGAATTTCTTCCATGTCTGTTTCAGCTCATCGGGAACTGTGGCTGCGCCAGTTGTCAGCCGATGCAGAATCCAGAAGAAGCGTAGAGTCGCTGCCCTATACAGGTCAGGCTCTCTTTGGGGAAGCACTTGACGCGTGGATATCCACTGCTACAGCGGGTAAGTCTCCGTTTCTTCCCTCAGCAGCACCTGCTCCGAAGAAATCCTTCTCCTTAGCTGCGCAGCAGTCCTTTCGGCCTAACAAGCCTAGAAAGGCCAGATCATCCAATACCTTCTTAAGGGGAGGTAGGGTTAAGTCAAAGAAACCTGCCGCTGCAGGTTCCCAGGAACAAAAGCCTGCTTCAGGTACCCCAAAGTCTTCCGCATGACAGTGGACTGCACGGCCCGGTGGTGGGGCCTGTGGGAGCGAGACTCAGACAGTTCAGTCATGTCTGGGTCTCATCCGGCCTGGATCCCTGGGTAGTAGATATTGTGTCTCAAGGATACAGGCTGGAATTTCAAAGTCTCCCTCCTCATAGTTTTTTCAAGTCGGGCTCACCAACTGTTGGAGGACAGCATAGTGCTTCAAGACGCTGTCCAAAAGCTGGTGGAAGCACAGGTCAGCCACAGGTCATCCTCACATGCTGACCAAAGGTTACTATTCAAAACTTTTCGTGCTACCGAAACCGGATGGTTCGGTCAGGCCCAAAATCATTGAACCCCTTTCTAAAGGAGTTCAAGTTCAAGATGGAGCCTCTCAGGGTGGTGATATCAGGTCTGGAAGAGGGGGAATTCCTGGTATCGCTGGATATCAAGGATGCGTACCTTCACATTCCGATCTGGCTGCCGCATCAGGCTTATCTCCACTTTGCATTCCTGGACTGTCACGGTTGGATTCTGAATTTTCCAAAGTCACATTTGGAACCAACCCAGAGATTGTCATTTCTGGGAATGATCCTGGATACGGAAGTGCAGCGGGTGTTTCTTCCACAGGACAAGGCGTTGGTGATCCAATCCATGGTCCGGGATGTCTTGAAGCCACCCCGGGTGTCGGTTCATCAATACATTCGTCTATTGGGAAAGATGGTGGTCTCTCCAGTACGGGAGGTTCCATGCTCGGATCTTCCAACTGGATCTCCTGGACAAGTGGTCGGGTTCTCACCTCCACATGCATCAGAGAATTCGTCTGTCACCAAGGGCAAGGATCTCACTCCTCTGGTGGCTCCAAATGCCTCACCTCCTGGAAGGCCGCAGGTTCGGAATTCAGGACTAGGTCGTGCTAACAACGGATGCGAGCCTCCGGGGCTGGGGAGCAGTCACTCAAGGGGTGACCTTCCAGGGACGGTGGTCAAGCCTGGAAGCCAGCCTGCCCATCAACATTCTGGAACTAAGAGCCGTCTACAACGGTCTTCTTCAGGCGGCCCCTCTTCTGATAAACTGGGCCATTCAAGTTCAGTCGGACAACGTAACAACAGTGGCTTACATAAACCAACAGGGCGGAACGAAGAGCAGAGCGGCAATGTCAGAGGTGACGGGAATACTCCTCTGGACAGAAAAGCACATGTTGGCGCTGTCAGCCATCTTCATTCCGGGAGTAGACAACTGGGAAGCAGACTTCCTCAGCAGACACGATCTCCATCCAGGAGAGTGGGGACTCCATCCGGAGGTGTTCAAGGAAGTAACAGATATTTGGGTTCTACCCCAAATAGACATGATGGCCTATTTCTCCTTGTCCTATTTCTCCTTGTCTCAACAAGAAACTTCGGTGTTATTGTTCCAGGTCGAGGGACCCACAGGCAGTGGCAGTGGACGCCCTGGTGTCTCCGTGGGTGTTCCAGTCAGTGTACGTGTTTCCACCACTCTCACTCATCCCAAGAATCCTAGAGCTCATAAGGAGAACAAGGGTTAAAGCGATCCTCATTGCCCCAGACAGGCCAAGAAGGGCTTGGTACGCGGACCTTCTGAATCTACTGCAAGAAGAGCCGAGGCCTCTTCCTCTTCGGGAGGACCTGCTGCAACAGGGGCCGTTTGCCTATCAAGACTTACCGCGGCTACATT
The DNA here is from genome assembly GCF_028390025.1 of Pseudophryne corroboree. Lineage (NCBI taxonomy): Eukaryota > Metazoa > Chordata > Amphibia > Anura > Myobatrachidae > Pseudophryne > Pseudophryne corroboree. The sequence continues at coordinate 409,048,790 of NC_086448.1, forward strand.
TGATGGCATGGAAGTTGAGCGCCTGATTCTTGCTTGAAAGGGCATTCCGAAGAAGGTTATTCCTACCCTTATACAGGCTAGGAAAGGGGTAATGTCTAAACATTACCATCGTATTTGGAAGAAATATGTCTCTTGGTGTGAGTACAAGAAGTTTCCTACGGTGGAGTTTCAACTGTGATGTTTCCTCCTCTTCCTGCAAGCAGGAGTGGATATGGGTCTGAAGTTGGGATCTGTGAAGGTCCAGATTTCAGCCCTATCCATTTTCTTTCAGAAACAATTGGCTGCCCTCCCTGAGGTTCAGACCTTTTTGAAGGGAGTTCCGCATATCCAACCTCGATTTGTACCACCTACGGCGCCTTGGGACCATAACGTGGTGTTGCAGTTCCTCCAGTCGGATTGGTTTGATCCTCTACAGGAGGTGGAGTTCAAATTTCTTACATGGAAGGCAGTCACTCTGTTGGCCTTAGCTTCTGCTAGATGCGTGTCCGAGCTGGGGGCTTTATCATGTAAAAGACCTTACTTAATCTTCCATGAAGATAGAGCTGAGCTACGGCCTCGTCAGCAGTTTCTTCCGAAGGTTGTGTTGGCATTCCATATCAACCAACCTATTGTGGTGCCAGTGGCTACTGACTCCTCACTTACTTCATAATCCTTGGATGTTGTAAGGGCTCTGAAAATATATGTGAAGAGAACTCGTCACAGAAAGTCGGACTCTCTATTTGTCCCGTATCATACCAAGAAACTTGGGTGTCCTGCTTCTAAACAGACTATTTCTCGCTGGATTAGGTTCACTATCTAGCACGCTTATTCTATGGCAGGACTGCCGTGTCCAAAATCTGTTAAGGCCCACTCTACTCGTAAAGTGGGGTCTTCCTGGGCGGCTGCCCGGGGTGTCTCGGCAGTGCAACTTTGCCGAACTGCAACTTGGTCTGGGTCGAACACGTTTGCAAAGTTTTACAAGTTCGATACTTTGGCCTCTGATGATCTGAAGTTCAGTCAATCAGTTCTGCAGGAGCCTCAGTGCTCTCCCTCCCATTTTGGTACTAATGTGGACCCCAGCATCCTCTAGGACGTAAGAGAAAATAGGATTTTGGTACCTACCGTTAAATCCTTTTCTCGTAGTCCGTAGAGGATGCTGGGCGCCCGCCTAGAGCTTCGTTTTACTGCTATTGTTATTTGGTTCAGTACAACTTCGTTTTAGTTGAGTACTGCATTGTTACTTGGTAAGTAATGTTTCAGCAGTTGCTGAGTAGTTCAAGCTAGTTGACTCGACGTGCCTTGTATGTGTGAGCTGGTATGAATCTCACCACTGTCTGTAATATCCTTCTCTCGAAGTATGTCGTCTCCTCGGGTACAGTTTCTAGACTGAGTCTGGTAGGAGGGGCATAGAGGGAGGAGACAGCCCACACTCTCAAACTCTTAAAGTGCCGATGGCTCCTGGTGGACCCGTCTATACCCCATGGTACTAATGTGGACCCCAGCATCCTCTACGGACTACAAGAAAAGGATTTACCGGTAGGTACCAAAATCCTATTTTTTCCTTGAAACAACATTTCCCATTCAATGTCTCTAAAAGCTTCCCTCATTATTTCAAAGTTGGCTTTGCTAAAGTTTAGAGACCTAGTTGAGCCAATATAGGACTGCTTATGAAAACTGATATTGAATGTGACCATATTGTGGTCGCTGTTTCCCATGAGCTCCCCTACTATAATATTTGATATCAATTCCCCATTGTTAGTTAATACCAGGTCTAAGATTGCATTGTACCTAGTTGGTTCCTCGATTAGTTGAAGTAAGTAGTTATTATTTAAAATAATAAATTGATAATAAATAAATAATATATAATATATAATAATAATAATAATAATAATATAATAATAATAATAATAATAATATAATATAATATAATTATAATATAATATAATATAATAATAATTTAATATAATAATAATAATAATAATAATAATAATAATATTTATATATAATAAATAAATAATAAAGTGTGTTTAAAAACATATTACCCCTAGCAGTATCACATGAATCATTTGTCCAATTTATCTCCAGATAGTTAAATTCTCCCATCATTATTACGTCTCCTACTCCTGCTGCTTTTTCAATTTGCTTTGCTTTAGTAATATTTTCTCATCAGACACATTAGTGGCTTGTAGCATAGCCCCAATACTAACTTTTTTGTTACCTTTCCTCCGCATGCAATTTCTACCCATAACGTCTCAACAGTCCCCTCGTGAATATCTTCCCGTATGTCAGGTTTTAAAAATGGCTTTACGTAAACATATATCCCTCCACCCCATTTATTTAATCTATCTCTCCTGAACAGCGTATAATCCTTTAGATTGACTGTCCAATCATGAGATTCATCCCACCAAGTTTCAGTATGATATACAGTTTGCTTGCTGCAAGGACTTCCAGTTCCCCCTTTTTACCTGTAAGGCTTCTAGCATTTACATAAATTAGTTTCCTAAATTAATATGAAATTCAGCACCAAGGTGATAGTCGCCCTTTTAAGTGGATTGTATCTAGGTACCCAAGTTGTTAATTCAGCCTTCTAAATATGGCTGTGTCTTCCACAGATAGCTGCATAATTATGTAGTGTGTATACTCATACAATATTTATATATAGAAAAAACACCACAAGATAGTATATATATATATATATATATATATATATATATATATATATATATATAATGCAGGTCAATTCATCAGGCATATATACATAAAGATTCTCAAAAGCATACAATATTATTGCCATGTAGTGTGGCTGTATTCATATACAAGATGTGTAAAACATAGATATATGGGTACTGCACATGGAGAAGGTTATGTATAGAGATCAGTATGATTAAATATGCAGACATAGTAAGTTATTTCTTTGGCTGTACACTGCAGACTGCTATTTCATATCATGTGCAAAACAGTGAATGATATGTGAGCATAACTGCTGAAGTGTGTCACAGCAATGTACAGTATTGAAAATTAGATATCTGCTGTTGTGATCTTTTCAAAGAAGTGTGTCTGTTACAATAGCATTGCAGACCACTATCAATAAAAATATACACAATGAGAGTGCCTGTATGTAAATTTATGAGGATAGTGTGATGTGAACATGCCACTGTGGTGCTGCTGCCTCAAAGTATGATACATACAGTACAATACATCATATCTACCAACTGGCCCGATTTTTGCAGGACACTCCCGTTTTTTTGGGTCTGTCCTGCTGTCCCTCCCATTGGCTGCAGTCGCGTGGGGGAGCAGTTGGGAGGCTCCCTATCACTCGCCACTCTGCTCAGTTTAGAGCAGAGCAGCGGTGAATAGTATAATGTGCACAGCGTCTATTCCAGTGAGCCAGAGGGACTGGGGGCATGGCCATGTCCCCACTGTGATGGAAATGGGAGGCGTGGCTCACAATTGCATCAGTCACACATCGGCACCCCCCCCTTTTCAACAGGCCAAACCCCCTTTTGGTATAGGTTCAAGCCTCTAGATGTTGGGATGTTTTATTTGCTGGATAGTCCCACCCACCCACAGGCCACAGAGTCCCATGGTGGGTGTGGGCAGTTTGGAGGCCCCTGTCATTCACTGCCCTGCTTAGCAGAGCAGTGTGAATAGAAGCTGTACGCATATACATAGCATCTATTGAGGGGGGACATGCCCCCACAGTGATGAAAACGGGGAAGTGGTTTGCGATAATGGCATCTTTTGCATTTTCACTGCAAAAGATGCAAATAAAAAAGATGCTCCAAGCCACCGAGTCCCGCTAAAGCATGGCGCAACTTGAAAGGCTGTTTAGCATGACTGCAGCAAGGATGTAAGAGGAAACATCTGTGTATTTGGTGTAAGTGTATAAGAAATGAGTAAAAGATTTTTAGTGTGAGGAATAGATGAAAAAATTATTTTGCATCATTAGAAAACAAAATATTCAGTGATAAGATGAAAAAATGCTAAAAGAAATCAGAAGGAGGTTATGGATTAAATGATGTACATTGATGACAATTAGATCAGGGATAGTTAAGCCAAACTTGTGATTTTTACAAAAAGCCAATATAATTAATAATTTTGTGGAGGCCGTGACTGTATTGAGTCTGAAACTCCACTCGCTCTCTTTTTGTATGTGCCTTGAGCCCCTTATTTGAGCCCACATGCAGGGCCGGCGCCACCATTAGGCAGCTTTCGACAGCTGCCTAAGGGCGCCAGCTCTTGAAGGGCGGCACTGAGTGGAAAAAAAATGAATAAAGTGACTGTGCTCGGTGCATGATGTGAGGGATGTGAGGCACCTATTCTCTGCCCACCTAGTGTTTATCAGAGCCTCATGTCCGGGGCTGTTCCCACCTCTCCGTCCTGCATCAATCTGGCCAACCGATCTGATGAGCGTGTAGAAGCCAGAGGAGGAGGCCAGGTATGGTACCTTCACTAGGTAGGTAGAGGGCTTCTCCCAGCATCGGCTGATCAGGCCCCCCCAATGGTGCCCCGTCTGCGACTGTCATTTCTGATACTCTGATACAGACAGCTACAGGAGCTACTTGCTGCAGGAGAGGAGGGAGCCCACAACGGAGGTTGCACACAGGTCCCCTCTTCTCTTAAAACACCACTGTTGGTAGGGAACATTAATTGTTCACTGTTAGTATGGTAAACATGATGGTTGGCTTTTTTTAATGGATCGTTCACTATAGCCTCTGTTCATTAGTCTCTGTGTAAGTTTAACACTTTTTGATCCTGTAGGTCAGGCATTCCCAACCACGGTCCTCGAGGCACACCAACAGTGCAGGTTTTAGTGATATCCAGGCTTCAGCACAAGTGACTTAATTAGTAGCTCAGTTATTTTGATTTAACCATCTGTGCTGCAGCCTGGATATCACTAAAACCTGCACTGTTGGTGTGCCTTGAGGACCGTGGTTGGGAATGCCTGCTGTAGGTGATATCATCCGTGCAATTTCGACAAAGTCTTAGAAATCCTCTTTCAGGGATATTCTTGATAGTTGGAGAGAAGTTGGAGCTGTTGCAGTGTAGGACACTGTTTGTCGCTGTGTCCTTGCAAAAGAGTTCAGTTTGTACTGGTCCTGTCTCATCCTTAAAGATTTTTAGATCAAGAAAATTCCATTCTTTTTTGCTTATGTTCTGGATGAGTTTGAGGTTCAGATCATTGTTATTGAGTACCGAGATGAAATTATGTAGGTCGGTCTCCGTGTCATTCCATATCAACAGGATGTCATCGATGTAGCATTGGCAGGTTGTGATCTGGTTAGTGTAAACTTCATTTTCTTCTGAGAATCAACCGAGGAACAAATTTGCATAAGTGGGTGCACATGCAGTACCCATCGCCGTTCCTCAGGTTTGGAGAAAGATTTTGTCATTGAATGTGAAATAATTATGATGTAGAATAAACTCAAAAAGGTCCAGTAAAATAATTTGGAAATCGCAAAGTGCTTCCACATCAAGTGTGGAAGCACTAAGTGACATCATTAAGTTTCCTCAATATGTCTGATGTCTCTTGTAAATAGGATGGCAGGCTCATGACATGGTGTCTCAGGTTTTTACGAAAATGCTTTCCTGTTCAGATAGGCCCCCAATACCTGACACTATGGGCCGGCCAGGTGGTTTAGTGAGGTTTTTATGGACTTTTGGCAGCATATAGAAAGTTGATGTTGTCGGATGGTCTACCTGTAGGTAGAGATGTGCACCGGAATTTTTTCGGGTTTTGGGTTTGGATTCGGTTCCGCGGCCGTGTTTTGGACTGCAGTGTCAGACAGGATGGCACTTAAAAAAATTGGCCCCAAACATCACATGATTCAAAGATAAATAAATTAAAAAAAGAGGTGCAAGATGGAATTGTCCTTGGGCCCTCCCACCCACCCTTATGTTGTATAAACAGGACATGCACACTTTATCAAACATCATTTCAGCCATAGGGTCTGCCACACGACTGTGGCTGAAATGACTGGTTTGTTTGGGCCCCCACCAAAAAAAGAAGCAATCAATCTCTCCTTGCTCAAACTGACTCTACAGAGGCAAGATGTCGACCTCATTATCATCCTCCGATTCCTCACCCCTTTCACTGTGTACATCCCCCTCCTCACAGAGTATTAATTTGTCCCCACTGGAATCCACAATCTCAGGTTCCTGTGTACTTTCTGGAGGCAATTGCTGGTGAATGTCTCCACGGAGGAATTGATTATAATTCATTTTGATGAACATCATCTTCTCCACATTTTGTGGAAATAACCTCGTACGCCGATCGCTGACAAGGTGACTGGCTGCACTAAATACTCTTTCGGAGTACACACTGGAAGGGGGGCAACTTAGGTAAAATAAAGCCAGTTTGTGCAAGGGCCTACAAATTGCCTCTTTTTCCTGCCAGTATACGTCCGAACTGTCTGACGTGCCTACTTGGATGCGGTCACTCATATAATCCTCCACCATTCTTTCAATGGTGACAGAATCATATGCAGTGACAGTAGACGACATGTCAGTAATCGTTGGCAGGTCCTTCAGTCCGGACCAGATGTCCGTTTTCGCTCCTGACTGCCCTGCATCACCGCCAGCGGGTGGTTTTGGAAATCTGATCCTTTTCCTGGCAGCTCCAGTGGCAGGAGAAAATGAAGGAGGAGCTGTTGGCGGGTCACGTTCCGCTTGACTTGACAAGTGTCTCACCAGCAGGTCTTTGAACATGTGCAGACTTGTGTCTGCCGGAAACAGAGATACAACGTAGGCTTTAAACCTAGGATCGAGCACGGTTGCCAAAATGTAGTGCTCTGATTTCAACAGATTGACCAGCTGTGAATCCTGGTTAAGCGAATAAAGGGCTCCATCCACAAGTCCCACATGCCTAGCGGAATCGCTCCGTTTTAGCTCCTCCTTCAATCTCTCCAGCTGCTTCTGCAAAAGCCTGATGAGGGGAATGACCTGACTCAGTCTGGCAGTGTCTGAACTGACTTCACGTGTGGCAAGTTCAAAGGGTTGCAGAACCTTGCACAACATTGAAATCATTCTCCACTGCGCTTGAGTCAGGTGCATTCCCCCTCCTTTGCCTATATCGTAGGCAGATGTATAGGCTTGAATGGCCTTTTGCTGCTCCTCCATCCTCTGAAGCATATAGAGGGTTGAATTCCACCTCGTTACCACCTCTTGCTTCAGATGATGGCTGGGCAGGTTCAGGAGTGTTTGCTGGTGCTCCAGTCTTCGGCACGCGGTGGCTGAATGCCGAAAGTGGCCCACAATTCTTCGGGTCACTGACAGCATCTCTTTCACGCCCCTGTCATTTTTAAAAAAAATTCTGCACCACAAAATTCAATGTATGTGCAAAACATGGGACGTGCTGGAATTTGCCCAGATGTAATGCATGCACAATATTGGTGGCGTTGTCCGATGTCACAAATCCCCAGGAGAGTCCAATTGAGGTAAGCCATTCTGCGATGATGTTCCTCAGTTTCCGTAAGAAGTTGTCAGCTGTGTGCCTCTTATGGAAAGCGGTGATACAAAGCGTAGCCTGCCTAGGAACAAGTTGCCATTTGCAAGATGCTGCTACTGGTGCCGCCGCTGCTGTTCTTGCTGCGGGAGGCAATACATCTACCCAGTGGGCTGTCACAGTCATATAGTCCTGAGTCTGCCCTGCTCCACTTGTCCACATGTCCGTAGTTAAGTGGACATTGGGTACAGCTGCATTTTTTAGGACATTGGTGAGTCTTTTTCTAACGTCTGCACATTCTCGGTATCGCCTGCCTAGAGAAGTGGAACCTAGATGGTATTTGGTACTGGGGACACACTACCTCAAGAAATTCTCTAAGTCCCTGTGAACTAATGGCGGATACGGGACGCACGTCTAACACCAACACAGCTGCCAAGGCCTGATTTATCCGCTTTGCAACAGGATGACTGCTGTGATATTTCATATTCCTCGCAAAGGACTGTTGGACAGTCAATTGCTTACTGGAAGTAGTACAAGTGGTCTTCCGACTTCCCCTCTGGGATGACGATCGACTCCCAGCAGCAACAACAGCAGCGCCAGCAGCAGTAGACGTTACACTCAAGGATCCATCGGAGGAATCCCAGTTAGGAGAGGACTCGTCAGACTTGCCAATGACATGGCCTGCAGGACTTTTGGCTTTCCTGTCTAAGGAGGAAATTGACACTGAGGGAGTTGGTGGTGTGGTTTGCAGGAGCTTGTGTACAAGAGGAAGGGATTTATTTATCAGTGGACTGCTTCCGCTGTCACCCAAAGTATTCGAACTTGTCAATGACTTCTGATGAATGCGCTCCAGGTGATGCATAAGGGAGGATGTTCCTAGGTGGTTAACATCCTTACCCCTTATTACAGCTTGACAAAGGCAACACACGGCTTGACACCTGTTGTCCGCATTTCTGTTAAAATAATTCCACACCGTAGAGGTGATTTTTTTTGTAATTTGACCAGGCATGTCAATGGCCATATTCATCCCACGGACAACAGGTGTCTCCCCAGGTGCCTGACTTAAACAAACCACCTTACCATCAGAATCCTCCTTGTCAATTTCCTCCTCAGCGCCAGCAACACCCATATCCTCATCCTGGTGTACTTCAACAGTGACATCTTCAATTTGACTATCAGGAACTGGACTATGGGTGCTCCTTCCAGCACTACCAGGGGGCGTGCAAATGGTGGAAGGAGCCACCTCTTCCCGTCCAGTGTTGGGAAGGTCAGGCATCGCAACCGACACAATTGGACTCTCCTTGGGGATTTGTGATTTAGAAGAATGCACAGTTCTTTGCTGTGCTTTTGCCATCTTAACTCTTTTTTCATTTTTCTAGCGGGAGGATAAGTGCTTCCATCCTCATGTGAAGCTGAACCACTAGCCATGAACAAAGGCCAGGGCCTCAGCCGTTCCTTGCCACTCCGTGTCGTAAATGGCATATTGGCAAGTTTACGTTTCTCCTCAGACGCTTTTAATTTAGATTTTTGTGTCATTTTACTGAACTTTAGTTTTTTGGATTTTACATGCTCTCTACTATGACATTGGGCATCGGCCTTGGCAGACGACGTTGATGGCATTGAATCGTCTCTGCCGTGACTAGTGGCAGCAGCTTCAGCACTAGGTGTAAGTGGATCTTGATCTTTCTCTATTTCACCCTCCACATTTTTTTCTCTCCATTTTTTAATCTGTGGAATTATATGCCAGTAATATTATTATATCAATAGCAATGGCCTACTGTACTGTACAACTATATACTGTTGGTCACCAAAATGCTGCACTGTACTACTATATATACTGCTCACAAAAATGCAGCACAGATATGGAATAGATACTTGCAGTGACACAGAGCTGCAAGATACAGCAATGGCCTACTGTACTGTACAACTATATACTGTTGGTCACCAAAATGCTGCACTGTACTACTATATATATACTGCTCACAAAAATGCAGCACAGATATGGAATGGATACTTGCAGTGACACAGAACTGCAAGATACAGCAATGGCCTACTGTACTGTACAACTATATACTGTTAGTCACCAAAATGCTGCACTGTAATACTGTATATACTGCTCACAAAAATGTAACACAGATATGGAATGGATACTTGCAGTGACACAGAGCTGCAAGATACAGCAATGGCCTACTGTACTGTACTGTACAACTATATACTGTTGGTCACCAAAATGCTGCACTGTAATACTATATATACTGCTCACAAAAATGTAGCACAGATATGGAATGGATACTTGCAGTGACACAGAGCTGCAAGATACAGCAATGGCCTACTGTACTGTACAACTATATACTGTTGGTCACCAAAATACTGCACTGTAATACTATATATACTGCTCACAAAAATGCAGCACAGATATGGAATGAATACTTGCAGTGACACAGAGCTGCAAGATACAGCAATGGCCTACTGTACTGTACAACTATATACTGTTGGTCACCAAAATGCTGCACTGTAATACTATATATACTGCTCACAAAAATACAGCACAGATATGGAATGGATACTTGCAGTGACACAGAGCTGCAAGATACAGCAATGGCCTACTGTACTGTACAACTATATACTGTTGGTCACCAAAATGCTGCACTGTAATACTGTATATACTGCTCACAAAAATGTAGCACAGATATGGAATGGATACTTGCAGTGACACAGAGCTGCAAGATACAGCAATGGCCTACTGTACTGTACAACTATATACTGTTGGTCTCCAAAATGCTGCACTGTAATACTATATATACTGCTCACAAAAATGCAGCACAGATATGGAATGAATACTTGCAGTGACACAGCTGCAAGATACAGCAATGGCCTACTGTACTGTACAACTATATACTGTTGGTCACCAAAATGCTGCACTGTACTACTATATATACTGCTCACAAAAATGCAGCACAGATATGGAATGGATACTTGCAGTGACACAGAGCTGCAAGATACAGCAATGGCCTACTGTACTGTACAACTATATACTGTTGGTCACCAAAATGTTGCACTGTACTACTATATATATACTGCTCACAAAAATGCAGCACAGAATGGATGGATACTTGCAGTGACACAGAGCTACAAGATACAGCAATGGACTACTGTACTGTACTGTACAACTATATACTGTTGGTCACCAAAATGCTGTACTGTAATACTATATATACTGCTCACAAAAATGCAGCACAGATATGGAATGGATACTTGCAGTGACACAGAGCTGCAAGATACAGCAATGGCCTACTGTACTGTACAACTATATACTGTTGGTCACCAAAATGCTGCACTGTACTACTATATATATATACTGCTCACAAAAATGCAGCACAGATATGGAATGGATACTTGCAGTGACACAGAGCTGCAAGATACAGCAATGGCCTACTGTACTGTACAACTATATGCTGTTTGTCACCGAAATGCTGCATTGTACTACTATATATATACTGCTCACAAAAATGCAGCACAGATATGGAATGGATACTTGCAGTGACACAGAGCTGCAAGATACAGCAATGGCCTACTGTACTGTACAACTATATACTGTTGGTCACCAAAATGCTGCACTATAATACTATATATACTGCTCACAGAAATGCAGCACAGATATGGAATGGATACTTGCAGTGACACAGAGCTGCAAGATACAGCAATGGCCTACTGTACTGTACAACTATATACTGTTGGTCACCAAAATGCAGCACACTGAGCACAGATATTTGCAGCACACTGAGCACAGATACGGAACTTTTCAGGCAGAGAACGTAGATATTTGCAGCACACTGAGCACAGATATTTGCAGCATACTGAGCACAGATATGGAGCTTTTCAGGCAGAGAACGTAGATATTTGCAGCACACTGAGCACAGATATTTACAGCACACTGAGCACAGATATTTGCAGCACACTGAGCACAGATATGGAGCTTTTCAGGCAGAGAACGTAGCCACGTCCTCTCCGTTCAATCTCCAATGCACGAGTGAAAATGGCGGCGACGCGCGGCTCTTTATATAGAATACGAATCTCACGAGAATCCGACAGCGGGATGATGACGTTCGGCCGCATTCGGGTTAACCGAGCAAGGCGGGAAGATCCGAGGCTGCCTCGGACCCGTGTAAAATAGGTAAAGTTCGGGGGGGTTCGGATATCAACGAGTGCTATCCCTTTATAAAGTAATGGAGGGTGCAAATTAATAGTTTGCAGAGGAAGCTGAACACCCTAGCAACGGCCCTTGTACTATGGATTGTTTTAGGAATGGGGGGTGCCCAAATCGGTGTCTTACTTAGGACCCCGTGAGGTCTAAATCTGCTTCTGACCCCAACTGTCACCTCTCCTCAATGAAACACTGCAGGAGACACCAGGGTTGTTTGCTATAAGTGTGGAGAGCCAGGTCATATAAGACGGGGCTAACCCTGAAAAACAGAGCCTATGGAGTTTGGGGTTGCTAGTATGGGTACCCTGCTTTTGCACAATGGTACCTTTGGATTGCAGACTGCCGTTAATGTGCGCTGACCCTGATCTCAGAGGCTGTCCTGCTCAGGCAAGTGGAAAAAGTGCCAGGGTTTGTTGAAGTACTCTGCATTCATGGATACACAGAAAACTTCTCCCGGGTGCGAGTGAGCCTCACTATAAAGACGCGCACTTATGAGGTGGTCACCGTGGTTGGTTCTAAGTTCCCATATCCACTCATATTGGGATGCAGTTTCCCAGGGTTTACTAAACTCTAAAAGGAACCACAGAGACAAAACCACTGTAAAGTTTCCAAGTCCTTATCTCGTAAAAGGAAGATTAGTGGAAAAGCATGGCCAGTCCTATTTGGAGAAGGAAAGTCTGATTTACCACTACTGAATGAGGATGCCCGGATTGGGATACACTACCAGCTGACATAGACCTGCAAAGTTTTGCCCAGGATCAACAAAACAATGCTGCCCTCGGGAATATCATGTCTAGTGTCATAATAGTTAATGGCGTAGCAAAAACTGCCTACCCACTGGAAGGCACTCCATATTTTGTCCTTAAAGCCGATCTGTTATATAGAGTCAAAGTGAAGTAATGGAAGAATATTGAGCAGTTATTGGTGCCCAGGGTATATATACTACTAGTGTTGCAAGCTGTTCATACCCATCATTGGGGAGGTCATACAAATGGAGCCGCATCACAGATGTGCACTCCCGGCGGGACTAGGCGATCCGGCACCTAGCCCCGCCACGTGAATGCACACAGATGCTTCCATTCTAGTTAATAGGGTGCGTGCGTGCAGTGCCGGCACATGCGCAGCAATCAGGTCAGAATGACCCCTCTAGATTCCTGTGTCCCTGGCTAGGTCACTTGGTACTCCTTCTGTCTCTTTGTGGGAGCACACCACATTCATGCTGTGTCATGCTGTATCAAGAATACATGCCTGGAAAGGATTGTCAAAAGGATGGTTGGTCTCATCTGTTACGAAGAGAAAACTGTGCTTCCCCAAGCTTAGAAAAGCAAAGGGGGGGGGGGGTATTTGGTTAGAGGGCTCTTGTCTCACCACAATTGCCAACATTTCTGTGGCATCAGCTCCCCCCAAGAGAGGAAAGGAAACGAAGACCAGTACATTCTGCACCTGCAGTAGAAGTGTGGAACACTGAGGTTTATGGGCTGCACGGCTCAATGTGGAAAAATGCATTCCGGGTCCTACAGCTAACCCAGAGCCAGCAGGAAGTCAGAAGTAGGAGAGGGGTTTAAAACTCCCATGCACCCACTGCACTAATGTGTAAAAGGGAGCTCTAAGCCATGCCCCTCACCCGTGAAGCCACGCCCCTATATTTTTGCATGCGCCTACGGTGCACACTGTCCCTGTTTTTTATATGGGGGGCGTGAATGCTGTTCCTTGCACACAGCGCTAAAATATCTAGTGACGGCACAGTCCCAAGTGCTCTGTGTCCTCCCATGTTCCTGTACTCCATAGGCCTGCTGTTGTAGGGGTGAATCAGGGGCTTTCCTGATCTGACAGGGGGCTATGATCTGAGGAAAATACATAGACTGGATGATGCAGAGAACTGGGTGATTGCAGGTGATGATTGGGTGAACTTGACATGGGGTCTATCTTCTGGACAATATCCCCAGACACCTGGGTGTAAGACTCATCGAATGCACTCAGAAGGTCTCATGCCTATAAGAGCTGCTTTTCCCTTGAGACTTTATAAGCCTATCGGTACTGAGATGCCCACCAGGACTTATGCCACTGGCGACAGTACAAGCTAACCCCAAGATGACCAGAGTTATTTGTCGGTAGAAAGGACAACAAAGACAAGACCAAGAATACAAGAAGACAAGAACGAGACAAGAGAACAGTGAATTAATAACAAAGAATAGTAATATGGTAAAGGTACTAACGAGATACCTGGGTCTAGGGAGATACAGAAAGAGTGGTGCACCAATGGTTATAGCACGAGGAAGTAGTCTGGAGAGATGGCAATAACCAACTAACAGACAGGGTAAACTAATTAAAGAGACAGGCAAGGAACATAAATCAACTGGTACATGCAGTGCATCCAGAAAGTATTCACAGCGCTTCACTTTTTCCACATTTTGTTATGTTACAGCCTTATTCCAAAACTGAATAAATTTGTTTTCCCTCCAACTTCTACACACAATACCCCACAATGACAATGTGAAAAAAGTTTTTTTGAGATTTTTTCAAATTTACTAAAAATAAAAAACTAAGAAATCACATGTACATAAGTATTCACAGCTTTTGCCTTGAAGCTCAAAATTAAGCTCTGGTGCATCCTGTTTCCACTGATCATCCTTGAAATGTTCTTACAGCTTAATTGGAGTCCACCTGTGGTAAATTCAATTGATTGGACATGATTTGGAAAGGCACACACCTGTCTATACAAGGTCCCACACTTGACAGTGCATGTCTGAGCACAAACCAAGCATGAAGTCAAAGGAATTGTCTGTAGACCTCCGATATAGGATTGTCTCCAGGCACAAGTCTTGGGAAGGGTACAGAAAAATATCTGCTGCTTTGAAGGTCCCAATGAGTACAGTGGCCTCCTTTATCCGTCAAAGGAAGACGTTCGGAACCACCGGGACTCTTCCTAGAGCTGGCCGGCCATCTAAACTGAGCAACCGGGGTAGAAGGGCCCTAGTCAGGGAGGTGACCAAGAACCCAATGGTCACTCTGTCAAAGCTACAGCATTCCTCTGTGGAGAGAAGAGAACCTTCCAGAAGGACAACCATCTCTGCAGCAATCCACCAATCAGGCCTGTATGATAGAGTGGCCAGACGGAAGCCACGCCTTAGCAAAAAGCACATGGCAGCCCGTCTGGAGTTTGCCAAAAATGCACCTGAAGAACTCTCAGACCATGAGAAACAAAATTCTAATGAGATAAAGATTGAACTCTTTGGCATGAATGCCAGGCATCATGTTTGGAGGAAACCAAGCACCGCCCATCATCAGGCCAATACCATCCCTACAGTGAAGCATGGGGGCAGTAGCAACATGCTGTGGGGATGTTTTTCAGCGGCAGGAGCTGCGAAACTAGTCAGGATAGAGGGAAAGATGAATGCAGCAATGTACAGAGACATCCTGCATGAAAACCTGCTCCAGAGTGCTCTTGACCTCAGACTGGGGCAACGGTTCATCTTTCAGCAGGACAATGACCCTAAGCACCCAGCCAAGATATCAACGTGTGGCTTCAGGACAACTCTGTGAATGTCCTTGAGTAGCCCAGCCAGAGCCCAGACTAGAATCCGATTGAACATCTCTGGAGAGATCTGAAAATGGCTGTGCACTGATGCTATGCATCCTACCTGATGGAGCTTGAGAGGTGCTTCAAAGAGGAATGGGCAAAACTGCCCAAAAATAGGTGTGTTAAGCTTGTGGCATCATATTAAAAAAAGACTTGAGGCTGTAATTGCTGCCAAAGGTGCATCAACAAATTATTGAGCAAAGGCTGTGAATACTTATGTACATGTGATTTCTTAGTTTTTTATTTTTAAATAAACTAGCAAAAATCTAATTTTTTTTCATGTTGTCATTGTGGGGTATTGTGTGTCGAATTTTGAGGGATAAAATGAATTTATTCCAGTTTGGAATAAGGCTGTGACATAACAAAATGTGGAAAAAGTGAAATGCTGTGAATACTTTCCGGATGCACTGTAAATATCAAGGAATGCTCTGAACCAGTAGTAGTAACTACTGGCAACAACATAAGTAAATGACAATAGGATTTAGACAGGGAGAGCAGAACAGATACACAAATACACCGAATGCTCCAGGCCAGTGGCTGTTACTCCTGACAACTCTAGTTACCAACACTAAGGAGCAACACAACTACTACTGCTAGGAGACGATTAGACAAGGACAGACAGAGAAAGACTGAGATCAGGAATTGGTCTGAGGACAAACAAATAGGACTGTGACTATGTACACGGTTAAAATGGCCTGAGAGAGAGACTGTAGTGGAATGGTACTGTGGTAATAGAGACAAATATGGTGGAAATGTGGGAAGCAGCTGCATGCAAATAAAATGATAATGGATAGCAAGCAGAAAGACCAAAGATACGGACAAGAGAAAGAAACAAGTATTGTGTGGATTCTTCCACACTGCAGCTGATGCTAAGGCAGACAGGAACCAGACAAGACAAGGTCTGACAAGGATACTTTAGCACAAGAGCTCACAGGACTGATACAGAGACAAAAGCTTCTGCTGCAACCCGACTCTATGACCAGCAAGCAGTGCAAGGCAGGTTCAGGAGATAAATGAAACATGAGCCAATCAACAGCCTCCTGCAGCCAAGCCTCCAAATATCAATAATCCCATGCAGCTGCTACGGCAATTAAGCAGACAGAACAGAGATGCAATTAAGCAGACAGAACAGAGCTGCAGCAATGCATGTAACACTTATACATATTGTTGTGTGATGCTGTCGGTGAAAGTTAACCGCAGTGCATCATCTTCTGTGACTTATACACGTATTGTTGTGTGACGCTGTTGATAGACATGGAGCACGAACAATTGAAAGGTGATCAGCAACCACATACTAGTGCCGAAGCTGCTGCCAATAGTCCTGACAATGCATATCCATCAACGTCCCCTGCTAAGGCCAATACCTAATGGCATAGAGGGCATGTAAAATCAAAGAAGCAATATTTTACGGTCATTATAAAAAAAAGTTAAGTTAGCTGACGAGAAACATAACATTGGCAATATGCCAATTCACTGCACTAAGTGGCAAGGAAAGGCTAAGGCCTCATTTTTATTTATTGGCCTGTGTTTGACTGGTAGTTATGCATCTCATAATGATGATGTAAGCCCTCCTCCCTGTAGAAGAGTTAAAAAAATAAAACTTGTTAAGGCACAGGAACCAGAAAAATCCCCAATCCCCAAGGAGAGTCCAAGTGTGTCCGTGGTTGCGATGTATAAAGGGCCCCATGCACTACAGTGATATGTCTGATGGCTGAAGTCGGAGGCGATTTCCCTTGAACTATCTCGGGAGCTTCCCGGGAGTGGTTCCATATGATTCCATATGATCTGGTACATGTGTGCTTTTTTTGCATGCGATCTATCACGCGTCGACATATCGCATGTGATATATCGCAATGCATTCACATGTACCATAAGATATATCTGATGGGCTGGATTATGGTGCTAGGGGGGCTGGGCCAAATAGGCATATAGATAGCAGCAGCCATTTTAGCCATGTGCACACTGCTGCTCTGTGAATAGTGAGGCTGGTTTATACCTTCTGAGCGTTCCACATTGCTACTGTGCTTTGCTTTATTTGGTTTTTCTGAACAAAGTGCTCTTTATCCTGTTCTGTGATGGATTCCTATCAACTTCTTTTAGCCTATGACTATATGAAGCTGAAACGTGACAGGGATCTGAAACGGAAGAGGCTGAGGTCTGTTTGGAGCAAGAAGTGGCTGATGAAGAGGGGGACTCTCTCTCACATGTCGCTCCTGACTGAGATTAGGGATAATAACCCTGAAGAATATCGCAACTACCTTCAAATGGAAGACGATACCTTCCAGGAGTTGCTTGGCCTTGTGACTCCCTAATTGAGAGGCAGGACACCAAGATGCGGAGGGCCATCCCTGCTGAAGAGAGGCTGACTGCTACTCTGAGGTTCCTGGCTACAGGGCGGTCATTGGAGGACCTGAAGTTCGGGACCCTCATCTCTCCCAGGCTTTGGGTCGGATAATCCCTGACACCTGCAAGGCCATTGTGAAGGTGCTGCAGGACCAGTATTTAAAGGTAAATAAAATACACAGCACACCTGTTTAGTTACTTTTAAACTGTTTATAGAAAAAAATGTGTTATTTTTCTTGTAAACAGCTGTGCAAAAACTATGCAATGATTTGCCAATATGGCACATATAAATATAAAATATGACATCACAATTTATATATATATATATATATATATATATATATATATATATATATGTAATAAAAGAATTAAAATGATTAAATAACAGTTTATTTTACTTTGAATTCCCAATAAATATGGGGGGTAATTCCAAGTTGATCGCAGCAGGAAATTTTTTAACAATTGGGCAAAACCATGTGCACTGCAGGGGGGGCAGATATAACATTTGCAGAGAGAGTTAGATTTGGGTGTGGTGTGTTCAATCTGCAATCTAATTTGCAGTGTAAAAATAAAGCAGCCAGTATTGACCCTGCACAGAAATAAAATAACCCACCCAAATCTAGCTCTCTCTGCAAATGTTATATCTGCCACACCTGCAGTTCACATGGTTTTGCCCAATTGCTAACTTTTTTGCTGCTGCGATCAACTCAGAATTACCCCCCATGGTGCGGTACTTTCACACCTAAGATGGAGGGCTATATGGTGTTTTGGGCACAGATTTGATTGGGAGAATACACACATGCTGTAAAGTGCAGAATGAATGGGCCCGGCTCCATTATTATGCACCTACAGCACGCGTGTATCCTCCCCCAAAAATCTGGCCCCAAAACACCATATAGCCTATACTGTATCATATTTATTGGGAATTAATAACTTTAAACAAGACCCTTAACAATGTTCTAATTCCCAATAAATATGGGCCCTCATTCCGAGTTGTTCGCTCGCTAGCTGCTTTTAGCAGCATTGCACACGCTAAGCCGCCACCCTCTGGGAGCGAATCTTAGCATAGTAGAATTGCGAACGAAAGATTAGCAGAATTGCGAATAGAAATTTCTTAGCAGTTTCTGAGTAGCTCCAGACTGACTCTGCCATTGCGATCAGTTCAGTCAGTTTCGTTCCTGGTTTGGCGTCACAAACACACCCAGCGTTCGCCAAGACACTCCCCCGTTTCTTCAGACACTCCCGCGTTTTCCCCAGAAACGGCTGCGTTTTTTCGCACACACCCATAAAACGGCCAGTTTACGCCCAGAAACACCCACTTCCTGTCAATCACACTCCGATCACCAGAACGAAGAGATTTCTTCGTTAAGCCGTGAGTAAAATACCAAACTTATTATCAAATTTACTTGGCGCAGGCGCACTGCGAACGTTGCGCATGCGCAGTTTGCGACTAATCGCACCGATGCGAAGAAAAATAACGAGCGAAGAACTCGGAATGAGGGCCCTGGTGCGGTACTTTCACTCATAAGATGGAGGGCTATATGGTGTTTTGGTCACAGATTTGTTCGGGAGAATACACACATGCTGTAAAGTGCAGAATGAATGGGCCCGGCCCCATTATTATGCACCTACAGCATGTGTGTATCTTCCCCCCAGAACACCATATAGTCTATACCGCACCATATTTATTGGGAATTATAAGATGCCTACAAATTTTCAAACTGGGGCATTTCCTCCTCTGCCTCCAGCATAGCAGAGTATATGGCTGAGGAACAGGTGGGTGGGGGAGTAGGCTGTGGTTGGGTGGGCGGAATAGGATGGGGTTGAGTGGGTGGAATAGAGGTGGGGTTGGGTGGGAGGAGTGATAGGATGGCGGTCGAACAGTACAACATTTTCATGGAGTTGCGATTTTCTGGCTTTGTTCAGCATCTTTAAATTTAGACGCTGAATCTGCTCCGCTTGACCCGGGGGCAGGTTGTGCATGGCAGAGGCCAAGAATTCCACAAATTTTGTGTAGTAGTCAGGGGGCTGGACAAGTATTGCTGTGTTCTCTTCAAAGATTAGGTCTTTGCCCTCCTGGCAGGTGTGGTTTTTTATTTTTGGCTTCTCTTCCGAGGCGCAGCGGAGGAGCTGGTGCTGCAGAGGTATCAGGGGTAGCTGGTGCTTCAGGGGTTGGATCTTGGGTCTGTGATTCCTCTGTATCCAGGAGACTGAGGTCTGGAGTGGTGGGAATCTCCATACTTCCACTCTGTAGTAATTTTTTTTTTTTTAAATATACTGTTTAAATACATGCTTTCATTTTTTATTTCTATTTTTTTATAGCTCCCTGCAAGTACATCTGAATGGCAAGCTGTGGCCTTAACACTGGCAAAAGCGACCAACCAGTCGCACGCCATTTTGTCCAGATGCGACATAGTCTGGCCACGGTCAGGTACAAGATAGTGGACCAGGTCCCGGCCTCCACCCGAGGAGGGGACAGAGCGGCTCAATTATTACAATTAGAGGCCCGCTGGATCTTTAAATTAGACACCATCTACCCCAGGGGCCTCAATGAACAACTGAATCTACAATGTTTCCTGTAGCCAGGATTGACATCTGCAAGCACGTGCCCAGTCACCATCCTGTTCTCTAGAATTCAGTGTAGGCAGGCTCAATTCTTAAGGAATAATATAGATAGTTGGGCTGCAGGGATGAGATTGGCTAGACATCAGCCGTGCATTGTATGCCTTATGTACAATGATGATTGAAACTATTTTTATTTCATTATATATTTATCTATTTGAACTCTGATCCGAACAGTTTCGTTGTGACAGGACCCAACATGGTCCAATGTGGACCCTGCAGGGTTATTAGTAGTTTTTATCTTGCATAATCTTATAGATTTTCACTTATATATTTGCAGCGCGTGTTTGTTTTAACACTTATGTTTTATTGACTCGTCATTTTTCAACTAATTGTTATTTATACTACTGCATCACTCTTGTTTTTTATGCACTATTCTTATGTATTCATGCACAGTAGTTATGGCTGGCTCTAATGCCTACAGTACATGTCACAAATAGTTGGCGAGGCAGCGCAGCGTTGCGACGCTGCGTTGCATCTCCATGGTTACCGTTTTCCCTTCGTCAGCAGCCACGTCACTGGGAGGTCCGAGACACGGGATGACGCGACTTCCGGATATTGCATGCCACACGCTGCCGGAAGCGCGGGCTCCGTGCACCGGACGGCTGGGACGTGGAGGCGGACGCAGGTTCTCGGTACAGGTAAGGTATTTAAGTTGTTTTTTTGCACAGTCACTAGTTTGCAGTGTCCTGAAGAAGGGGGTTCGTCCCTCGAAACGTTGACAAATAAAATGCACTTTTTGCTTTGATTACCTGAAAGTGAAAGTCTCTGAGTGCCGCCGCCTCCCCCTTGCTGTATATATATATATATATATATATGTAATAAAAGAATTAAAATGATTAAATAACAGTTTATTTTACTTTGAATTCCCAATAAATATGGGGGGTAATTCCAAGTTGATCGCAGCAGGAAATTTTTTAGCAATTGGGCAAAACCATGTGCACTGCAGGGGGGGCAGATATAACATTTGCAGAGAGAGTTAGATTTGGGTGTGGTGTGTTCAATCTGCAATCTAATTTGCAGTGTAAAAATAAAGCAGCCAGTATTGACCCTGCACAGAAATAAAATAACCCACCCAAATCTAGCTCTCTCTGCAAATGTTATATCTGCCACACCTGCAGTTCACATGGTTTTGCCCAATTGCTAACTTTTTTGCTGCTGCGATCAACTCAGAATTACCCCCCATGGTGCGGTACTTTCACACCTAAGATGGAGGGCTATATGGTGTTTTGGGCACAGATTTGATTGGGAGAATACACACATGCTGTAAAGTGCAGAATGAATGGGCCCGGCTCCATTATTATGCACCTACAGCACGCGTGTATCCTCCCCCAAAAATCTGGCCCCAAAACACCATATAGCCTATACTGTATCATATTTATTGGGAATTAATAACTTTAAACAAGACCCTTAACAATGTTCTAATTCCCAATAAATATGGGCCCTCATTCCGAGTTGTTCGCTCGCTAGCTGCTTTTAGCAGCATTGCACACGCTAAGCCGCCACCCTCTGGGAGCGAATCTTAGCATAGTAGAATTGCGAACGAAAGATTAGCAGAATTGCGAATAGAAATTTCTTAGCAGTTTCTGAGTAGCTCCAGACTGACTCTGCCATTGCGATCAGTTCAGTCAGTTTCGTTCCTGGTTTGGCGTCACAAACACACCCAGCGTTCGCCAAGACACTCCCCCGTTTCTTCAGACACTCCCGCGTTTTCCCCAGAAACGGCTGCGTTTTTTCGCACACACCCATAAAACGGCCAGTTTACACCCAGAAACACCCACTTCCTGTCAATCACACTCCGATCACCAGAACGAAGAGATTTCTTCGTTAAGCCGTGAGTAAAATACCAAACTTATTATCAAATTTACTTGGCGCAGGCGCACTGCGAACGTTGCGCATGCGCAGTTTGCGACTAATCGCACCGATGCGAAGAAAAATAACGAGGGAAGAACTCGGAATGAGGGCCCTGGTGCGGTACTTTCACTCATAAGATGGAGGGCTATATGGTGTTTTGGTCACAGATTTGTTCGGGAGAATACACACATGCTGTAAAGTGCAGAATGAATGGGCCCGGCCCCATTATTATGCACCTACAGCATGTGTGTATCTTCCCCCCAGAACACCATATAGTCTATACCGCACCATATTTATTGGGAATTATAAGATGCCTACAAATTTTCAAACTGGGGCATTTCCTCCTCTGCCTCCAGCATAGCAGAGTATATGGCTGAGGAACAGGTGGGTGGGGGAGTAGGCTGTGGTTGGGTGGGCGGAATAGGATGGGGTTGAGTGGGTGGAATAGAGGTGGGGTTGGGTGGGAGGAGTGATAGGATGGCGGTCGAACAGTACAACATTTTCATGGAGTTGCGATTTTCTGGCTTTGTTCAGCATCTTTAAATTTAGACGCTGAATCTGCTCCGCTTGACCCGGGGGCAGGTTGTGCATGGCAGAGGCCAAGAATTCCACAAATTTTGTGTAGTAGTCAGGGGGCTGGACAAGTATTGCTGTGTTCTCTTCAAAGATTAGGTCTTTGCCCTCCTGGCAGGTGTGGTTTTTTATTTTTGGCTTCTCTTCCGAGGCGCAGCGGAGGAGCTGGTGCTGCAGAGGTATCAGGGGTAGCTGGTGCTTCAGGGGTTGGATCTTGGGTCTGTGATTCCTCTGTATCCAGGAGACTGAGGTCTGGAGTGGTGGGAATCTCCATACTTCCACTCTGTAGTAATTTTTTTTTTTTTAAATATACTGTTTAAATACATGCTTTCATTTTTTATTTCTATTTTTTTATAGCTCCCTGCAAGTACATCTGAATGGCAAGCTGTGGCAGAGGAGTTTGCTACCACCTGGCAAATCCCTGTGGGGGAGCAATAGATGGCAAACACGTCCGCATCAACCCTCCTGCAAACAACGGATCCCTTTATTTTGATTATAAAGGGTATTTCAGCATCGTGCTGATGGCAGTGGTGGATGCCAACTATGAATTCATCTTCACTGACATTGGCAAAAACGGACGTGCATCAGACGGTGGGTCGCTGAAGAATACCACCTTCTACGAGTGGCTCACCACAAAGACCCTGAACTTGCCATCTAGGGAGCAAACCAAACACGGCCTCAATTTTGTTTTCATGGCTGATGAGGCATTCGTAGTCCACGAGAACATTATGAAGCCGTACCCCCAAAGGCACCTGACAAGGGAGAAGCGCATCTACAATTGTAGGCTATCCCGGGCACGACGAATTGTAGAGAACACTTTTGGCATCCTGTCTAGCTGCTTCCGCATATCCCTAATGGCTATCAATCTGCAGGTGGAGAAGATAGATTGGGTGGTGACTGCGTGCTGTGTCCTGCATAACTATTTGCGCAGCAAAACCACCCAGCATAGGACACTGCCCAGAGCAGCACCAGGAGACCCAGACCCAGAACACCCAGAGGAGACTTCACCATTTTCCTCTGTGGAACCACCTCCACTCCATTCTATGGGCAAAACAAGTCAGGGACGAGTACCTGGCCTATTTTAACGGGGTGGATGCAGTCGATTGGCAGGAGGACCACATTTAAGTGTACTGTGTTGGACTGATGATGGAACTTGCAAAAATGTAAAAACTTATTCAAAAAAATATACTTACAGATACAGACAAAGATAGTTCACCCTCGTCAGGCTCTGGTGTGGCAGTCCGAGGGAGGGAAGTGAAACCTGTCCGGGTAGCCTCCTGGTCCAGGACAAACTCCAGCATGGGGTAGTACCAGAGCGAGGTCTTGTAAACCTGGGAGGAACTTGCTCCAGATCTTTTGGACTGTTCCATTTTTTTGTGTTCTTTGAGGAACACTGTATGCAAGTTCTGTATCTTTTTCTTTACCCAGTCCTTGTCAGCATCGGACACAAAGGGCTTGCTGTACTCCACTAGCTCCTCCAAGGCCGCATTCCGACGGACTTTATCCAAATACCCCTTGGCTTTGATCTTCCACTGACATTCATGGCCACAGTACATTTCTAGTAGGCCGGTGATGAAGTCTATATCTTGAACTAGAGTCATCTACTGTATAATGAAAAAAAAGTGGTGCACAAACTGTTATATTTTGTGTTTTACAACTGGTTTTACTTAGGGTGTATGGTTATATGGTTAAATTTGGTTAAGATATGGTTTTAAAATCAAGTTTTTTTTTTCATTTTCAAAACGGTTTTACTTAAGGTTTTACTTTCAAAATGTTTTGATATATGGTTCAATTTGGATAATATATGGTTTTAAAATAAAGTTATTTTTTTGAAAATAGTTTCCTCATTACCCAAACATCAATGGTGCAGCATTGGGGTACAGTGGCGGGGAAAACACATGGCCATTAGGGGGTTAAAATAAGTTTGGGGATAAACACATGGTGCAGCATTGGGGTACAGTGGTGGGGAAAACACATGGCCATTAGGGGTTTTTAAAATGACTTTGGGCCCACAGAAATGAATAAAATATGAACAATAGAATACATTGGTGGTCAGTGTGTGTTAGGCGCCGGGGTCCGCTCGTCGGTGCGGTCCGGCGCCTAGCAACCAGGGACGTCGTGCGCGTACAGCCGCCGGCTCCCTGGCAACGCTAGACGCCGGGCGCACGGAGCCGC
This sequence comes from Pseudophryne corroboree, assembly GCF_028390025.1. Taxonomy (NCBI): domain Eukaryota; kingdom Metazoa; phylum Chordata; class Amphibia; order Anura; family Myobatrachidae; genus Pseudophryne; species Pseudophryne corroboree. Next base: position 409,073,564 of record NC_086448.1, read on the forward strand.
ACGGACCCTAGCAACGGGGACGCCACTGGCGGACCGCGTTCCCCGTTGCTGGGTCCATTTAAATTAATAAGGGCACCTGTTTCCTGGCCGTGCAGCAAGGCAGCTGCACGGCATTTAGTCCAATCAGCCTCTAAACAGCTGATTGGAGGACTCCCTGTTAAGTACACTTCCAGGGCTTCTCACAGACGCCGGTAATAGCTTCCTGCATGCTGTATCTGTTTGCTGAGAGTGTTTCCAGTCCTGCTGTACCCGGTCGTTCCTGTCCTCAGTTGTCCTGTACTCGGAAGTTGTCATCTGTTCCTGGAGTCCTGACTGAGCACCTTTAAACATCCAGTGGTGTTCGTGAGTCACGGCGTAGCCGTGTGTTGCGGCTTGGCCGCTTTATATCTTATTATTTATTATTTGTGTTTCGGAGCTTTTGCGGAGGATTCCGCTCCCACAGATCCACTCTGGTATCCAGCGGTGCTGGATAGGAGTAACGGACTAGTGGATTTTGGTTGTTCTTTTTATCTGGCGGTTTGTCCGCGCATACTTCTGGTTTGGTTAGTTAGCTTGTTGCCCCTGGCCTGTTGTCAGTCAGAGGTCCTCTTGTCATCATCCTGCCTCGGATTTCCCTTTGTCTCTCACTAAGACCGGGGGGCACCGGAGTTGGGCAGACATAATCCGCCTTTCAAACGTGGCTGCCAGGGGCTCAAGAAACCATAGTCTCGCAAGGGATTTCCGATAGCACGGGTGAGACAATAGAGTTAGGGCGCCAGGGGCAACTAGTCTTTCCAGCTCCCGTAACCAGCATTCCTTTCTAGTACTCTGGCCATTGCCATGAGATCTCCTCCGGTCAGGAGTACTGGAATCATAACATTATTACCGGCCATACCAAAACTTAAAATTAAACAGGGTTTCATTTTTTACTTATTCAGTTTTGTAAGAGTTATCGGCCTCATGAATCCCACAGGTTTAGGGCCAAATCCTGGTCAGCTCCTAGTCAGCCAGATTCAAGAACTTACTCAGATGGTTCAGGATCTTTCCCTTCGGGTGAAGTCGCAGGAAGATCTTTTACGAACTTCCCCGAGGGTAGTCCCTGAACCAAAAATGCACTTGCCTGACCGTTTTTCTGGTGATAGGAAGGAGTTTTTTAATTTTAAAGAATCCTGTAAACTTTATTTTCGTTTAAGACCGATCTCCTCAGGTACTGAATCTCAGCGGGTCGGAATTATTATTTCTTTGCTCCAGCGGGATCCTCAGACCTGGGCATTCGGTTTAAAAGCAGAGGATCCGGCGTTGTTGTCAGTAGACGCCTTTTTTGGGTCTTTAGGGCTTTTGTATGATGACCCTGATAGAGAGGCATCCGCTGAGAGTCAGTTACGCGCTCTCAGACAGGGTAGAAATCCTGCAGAGGTTTTTTGTACAGAGTTTCGCCGTTGGTCGAACGACTGTGGCTGGAATGACCCAGCCCTGCGCAGTCAGTTTCGCCTCGGCTTATCAGAGTCTATAAAAGACAGTCTCCTTCAGTATCCCGCTCCTGAGACTCTCGATAAACTCATGGAGCTTTCTATTAAGATTGATCGTCGTCTCAGAGAGCGGAGGGCTGAAAAAGGAGCACCTGTCAGGTCTACTCCATGTGTATTTTCCATTCCTGAGGACGTAGAGGAGCCCATGCAGATGGGTCTCTCCCGGCTGTCTCCAGAAGAAAGAGCCAGAAGGCAAAACTCTGGTCTTTGTTTGTACTGTGGGGGTAAGGGACATTTTGCCCGTAATTGTCCGAACAAGTCGGGAAAACGCCTCGACCAAGTGAATTGTGAGGGGGTTCACTTTGGTCTGCAGCTTATCTCCTCGAACAACTCCCTTTTAGTCCCACCTAAAGTTTCCTTTGGCAGCCTCAGTTCTTCTGTGTCAGCTTTTGTTGACAGTGGAGCTGCAGGGAACTTTATGGACTTAACGTGGGCCAAGGCCTTAGGTATTCCTCAGTTAGCCTTGGGTAGGTGTATCACCATGCATGGTTTAGATGGGAGTCCCTTGTCCAATGGGGTTATTTCCCTCTGTACACCCCCTGTACTACTTACGGTAGGAGCTCTTCATTCCGAGAAGATCGAGTTTTTCCTTACCCATTGCCCAGCAGTTCCAGTGGTTCTGGGTCACCCTTGGCTGGCCTTTCATAATCCCATCATTGATTGGCAGTCGGGGGAGATTTCACAATGGGGTACCATCTGTAATAAGGAATGTATTACGTTTCCCGTCAGAATAGCTGCTGCCATTCCCGAACTCATTCCCGTGGAATACCAGGACTTTGTTGATGTGTTTTCCAAGGGCAATGCGGACATTCTGCCTCCCCATCGGCCTTATGATTGTGCTATTGAGCTAATTCCTGGTGCCACATTGCCAAAGGGAAGGTTATATGCATTATCCAGGCCAGAAACTGCGGCCATGAATGAGTATGTTAAGGAGAGCCTAGGGAAAGGATTTATCAGGCCATCTAAATCCCCTTTAAGTGCAGGCTTCTTCTTTGTGGAGAAAAAAGATGGATCACTCAGACCTTGCATTGACTTTAGAGCCCTGAATAAGATCTCAGTTAAAAATACTTACCCTCTGCCACTGATTTCTGTCCTCTTTGATCAGCTGCGTTCGGCTGTGATTTTTTCTAAGATTGACCTGAGGGGAGCGTATAACCTCATTCGAATCAAGTCGGGAGATGAGTGGAAGACGGCTTTCAGTACTCAGTCGGGTCACTACGAGTATCTGGTGATGCCGTTCGGCTTGTCTAATGCTCCGGCAGTTTTCCAGGATCTCATTAACGATGTGCTCCGTGATTTTCTAGGAAGATTCGTGGTCGTTTACTTAGACGACATCCTGATCTATTCTGATTCAATTGAACAACATGTTACCCAGGTGCGTCAGGTTCTTCAAAAATTACGTGAAAATCATCTATATGCCAAGCTGGAGAAGTGTGAGTTTCATGTCACGGAGGTATCCTTTTTAGGGTACATTATTTCCCCTCGGGGATTCTGTATGGAACCTAAGAAGCTCCAAGCCATCCTTAGTTGGGCGCAACCCACCAACTTAAAAGCAATTCAGCGCTTTTTAGGGTTTGCGAATTATTATAGAAGATTTATTCATTCTTTTTCCGACCTGGTTGCTCCCATTGTGGCACTGACTAAAAAGGGAGCGGATCCTACCAACTGGTCACGTGAAGCTGAGTTATCCTTTCAGGCCTTGAAACAAGCTTTTGTCTCAGCTCCAGTCCTCAGACATCCCAACCCAGAATTGCCCTTCATTGTTGAGGTTGATGCCTCGGAGGTTGGAGTGGGGGCTATCCTATCTCAGAAGGATCCGGACTCTCTGGAACTACATCCTTGTGCCTTTATGTCCAGGAAATTCTCTTCCGCTGAATCCAACTACGATGTTGGTAACCGGGAGTTACTGGCTATTAAATGGGCTTTCGAGGAGTGGAGGCATTGGCTTGAGGGAGCAACACATACCATTTCAGTATTGACTGACCACAAAAATCTTCAGTACATCGAATCAGCTAAGCGGCTGAATGCCCGGCAGGCTCGTTGGGCTTTATTTTTTACTCGTTTCAAGTTTATTATCACTTTTAGGCCAGGTTCCAAGAATACCAAGGCGGATGCCCTGTCACGCAGTTTTCTTCCAGTTCATAATAACAGTCCTGTTACTCCCATACTTCCGTCTTCAGTCATTTGGGCAGGCCTCACACAAGATTTATTTACCCAGTTAAAGCAGCTTCAACATCAAGCTCCTGGAAATACTCCTGCTGGTCGTCTTTACGTTCCTGAGTTTTTGAGAGCTACTGTTTTGACTGAGTTTCATGATAGCAAAGTTGCCGGGCATCCGGGGATCTCTAAGACTTTGGAATTAGTCTCCCGCTCAGTATGGTGGCCTGGTCTTTCTAAAGACATTAAGGAGTTTGTTTTTTCTTGTCAGGTCTGTGCACAGCATAAGGTTCCCCGTTCCTTGCCTATCGGGCAACTTATGCCCTTAAATGTTCCTCTCAGGCCATGGTCTCATATTTCCATGGATTTTGTGGTAGACCTCCCTCTGTCAGCCGGATTCCGAGTCATATGGGTGGTAGTGGACCGTTTTAGCAAGATGGCCCATTTCATTGCTCTTCCCCGACTGCCATCTGCCCAGGGATTGGTTGTTTTGTTTCTCCGCCATGTTTTCAGACTTCATGGGTTGCCCACTGATATTGTTTCTGATCGGGGTCCACAATTCATTGCACAATTCTGGAAGTCTTTTTGTGCCTCATTAAAGATGAAATTGTCTTTAACATCCGGCTACCATCCCCAATCCAACGGGCAGACCGAGCGAGTTAATCAATCATTAAAACAGTATTTGCGTTTGTACTCAGCCAAACTCCAGAATGATTGGTCCGAGTTTCTTCCTTTGGCGGAGTTTGCTTACAACAATTCTTGTCATTCCTCCACTAATGTGTCTCCATTCTTTTCAGTTTTTGGTTTTCACCCCAGAGCTAATTCTTTTTTTCAACATTCTTCTGTTTCCTCGCTAACCTTAACCTCTCATCTCAGAGTCATTTGGAAAAAAGTGCACCTTGCTCTCAGAAGAGCGGCATTTCGAGAGAAAAAAATTTCTGACAGGCTCCGGCGTCCTTGCACTTTTAAGGTGGGAGACAGGGTATGGTTGTCGACTCGTAACATTAGACTTCGACAAACCTCAGCTAGATTGGGCCCCAAATTTATTGGACCATTTCATATTATTAAAAAAATCAATCCAGTTGCTTTCCGGTTACGTTTACCAAGAGCTCTCCGGATCGGAAATACGTTCCATTGCTCCCTGTTGAAACCATACGTTTCTTCCAGTAGATTTCCTCGGAAGATCTCCCAGGGGAAATCACCAGTAGATGTACAGGGACATCAGGAGTTCTTGGTGGAGAAGGTTCTCGATTCCAAATTGTCCCGGGGTCAGCTTTATTTTCTGGTGCACTGGAAAGGCTATGGTCCAGAGGAAAGGTCTTGGGTCCTGGATAAGGATCTCCATGCCCCGAGGCTCAAGAGGGCATTTTTTCGGGAATTTCCTCGGAAACCTGGCTTTAGGGGTTCCTTGACCCCTCCTCAAGGGGGGGGGTACTGTTAGGCGCCGGGGTCCGCTCGTCGGTGCGGTCCGGCGCCTAGCAACCAGGGACGCCGTGCGCGTACAGCCGCCGGCTCCCTGGCAACGCTAGACGCCGGGCGCACGGAGCCGCACGGACCCTAGCAACAGGGACGCCACTGGCGGACCGCGTTCCCCGTTGCTGGGTCCATTTAAATTAATAAGGGCACCTGTTTCCTGGCCGTGCAGCAAGGCAGCTGCACGGCATTTAGTCCAATCAGCCTCTAAACAGCTGATTGGAGGACTCCCTGTTAAGTACACTTCCAGGGCTTCTCACAGACGCCGGTAATAGCTTCCTGCATGCTGTATCTGTTTGCTGAGAGTGTTTCCAGTCCTGCTGTACCCGGTCGTTCCTGTCCTCAGTTGTCCTGTACTCGGAAGTTGTCATCTGTTCCTGGAGTCCTGACTGAGCACCTTTAAACATCCAGTGGTGTTCGTGAGTCACGGCGTAGCCGTGTGTTGCGGCTTGGCCGCTTTATATCTTATTATTTATTATTTGTGTTTCGGAGCTTTTGCGGAGGATTCCGCTCCCACAGATCCACTCTGGTATCCAGCGGTGCTGGATAGGAGTAACGGACTAGTGGATTTTGGTTGTTCTTTTTATCTGGCGGTTTGTCCGCGCATACTTCTGGTTTGGTTAGTTAGCTTGTTGCCCCTGGCCTGTTGTCAGTCAGAGGTCCTCTTGTCATCATCCTGCCTCGGATTTCCCTTTGTCTCTCACTAAGACCGGGGGGCACCGGAGTTGGGCAGACATAATCCGCCTTTCAAACGTGGCTGCCAGGGGCTCAAGAAACCATAGTCTCGCAAGGGATTTCCGATAGCACGGGTGAGACAATAGAGTTAGGGCGCCAGGGGCAACTAGTCTTTCCAGCTCCCGTAACCAGCATTCCTTTCCAGTACTCTGGCCATTGCCATGAGATCTCCTCCGGTCAGGAGTACTGGAATCATAACATTATTACCGGCCATACCAAAACTTAAAATTAAACAGGGTTTAATTTTTTACTTATTCAGTTTTGTAAGAGTTATCGGCCTCATGAATCCCACAGGTTTAGGGCCAAATCCTGGTCAGCTCCTAGTCAGCCAAATTCAAGAACTTACTCAGATGGTTCAGGATCTTTCCCTTCGGGTGAAGTCGCAGGAAGATCTTTTACGAACTTCCCCGAGGGTAGTCCCTGAACCAAAAATGCACTTGCCTGACCGTTTTTCTGGTGATAGGAAGGAGTTTTTTAATTTTAAAGAATCCTGTAAACTTTATTTTCGTTTAAGACCGATCTCCTCAGGTACTGAATCTCAGCGGGTCGGAATTATTATTTCTTTGCTCCAGCGGGATCCTCAGACCTGGGCATTCGGTTTAAAAGCAGAGGATCCGGCGTTGTTGTCAGTAGACGCCTTTTTTGGGTCTTTAGGGCTTTTGTATGATGACCCTGATAGAGAGGCATCCGCTGAGAGTCAGTTACGCGCTCTCAGACAGGGTAGAAATCCTGCAGAGGTTTTTTGTACAGAGTTTCGCCGTTGGTCGAACGACTGTGGCTGGAATGACCCAGCCCTGCGCAGTCAGTTTCGCCTCGGCTTATCAGAGTCTATAAAAGACAGTCTCCTTCAGTATCCCGCTCCTGAGACTCTCGATAAACTCATGGAGCTTTCTATTAAGATTGATCGTCGTCTCAGAGAGCGGAGGGCTGAAAAAGGAGCACCTGTCAGGTCTACTCCATGTGTATTTTCCATTCCTGAGGACGTAGAGGAGCCCATGCAGATGGGTCTCTCCCGGCTGTCTCCAGAAGAAAGAGCCAGAAGGCAAAACTCTGGTCTTTGTTTGTACTGTGGGGGTAAGGGACATTTTGCCCGTAATTGTCCGAACAAGTCGGGAAAACGCCTCGACCAAGTGAATTGTGAGGGGGTTCACTTTGGTCTGCAGCTTATCTCCTCGAACAACTCCCTTTTAGTCCCACCTAAAGTTTCCTTTGGCAGCCTCAGTTCTTCGGTGTCAGCTTTTGTTGACAGTGGAGCTGCAGGGAACTTTATGGACTTAACGTGGGCCAAGGCCTTAGGTATTCCTCAGTTAGCCTTGGGTAGGTGTATCACCATGCATGGTTTAGATGGGAGTCCCTTGTCCAATGGGGTTATTTCCCTCTGTACACCCCCTGTACTACTTACGGTAGGAGCTCTTCATTCCGAGAAGATCGAGTTTTTCCTTACCCATTGCCCAGCAGTTCCAGTGGTTCTGGGTCACCCTTGGCTGGCCTTTCATAATCCCATCATTGATTGGCAGTCGGGGGAGATTTCACAATGGGGTACCATCTGTAATAAGGAATGTATTACGTTTCCCGTCAGAATAGCTGCTGCCATTCCCGAACTCATTCCCGTGGAATACCAGGACTTTGTTGATGTGTTTTCCAAGGGCAATGCGGACATTCTGCCTCCCCATCGGCCTTATGATTGTGCTATTGAGCTAATTCCTGGTGCCACATTGCCAAAGGGAAGGTTATATGCATTATCCGGGCCAGAAACTGCGGCCATGAATGAGTATGTTAAGGAGAGCCTAGGGAAAGGATTTATCAGGCCATCTAAATCCCCTTTAAGTGCAGGCTTCTTCTTTGTGGAGAAAAAAGATGGATCACTCAGACCTTGCATTGACTTTAGAGCCCTGAATAAGATCTCAGTTAAAAATACTTACCCTCTGCCGCTGATTTCTGTCCTCTTTGATCAGCTGCGTTCGGCTGTGATTTTTTCTAAGATTGACCTGAGGGGAGCGTATAACCTCATTCGAATCAAGTCGGGAGATGAGTGGAAGACGGCTTTCAGTACTCAGTCGGGTCACTACGAGTATCTGGTGATGCCGTTCGGCTTGTCTAACGCTCCGGCAGTTTTCCAGGATCTCATTAACGATGTGCTCCGTGATTTTCTAGGAAGATTCGTGGTCGTTTACTTAGACGACATCCTGATCTATTCTGATTCAATTGAACAACATGTTACCCAGGTGCGTCAGGTTCTTCAAAAATTACGTGAAAATCATCTATATGCCAAGCTGGAGAAGTGTGAGTTTCATGTCACGGAGGTATCCTTTTTAGGGTACATTATTTCCCCTCGGGGATTCTGTATGGAACCTAAGAAGCTCCAAGCCATCCTTAGTTGGGCGCAACCCACCAACTTAAAAGCAATTCAGCGCTTTTTAGGGTTTGCGAATTATTATAGAAGATTTATTCATTCTTTTTCCGACCTGGTTGCTCCCATTGTGGCACTGACTAAAAAGGGAGCGGATCCTACCAACTGGTCACGTGAAGCTGAGTTATCCTTTCAGGCCTTGAAACAAGCTTTTGTCTCAGCTCCAGTCCTCAGACATCCCAACCCAGAATTGCCCTTCATTGTTGAGGTTGATGCCTCGGAGGTTGGAGTGGGGGCTATCCTATCTCAGAAGAATCCGGACTCTCTGGAACTACATCCTTGTGCCTTTATGTCCAGGAAATTCTCTTCCGCTGAATCCAACTACGATGTTGGTAACCGGGAGTTACTGGCTATTAAATGGGCTTTCGAGGAGTGGAGGCATTGGCTTGAGGGAGCAACACATACCATTTCAGTATTGACTGACCACAAAAATCTTCAGTACATCGAATCAGCTAAGCGGCTGAATGCCCGGCAGGCTCGTTGGGCTTTATTTTTTACTCGTTTCAAGTTTATTATCACTTTTAGGCCAGGTTCCAAGAATACCAAGGCGGATGCCCTGTCACACAGTTTTCTTCCAGTTCATAATAACAGTCCTGTTACTCCCATACTTCCGTCTTCAGTCATTTGGGCAGGCCTCACACAAGATTTATTTACCCAGTTAAAGCAGCTTCAACATCAAGCTCCTGGAAATACTCCTGCTGGTCGTCTTTACGTTCCTGAGTTTTTGAGAGCTACTGTTTTGACTGAGTTTCATGATAGCAAAGTTGCCGGGCATCCGGGGATCTCTAAGACTTTGGAATTAGTCTCCTGCTCAGTATGGTGGCCTGGTCTTTCTAAAGACATTAAGGAGTTTGTTTTTTCTTGTCAGGTCTGTGCACAGCATAAGGTTCCCCGTTCCTTGCCTATCGGGCAACTTATGCCCTTAAATGTTCCTCTCAGGCCATGGTCTCATATTTCCATGGATTTTGTGGTAGACCTCCCTCTGTCAGCCGGATTCCGAGTCATATGGGTGGTAGTGGACCGTTTTAGCAAGATGGCCCATTTCATTGCTCTTCCCCGACTGCCATCTGCCCAGGGATTGGTTGTTTTGTTTCTCCGCCATGTTTTCAGACTTCATGGGTTGCCCACTGATATTGTTTCTGATCGGGGTCCACAATTCATTGCACAATTCTGGAAGTCTTTTTGTGCCTCATTAAAGATGAAATTGTCTTTAACATCCGGCTACCATCCCCAATCCAACGGGCAGACCGAGCGAGTTAATCAATCATTAAAACAGTATTTGCGTTTGTACTCAGCCAAACTCCAGAATGATTGGTCCGAGTTTCTTCCTTTGGCGGAGTTTGCTTACAACAATTCTTGTCATTCCTCCACTAATGTGTCTCCATTCTTTTCAGTTTTTGGTTTTCACCCCAGAGCTAATTCTTTTTTTCAACATTCTTCTGTTTCCTCGCTAACCTTAACCTCTCATCTCAGAGTCATTTGGAAAAAAGTGCACCTTGCTCTCAGAAGAGCGGCATTTCGAGAGAAAAAAATTTCTGACAGGCTCCGGCGTCCTTGCACTTTTAAGGTGGGAGACAGGGTATGGTTGTCGACTCGTAACATTAGACTTCGACAAACCTCAGCTAGATTGGGCCCCAAATTTATTGGACCATTTCATATTATTAAAAAAATCAATCCAGTTGCTTTCCGGTTACGTTTACCAAGAGCTCTCCGGATCGGAAATACGTTCCATTGCTCCCTGTTGAAACCATACGTTTCTTCCAGTAGATTTCCTCGGAAGATCTCCCAGGGGAAATCACCAGTAGATGTACAGGGACATCAGGAGTTCTTGGTGGAGAAGGTTCTCGATTCCAAATTGTCCCGGGGTCAGCTTTATTTTCTGGTGCACTGGAAAGGCTATGGTCCAGAGGAAAGGTCTTGGGTCCTGGATAAGGATCTCCATGCCCCGAGGCTCAAGAGGGCATTTTTTCGGGAATTTCCTCGGAAACCTGGCTTTAGGGGTTCCTTGACCCCTCCTCAAGGGGGGGGTACTGTTAGGCGCCGGGGTCCGCTCGTCGGTGCGGTCCGGCGCCTAGCAACCAGGGACGCCGTGCGCGTACAGCCGCCGGCTCCCTGGCAACGCTAGACGCCGGGCGCATGGAGCCGCACGGACCCTAGCAACGGGGACGCCACTGGCGGACCGCGTTCCCCGTTGCTGGGTCCATTTAAATTAATAAGGGCACCTGTTTCCTGGCCGTGCAGCAAGGCAGCTGCACGGCATTTAGTCCAATCAGCCTCTAAACAGCTGATTGGAGGACTCCCTGTTAAGTACACTTCCAGGGCTTCTCACAGACGCCGGTAATAGCTTCCTGCATGCTGTATCTGTTTGCTGAGAGTGTTTCCAGTCCTGCTGTACCCGGTCGTTCCTGTCCTCAGTTGTCCTGTACTCGGAAGTTGTCATCTGTTCCTGGAGTCCTGACTGAGCACCTTTAAACATCCAGTGGTGTTCGTGAGTCACGGCGTAGCCGTGTGTTGCGGCTTGGCCGCTTTATATCTTATTATTTATTATTTGTGTTTCGGAGCTTTTGCGGAGGATTCCGCTCCCACAGATCCACTCTGGTATCCAGCGGTGCTGGATAGGAGTAACGGACTAGTGGATTTTGGTTGTTCTTTTTATCTGGCGGTTTGTCCGCGCATACTTCTGGTTTGGTTAGTTAGCTTGTTGCCCCTGGCCTGTTGTCAGTCAGAGGTCCTCTTGTCATCATCCTGCCTCGGATTTCCCTTTGTCTCTCACTAAGACCGGGGGGCACAGGAGTTGGGCAGACATAATCCGCCTTTCAAACGTGGCTGCCAGGGGCTCAAGAAACCATAGTCTCGCAAGGGATTTCCGATAGCACGGGTGAGACAATAGAGTTAGGGCGCCAGGGGCAACTAGTCTTTCCAGCTCCCGTAACCAGCATTCCTTTCCAGTACTCTGGCCATTGCCATGAGATCTCCTCCGGTCAGGAGTACTGGAATCATAACATTATTACCGGCCATACCAAAACTTAAAATTAAACAGGGTTTAATTTTTTACTTATTCAGTTTTGTAAGAGTTATCGGCCTCATGAATCCCACAGGTTTAGGGCCAAATCCTGGTCAGCTCCTAGTCAGCCAAATTCAAGAACTTACTCAGATGGTTCAGGATCTTTCCCTTCGGGTGAAGTCGCAGGAAGATCTTTTACGAACTTCCCCGAGGGTAGTCCCTGAACCAAAAATGCACTTGCCTGACCGTTTTTCTGGTGATAGGAAGGAGTTTTTTAATTTTAAAGAATCCTGTAAACTTTATTTTCGTTTAAGACCGATCTCCTCAGGTACTGAATCTCAGCGGGTCGGAATTATTATTTCTTTGCTCCAGCGGGATCCTCAGACCTGGGCATTCGGTTTAAAAGCAGAGGATCCGGCGTTGTTGTCAGTAGACGCCTTTTTTGGGTCTTTAGGGCTTTTGTATGATGACCCTGATAGAGAGGCATCCGCTGAGAGTCAGTTACGCGCTCTCAGACAGGGTAGAAATCCTGCAGAGGTTTTTTGTACAGAGTTTCGCCGTTGGTCGAACGACTGTGGCTGGAATGACCCAGCCCTGCGCAGTCAGTTTCGCCTCGGCTTATCAGAGTCTATAAAAGACAGTCTCCTTCAGTATCCCGCTCCTGAGACTCTCGATAAACTCATGGAGCTTTCTATTAAGATTGATCGTCGTCTCAGAGAGCGGAGGGCTGAAAAAGGAGCACCTGTCAGGTCTACTCCATGTGTATTTTCCATTCCTGAGGACGTAGAGGAGCCCATGCAGATGGGTCTCTCCCGGCTGTCTCCAGAAGAAAGAGCCAGAAGGCAAAACTCTGGTCTTTGTTTGTACTGTGGGGGTAAGGGACATTTTGCCCGTAATTGTCCGAACAAGTCGGGAAAACGCCTCGACCAAGTGAATTGTGAGGGGGTTCACTTTGGTCTGCAGCTTATCTCCTCGAACAACTCCCTTTTAGTCCCACCTAAAGTTTCCTTTGGCAGCCTCAGTTCTTCGGTGTCAGCTTTTGTTGACAGTGGAGCTGCAGGGAACTTTATGGACTTAACGTGGGCCAAGGCCTTAGGTATTCCTCAGTTAGCCTTGGGTAGGTGTATCACCATGCTTGGTTTAGATGGGAGTCCCTTGTCCAATGGGGTTATTTCCCTCTGTACACCCCCTGTACTACTTACGGTAGGAGCTCTTCATTCCGAGAAGATCGAGTTTTTCCTTACCCATTGCCCAGCAGTTCCAGTGGTTCTGGGTCACCCTTGGCTGGCCTTTCATAATCCCATCATTGATTGGCAGTCGGGGGAGATTTCACAATGGGGTACCATCTGTAATAAGGAATGTATTACGTTTCCCGTCAGAATAGCTGCTGCCATTCCCGAACTCATTCCCGTGGAATACCAGGACTTTGTTGATGTGTTTTCCAAGGGCAATGCGGACATTCTGCCTCCCCATCGGCCTTATGATTGTGCTATTGAGCTAATTCCTGGTGCCACATTGCCAAAGGGAAGGTTATATGCATTATCCGGGCCAGAAACTGCGGCCATGAATGAGTATGTTAAGGAGAGCCTAGGGAAAGGATTTATCAGGCCATCTAAATCCCCTTTAAGTGCAGGCTTCTTTTTTGTGGAGAAAAAAGATGGATCACTCAGACCTTGCATTGACTTTAGAGCCCTGAATAAGATCTCAGTTAAAAATACTTACCCTCTGCCGCTGATTTCTGTCCTCTTTGATCAGCTGCGTTCGGCTGTGATTTTTTCTAAGATTGACCTGAGGGGAGCGTATAACCTCATTCGAATCAAGTCGGGAGATGAGTGGAAGACGGCTTTCAGTACTCAGTCGGGTCACTACGAGTATCTGGTGATGCCGTTCGGCTTGTCTAACGCTCCGGCAGTTTTCCAGGATCTCATTAACGATGTGCTCCGTGATTTTCTAGGAAGATTCGTGGTCGTTTACTTAGACGACATCCTGATCTATTCTGATTCAATTGAACAACATGTTACCCAGGTGCGTCAGGTTCTTCAAAAATTACGTGAAAATCATCTATATGCCAAGCTGGAGAAGTGTGAGTTTCATGTCACGGAGGTATCCTTTTTAGGGTACATTATTTCCCCTCGGGGATTCTGTATGGAACCTAAGAAGCTCCAAGCCATCCTTAGTTGGGCGCAACCCACCAACTTAAAAGCAATTCAGCGCTTTTTAGGGTTTGCGAATTATTATAGAAGATTTATTCATTCTTTTTCCGACCTGGTTGCTCCCATTGTGGCACTGACTAAAAAGGGAGCGGATCCTACCAACTGGTCACGTGAAGCTGAGTTATCCTTTCAGGCCTTGAAACAAGCTTTTGTCTCAGCTCCAGTCCTCAGACATCCCAACCCAGAATTGCCCTTCATTGTTGAGGTTGATGCCTCGGAGGTTGGAGTGGGGGCTATCCTATCTCAGAAGGATCCGGACTCTCTGGAACTACATCCTTGTGCCTTTATGTCCAGGAAATTCTCTTCCGCTGAATCCAACTACGATGTTGGTAACCGGGAGTTACTGGCTATTAAATGGGCTTTCGAGGAGTGGAGGCATTGGCTTGAGGGAGCAACACATACCATTTCAGTATTGACTGACCACAAAAATCTTCAGTACATCGAATCAGCTAAGCGGCTGAATGCCCGGCAGGCTCGTTGGGCTTTATTTTTTACTCGTTTCAAGTTTATTATCACTTTTAGGCCAGGTTCCAAGAATACCAAGGCGGATGCCCTGTCACGCAGTTTTCTTCCAGTTCATAATAACAGTCCTGTTACTCCCATACTTCCGTCTTCAGTCATTTGGGCAGGCCTCACACAAGATTTATTTACCCAGTTAAAGCAGCTTCAACATCAAGCTCCTGGAAATACTCCTGCTGGTCGTCTTTACGTTCCTGAGTTTTTGAGAGCTACTGTTTTGACTGAGTTTCATGATAGCAAAGTTGCCGGGCATCCGGGGATCTCTAAGACTTTGGAATTAGTCTCCCGCTCAGTATGGTGGCCTGGTCTTTCTAAAGACATTAAGGAGTTTGTTTTTTCTTGTCAGGTCTGTGACAGCATAAGGTTCCCCGTTCCTTGCCTATCGGGCAACTTATGCCCTTAAATGTTCCTCTCAGGCCATGGTCTCATATTTCCATGGATTTTGTGGTAGACCTCCCTCTGTCAGCCGGATTCCGAGTCATATGGGTGGTAGTGGACCGTTTTAGCAAGATGGCCCATTTCATTGCTCTTCCCCGACTGCCATCTGCCCAGGGATTGGTTGTTTTGTTTCTCTGCCATGTTTTCAGACTTCATGGGTTGCCCACTGATATTGTTTCTGATCGGCGTCCACAATTCATTGCACAATTCTGGAAGTCTTTTTGTGCCTCATTAAAGATGAAATTGTCTTTAACATCCGGCTACCATCCCCAATCCAACGGGCAGACCGAGCGAGTTAATCAATCATTAAAACAGTATTTGCGTTTGTACTCAGCCAAACTCCAGAATGATTGGTCCGAGTTTCTTCCTTTGGCGGAGTTTGCTTACAACAATTCTTGTCATTCCTCCACTAATGTGTCTCCATTCTTTTCAGTTTTTGGTTTTCACCCCAGAGCTAATTCTTTTTTTCAACATTCTTCTGTTTCCTCGCTAACCTTAACCTCTCATCTCAGAGTCATTTGGAAAAAAGTGCACCTTGCTCTCAGAAGAGCGGCATTTCGAGAGAAAAAAATTTCTGACAGGCTCCGGCGTCCTTGCACTTTTAAGGTGGGAGACAGGGTATGGTTGTCGACTCGTAACATTAGACTTCGACAAACCTCAGCTAGATTGGGCCCCAAATTTATTGGACCATTTCATATTATTAAAAAAATCAATCCAGTTGCTTTCCGGTTACGTTTACCAAGAGCTCTCCGGATCGGAAATACGTTCCATTGCTCCCTGTTGAAACCATACGTTTCTTCCAGTAGATTTCCTCGGAAGATCTCCCAGGGGAAATCACCAGTAGATGTACAGGGACATCAGGAGTTCTTGGTGGAGAAGGTTCTCGATTCCAAATTGTCCCGGGGTCAGCTTTATTTTCTGGTGCACTGGAAAGGCTATGGTCCAGAGGAAAGGTCTTGGGTCCTGGATAAGGATCTCCATGCCCCGAGGCTCAAGAGGGCATTTTTTCGGGAATTTCCTCGGAAACCTGGCTTTAGGGGTTCCTTGACCCCTCCTCAAGGGGGGGGTACTGTTAGGCGCCGGGGTCCGCTCGTCGGTGCGGTCCGGCGCCTAGCAACCAGGGACGCCGTGGGCGTACAGCCGCCGGCTCCCTGGCAACGCTAGACGCCGGGCGCACGGAGCCGCACGGACCCTAGCAACGGGGACGCCACTGGCGGACCGCGTTCCCCGTTGCTGGGTCCATTTAAATTAATAAGGGCACCTGTTTCCTGGCCGTGCAGCAAGGCAGCTGCACGGCATTTAGTCCAATCAGCCTCTAAACAGCTGATTGGAGGACTCCCTGTTAAGTACACTTCCAGGGCTTCTCACAGACGCCGGTAATAGCTTCCTGCATGCTGTATCTGTTTGCTGAGAGTGTTTCCAGTCCTGCTGTACCCGGTCGTTCCTGTCCTCAGTTGTCCTGTACTCGGAAGTTGTCATCTGTTCCTGGAGTCCTGACTGAGCACCTTTAAACATCCAGTGGTGTTCGTGAGTCACGGCGTAGCCGTGTGTTGCGGCTTGGCCGCTTTATATCTTATTATTTATTATTTGTGTTTCGGAGCTTTTGCGGAGGATTCCGCTCCCACAGATCCACTCTGGTATCCAGCGGTGCTGGATAGGAGTAACGGACTAGTGGATTTTGGTTGTTCTTTTTATCTGGCGGTTTGTCCGCGCATACTTCTGGTTTGGTTAGTTAGCTTGTTGCCCCTGGCCTGTTGTCAGTCAGAGGTCCTCTTGTCATCATCCTGCCTCGGATTTCCCTTTGTCTCTCACTAAGACCGGGGGGCACAGGAGTTGGGCAGACATAATCCGCCTTTCAAACGTGGCTGCCAGGGGCTCAAGAAACCATAGTCTCGCAAGGGATTTCCGATAGCACGGGTGAGACAATAGAGTTAGGGCGCCAGGGGCAACTAGTCTTTCCAGCTCCCGTAACCAGCATTCCTTTCCAGTACTCTGGCCATTGCCATGAGATCTCCTCCGGTCAGGAGTACTGGAATCATAACAGTGTGATTACATTGGTGGACAGTGTTCGGTGGACAGTAATATTGGTGGTCAGTGTGGATTAAATACATACTTAAGACAATGGAAATCCAATCATCGGATATATCTTTAGAGCTCTCCTCCTGCTGCGTTGCTGCTGCTGCCGCTGATGGGAGTGTCCTGAGAATGCCAGTCAAACTTCCTACGATATATTGCATGCGATATATCTCAGGCACAAAAAAACACACCTTTTTCCATACGATTCCATGCGATTACGATATATCACGAGTGCAGCACTAGCAACCTAGGGGATCCGACACTACACTCACGGGAACGCGCATCGTATCAGATTGGATGGAAAACACATACGGTGTGACACTTTTCATAAGATATATCAGACCGAAAGGTAGAAATCGCAGGAAATCTGCCATTATCGTTCTAGTGTATGGGGCCCTTAAGCCTGACCTGAAAAGTTTGTGGACATTTTCGACATTCAGCAACTGCATGTCGAAGACTGGAGCACCAGCAAGCACCAATTTGCCCTGCCATCATTTAATATACCTGTAAGGTCAAAATACCGACATTTAAAATGTTGACAGGTCAAAAAGTCAACACAAGTTTTTCATTGTTTTTTAGTGTGTATGTCAACATAGGTTGACATGGACACCATATATATATATATATATATATATATATATCATCCAATTGGTGGTACTCAGTCATAATGAAGAAGACAAATCTCAGATTTGGTACATCATCGTTTTAAAGCTTTTTTGCCTCGTCGTCAGGATAAATGGAACAGCAAAAGACAAAGCCTTATATTGGCTACCCCACCCACGTGTCAGATCACGGACCAGTTACAGGTGTGCTGATGACTGAACACACGTCACCACCCACCCTCACCTCTCCATGGTTACAAAAAACAAACATTTAAAATAGAGATGAGTGGGTTCGGGTTTTACTCTGATTTACTTGGTTCTCAAAACAACATCTTATTGGCTATCCAATACAATGGACATCGTGAGCCAATAAGATGCTGTTTGAGAACCGAGTAAATCCGAGTAAAACCGAACCCGCTCATCTCTAATTTAAAATAGTGAACAAGCAGTGATGGGGCCAATCTCTTTGATGCAACATACACAATCATGTTTAAACTTCATATTCAACTACAATCTTATTAAAACAATAAATGCCATACAAATAGACACCATACTTCAGAATACATACATAAATTCTGAAAATCAGAACCCAGGGGTTAAGCATAACCAAACGTTACATGTATATTCCTCTAATGGTTATAATGTGTACAAATATATAAATTAGCCAACAAACCCTGCTTACAGGGAGTCCCTAATAGTACCTTTTATAAGCTTACAAGAAATAATGCAAACCTATGTGCTCATTAAGTCCCTTAGGAGCTAGGGTTTCTAACCTATGAATCCAGGTTAGGTTGATTCACATTGCAAGAGATGCAAAGACCTATTACCCCCCCAGACTGACTGTGGTATTTGATCAATAATAATATATCTTAACGTGGCCAAACTGTGCCCTTCGATGGCATAACATCGAGCCACAGGTTGGTCACTATGTCCTGTTTCAAGAGCCACTTTAATAGCCGACCCGTGCTGGGCCATACATTTCCGCAGTGTTCTCTCGGTCTTGTCCACATAAGACAGCCCACACGGGCATGTCATCATGTAGACAATAAACTTTGTTGTACACAAAAGATGATGTCTAAAATTATACCTTCTACAACTGTGTGGATGACAAAAGCTAGTACCTACTGAGAGAGATTTACAAGTAAGGCACCCCAAATGATAGCAGACATTTTTAGAAGATAAAGAATTATATTGTAAACTCTGTTGTACATGTATTCCCGTGATGTCTGACTTCATCAAAGTATCACAGATGTTCCTGCCTCGCGTATAGCAGGCACAAGGGACACATCCCGCAGATTGAGTTCTACATCAGTGCTGACAATCGGCCATAATTTCTTAGCCATTCGTTGAATATCATTACTTAAGGTACTGTAATGATTAACCCATGGGATCCGCCTTCTTTCTTGTTTACTCACTCTAGGTTTTAGTAATGATTCCCTAGACATCGAGAGTGCCCTAGTTTTAGCCTTTAATAGATAATGGTAATCATATCCCCTAGCCAGGATATTTTTAAACATTTCATCAATATGTTGTTCAGCAACAATCACATCTGTACATATCCTCCATGCTCGGAGGAACTGAGAGTATGGCAAGCCATATTTCAGGGTGTTAGGGTGAAAACTATAGTATTTCTGTCAGTATTTTTCTTAAACAGTGATGTTGATATAATACCATCATGCAATTTCACCTCAACATCTGGAAAATGTACAGTCAATAACATGTGTAAATTTATCCAGATAATTAGATGAATTATGAGTCTCCATAAAAGATACAAACTGATCCTTACTGCCTGTCCAAATGATGAACAGGTGATCAATATATCTAGAATAAAATGTTATATAACCAGATACATTATCAGCTTCCAACAGTAAATCCTTCTTCACCTCAAACATATACGAATTGGCTTACGATGGGGCCACATTAGACCCCATCACACAGCCAATCAGCTACAAGAAAAAATGACCATCATAATAAAAATAGTTAAGAGTGAGGACCATCTCCAATAGCTGTATAAATACTTTGACTGTTGGACCCTTATACAAAGGGTTGTTCTCTATCAAATTCCGAACAGCCAACAAGCCCTCAGTATTAGGAATCACAGTATATAAGCTAGAGATGTCTACACTACATAACACACTGTCTGTGGGAATATCCGATAATGATGCCAACTTATTAAAAAAAAGAAGTGGTGTCAAGTAGATAATGCTGATTTTCAACAATAAAAGGCTGTAATATAATATCCAAATAGGTTGCCACTGGTTGGAATAAACTCCCCCTGGCCGCAATTATTGGGTGACCAGGGGAAGATTCCAGTGATTTATGTATCTTTGGCACCGAATAGATCAATGTCACAACAGGATGAGTGGGAATCAATGCGTTACATAACTCAGATGAGATGTAACCACTGGATTTATCCTCTAAGATATTGGTAAGTTTACGCATAAAGAGAGCTGTCGGGTCCCCATCCAAGCTGCAATACACCTGCATATCAACCAGCTGATGATCTAATTCAGCTTTATTCTTACTGGGATCTTGAATAACAATAGCCCCGGCCTTATCGGCGGGGCGAATTACAATGTCAGTATACTTGGAAAGGTCCTGTAACGAATCCCATTCCCTCTTACTAAGGTTGCTACATTTATTATGTACTGCTTGTGGAATTACATTCAAAGCGACCTCATTGTTCAACATGCAGCTAAAGGTTTTTATGCCCGCATTGTTGGACAATGGATCAAAGGAAGATCTGGGTTGTAGTTTCTGTAATTGGGGGGGAACATCACTTATATTAGACTCACATGCCTGCGATCTTAACCCATTAAAATGTTCATGCAATTTTAACTGACGATGAATCTTAAATTTCTCCACCTCCCATTCATACTGTCCATATGTGCCGTTGGGACAAACGATAAGCCTTTGCTGAGGACAGTCCTTTCAGCATCCGTAAGGCAGTGGGTAGATAAATTTATAATTATGTCCTCCTCGGCAGTGGGGATCTCCCCACTCTTCCTCACCCTCTGCCTCTGTCCTCCTCTCCACGGCCGGTTTTGAACCCGGAACATCCTGTTCGGGTGCGAACCCCTAAAGGGGATGTGGAGCGAAAGCCTCTCCCAGTACTGGCAACATTATATGAATCACTCGTGTTAATCTCATCATATGAGGACTCATAGACCAGTTTTCTCCTGTAATCACGATGACGGAATGGCCGGCCTTGTTCCCGCTGGCTGTTATTAACCCATTGATATACTCTGTTCTGCTCGTAATCCAGATTCACTTTGTCAAGTTTCTGTTTTTTTAACTGTATCAAGTCCCTTTTATATGTAGCCATTTGGCCAGAGAGTTTTTCAAGCCAATTAGCTGTTTTATCAGCCTCAAACACTTGACGATGTGCTGCTTCAAATGTAGAGATTTTTTCACGTGCAACTTTTAACTCGTTAGTCGCATCCTCAATTATCAACAAGATTAAGTCCAAACTGCACTTGCTGAGTATAGCAATCCAGCGTTTACAAAAACTCACGCGTGGCCCCATCGTAAGCCAATTCGTATATGTTTGAGGTGAAGAAGGATTTACTGTTGGAAGCCGATAATGTATCCGGTTATATAAAAACATTTTCTAGATATATTGATGACCTGTTAATCATATGGACAGGCAGTAAGGATCAGTTTGTATCTTTTATGGAGACTCATAATTCATCTAATTATCTGGATAAATTTACATATGTTATGGACTGTACATTTTCCAGATGTTGAGGTGAAATTGCATGATGGTATTATATCAACATCACTGTTTAAGAAAAATACTGACAGAAATACTATAGTTTTCACCTTAACACCCTGAAATATGGCTTGCCATACTCTCAGTTCCTCCGAGCACGGAGGATATGTACAGATGTGATTGTTGCTGAACAACATATTGATGAAATGGTTAAAAATTTCCTGGCCAGGGGATATGATTACCATTATCTATTAAAGGCTAAAACTAGGGCACTCTCGATGTCTAGGGAATCATTACTAAAACTTAGAGTGAGTAAACAAGAGAGAAGGCAGATCCCATGGGTTAATCATTACAGTACCTTAAGTAATGATATTAAATGAACGGCTAAGAAATTATGGCCGATTGTCAGCACTGATGTAGAACTCAATCTGCGGGATGTGTCCCTTATGCCTGCTATATGCGAGGCAGGAACATCCGTGATACTGTGATGAAGACAGACATCACGGGAATACATGTACAATAGAGTTTACAATATAATTATTTTTCTTCTAAAATGGGCTGCTATCGTTGTTTGGGGTGCCTTACTTGTAGATCTCTCAGTAGGTACCAGCTTTTGTCATCCACACAGTTGTAGAAGGTATAATATTAGACATCGTCTTTTGTGTACAACAAAGTTTATTGTATACATGATGACATGCCCTTATGTGGGCAAGACTGAGAGAACACTGTGGGAACGTATGAACCAGCATATGTTGGCTATTAAAGTGGCTCTTGAAACAAGACACAGAGACCAACCTGTGGCTCGACATTATGCCATCGCAGGGCACAGTTTGGCCACGTTAAGATATAGTATTATTGATCACATACCACAGTCAGTCCAGGGGGTAATAGGTCTTTGCGTCTCTTGCAATATGAATCAACCTGGATCCATAGGTTAGAAACTCTAGCTCCTAAGGGTGTCATGGTGTATCTGGATGACATACTCATTATTTCTGCAACATTTTCCGAACACAGGTTTCAGATCAAAGAGATGCTATGTCATTTTTGCAAGAACCACTGGTACAGCAAGATTTCTAAGTGCACTTTCGAAGTGCCGATAATTCCATTTCTTGTATACATCATCTAAGTCACTGAGCTCCGCATGGATCTGGAGAAGGTCAAGGCCATCCGAGATTGGACTCAACCGCTCTCCTCAAAAGCTGCACAAAGACTATTTGGCTTCGCTAATTATTATAGGAAGTTCATAAAGGGTTTTTACACCATAGTAGCGCCCATTACTGCCCTGACCAAAGAAGGTGCAAACACGAGTCTTTGGTCTCCAGAAGCCCTTGAGGCATTTAATCTCTTGAAAACAGCAATTATATCTGCACCAGTGCTACGGCAGCCTGATTTCGAGAAGTCCTTTGTCTTGGAAGTAGACGCCTCTTTAGTCGGAGTGGGAGCCATTCTTTCACAGTACTCCTCAGATGGGAAATTGCATCCATGTGGGTTTTATTCCCGGAAGTTTACACCGGTGGAGCGAAATTACTCCATAGGAGATTAGGAACTCTTTCCAATCAAATCAGCCTTGGAAGAATGGAGCTACTTACTGGAGGGCACAAATCATCCCATTACCATTTACACGGACCACAAGAATCTGTGGTACATCAAGTCTGCCCAATGTATCAATCCCCACCAAGCTAGATGGGCACTGTTATTTACGAGTTTCTCTTTTATCTTCAAGTATCGGGCTGGGGTCCTTAATGCAAATGCTGACGCTTTGTCTTGCTCTGTGTCCGCCTCTGAAAAAGAGAGTTCTGCTGAAAGAGATCTGATCATCAAGCCTATTACTGCGGCTCCAACTTCCTTCAATCCTCCACCAAGCAGGTCATCTGTTCCAATTGAGCTCCGCCCGAAGTTACTACAATGAGCTCATGTCTCTAAGTTCTCTGGTCACACTGGCGCTGAAAAGATGATTGAATTTCTGCATAGGGCTTACTGGTGGCCCTCCATGAGGAAGGATGTACAAAACTATGTAAGTTTGTGCTCTCAGTGTACTCAACATATGATTCCTTGTCTCCCTCCATCTGGGTTACTGCATACTCTGCACATTCCCAGATGACCTTGGACTCATATCTCGATGGACTTTATCACGGATTTACCCATTTCCAAGGGATACAATACAATCTAGGTGATTGTCGACCACTTTTCTAAGATGGCACATTGTACTCCATTGACGGGACTTCCCACTGCTCCCAGGTTAGCTCAACTGTTCATCTGAGAACACTTCCGGCTACATGGTTGACCTCATGAAGTGATTTCTGATCGTGGAGTTCAGTTCACCGCAAGATTCTGGAGGGCTTTATTTGCTGCTTTACAAATCAACCTCAAGTTTTCTTCCACTTACCACCTGCAAACAAATGGGCACCAGCTCCTCTCATCCATCACACCACAGCCGTTACACGCCACTCTGTCTGGGCTGCTACCTGGCCGCACCAGGAGCCGCTGGACTTGGCATGCAGGAAACGGAGCCCCTATTGTCCTCGGTCCGGGGGCACCACCATTGTTCCCGGCGGTCACATGCCGGGAATAAGCCAATGGTTCTCCACGGCCATCACGTGACCCCAGGAAAAAAGAGGGGAATTCAAAAGGTAGCGCTGGGCAGAGCCCCAGCGCCTGAGTATTGATGCTACCACAGCTTCACCCCAGGCTCCTGCTGTGATTCTTGGAGTCGTCTGCCTTAGGATACCTTCAAGATCCCAGCAGTGTGAACTGAGACCAGAATCAGTTTGGTTCTCCGTTTAAGTTTCAGTGTTCCCAACACAAGTCCAGTAGCCCATTATATCCGGTACCAGCCCGGATCATTGCTACAAGCTCGTTATAACGGTGCCAGCCCAGATCATTGCTGCAAGCCTGTTATATCCGGTACCACCCCGAAACATTGCTGCAAGCCCGTTATATCTGGTACCAGCCCGGATCATTCCTGCAAGCCCATTATATCTGGTACCAGCCCGGATCATTGCTGCAAGCCCATTATATCTAGTGCCAGCCGGGATCATTGCTCTTAACCCATTATATCCGGTACCAGCCCAGATCATTGCTGCAAGCCTGTTATATCCGGTACCACCCCGAAACATTGCTGCAAGCCCGTTATATCTGGTACCAGCCCGGATCATTCCTGCAAGCCCATTATATCTGGTACCAGCTCGGATCATTGCTGCAAGCCCATTATATCTAATGCAAGCCGGGATCATTGCTCTTAACCCATTATGTCCGGTACCAGCCCGGATCATTGCTGCACACCCATTATATCCGGTACCAGCCAGGATCATTGCTGCACACCCGTTATATCCGGTACCAGCCCGGATCATTGCTGCACACCCATTATATCCGGTACCAGCCCGGATCATTGTTGCGAACCTGATATATATATATATATATATATATAAAAATAGAAAAAAGCTGGCACTCGTTCACAAACATAAAGTAGATGCCTGGTTGCCCTCCTAAAATACGTCTTGCAACGTATGGAAATAGCAGGTAGAAGGCGGCACTCCAAGGTCTTAGAAATCACTAAAAAAGATAGGTGCTGAACACCTGCAGCTTATGGTGTTCAGCACCTATCTTTTTCAGTGATTTCTAAGACCTTGGAGTGCCACCTTCTACCTGCTATATATATCACATCTCATATCTCTGTATGTTATACTACACCTATTCCTAATCATCCCTAGTCATCGTGTAATAAAAAGTAAAAAATTTTTTTATCCTCTTAATATTCCAGCCTATTGGCGAAAAACCGGCTCTATCCAGCTTTATTTTGGACGTTTTTTCACGAGCACTACGTGTGAATCACTACGGACTTTATGATGAAAACCTACTAAGATGGGACATACCTCTATATATGGAGAAAGAACTATATCACTTTTTTTTATATATATCTTTTATATATATATATATTTTTATATTTTTTATGTTTATTTTTACTATTATTAGTTTTATTTTTATTTTTATTTTTATATTTATTATTTTTATTTTTATTTATATATTTATTATTTCTAATCCAGATATGCTCCTATATACATATGTACCTATATACACTAAATAGTTTGTCCACTGCCATCCTCCTTCACTGCCCCCCCCTTGTTTCATTAATCACTGAAAGAGCAGCAGTTGATCACTGCTGACAAGCTCCGCTCTACAGAGCGCATCGTCACGGAGATGACGATGCGTTCCACAGTGCGTTCCACCGGCCGGCGGAAGTACCTTCCGCGAAACCGGAAGTGACGCGCGGCGGACCATGCCAGGAACTAGCTGTGCGTTCCAGCGTGCGTTCCACCGCGCTGCACAGCACCATACGAAGCTTCTAAGCTTCGTTTTACAGTCCAATTTCCCTGCCTTACCACTTGTTTGTGCCCTTTATACATCTCATATGTAGCTACCACGCCTGAAACTATAATTAAACTGTCTCCCATTATCAAAATTCGATATCACCTAACAGGAAGTGATGTCATCAATTACCTGGCCATGTGCTGGGTTCTCACTATCTCTTTAGGTATAAATAGAGCATCTTTGCTCACTGACCTTATCCCCATGATGAAGTCTAATAAAGGACGAAACGCGTTGGGACTGATGCACCTGAACTTCCCTTATGGGCAGATAAGCTGTTTTAATACTTATTTTTTGTACGTTTGAAATTTTACTATTTATCTTGGATACTTACGAAAAATCTGATGTACCCCAGTCCTAATATGGACAGATAAGCTTGTCATTCAATTTTATCTTGTACGCTCGCATTACTTCTACCTTTCATGTTTTATGTGTTTTATTAAATTTTGTGAAAAACTTTTAAAAAATCCCTGGCTGTGGATTTCAAATTTTTGGGACTTGCCTATACCCAGAAAGTTTTCTTTAAACACATAATTGGTCCATTTTATCTATAGATTGAAAACTGTGTATTTTATACTTCTACCTTTATGTTTTATGTGTGTTTTATTATGGTGAAAAACTTTTAAAACAAAATCCCTGGCTGTGGATTTTAAATTTGTGGGATTTACCTTTACCCAGAAAGTTTTTTAACACACAAATTGGTTTATATGATCTGTAGATTGTGATTGCGTAAAAACAGTACGCGCTATGTTATTTTGTTCTTCTTTTTTCATGTACCTGTACTGGTCCTATGACTGAAGCAAAAGTCTATTTATGCCAGATAAGTAGTATCATGTTCTCAATCACACCAGCTCTATAATTTTATTAGACACTAGTATGCGCCCTTTTCTTCACTTTCTGAAAATCTTGTTTATGTGTTTTCCAAGCACATATTTATTGCTTAAGGTTGCAGCCACTCTTACTCTAGAGGAAGTGTCACGTATTCTATACACTTGATTTCATATTTTATTAGTGGTAGCGCACCGTGATATCTGAGCGCCCCCGTTTCTCTTTTCGACTACATTTTCTGGTTTCTCTCGGAGGCAGCTAGACACATTGTACACCATAATGTTTAAAAATATAGGTTTGGAAAAAAGAAACAACCTCTGTCAACAGATTTTTAACGAAGAAAATCCAAGCATATCTCAAGTGACTGTTAACGATGAGGACATGGACTCACTTTTCTGGGAAACAGAAAGACTCCTAACCAAAGAAATCAAAGCATGGTGGGAGATCAAAGGTTTGGAGCAATATATCTCAGTAAATAGAATCCCAAGAGGACTACGCCTTATCAAAAGACCTACTTTTGGTCAGGATAAACAGGATTTTATAAAGAAATGGGATGAAACACTCCATAACTGCTCATTAGAACTAATGAGGCTAATCATCTCAGAGAAAAAGAATATTCTTACCACAATTGAGGAGGACATAAAGAAAAAAGAACAAATACTAGTGCGACATCAAGATAAGGAGGAATTCAAAGCCAATGATGCTACCTTAACCAAGAAAATAGAACGTATAGAAGAAGAGGTGATCAAAGGTAAGCAAAAGAAATACCTGAGAGATAAAGAAGATTACGCGCACAACCAAGTGAATAACTGGAGCAGATTCCAAGAAAAGAATTATAACCGTATCCCTGTCTTTCAAGATCGAAGGACTAAAAGATGGAAGACAACCCCATATCAAAAGAAAGGCAATCAGGAAAGATGGAGAACTACGAACTATCAGGTTTCTCCGTACATGAAACCTTTACCTCTGAAGAATAGGTTCTCTGCCCTACAACGCCTGGACTCCAATAGCGACTCGGATTTTTTATCACCGGACCCGGACACAGACAATCCAGCAACTACCAAGAAAACCTTCTTCAGAGAGAGATTCAAGGCTCAAGCCCCTACAAAAAGAAGCTACCCAGAAGAAGAGGCACAAGGGGCAGCGGCAGGACAAAACCCGAAAAAAAGATATCTCAAATAGACCCTCAGGAAAAAGGAATATTCAACCTGTCAAAACAAACCTTAAGCACGGCAGAAATTTCTTTACTTGGCAAAGGACTAAAATTTGCACCGACAAATCAGATGAATAAATTTGAGATTTTTATTGATCTCAACAAGTTTGTCAGAGCATTGACACTTAAGAGACATTTCGCAAGAAAAGATAAAGAAACCACACTGTCTCAAGCAACCAAATCTGGTTTGAAAAGAAAATCTAAATTTTATCCTCTAGAGTCCAAAGGCAACTACATTAATGTGTTCTATGAACAAGTTAAAAAAGATTTATGTGAAGATGATCATGAAAAAAGCAAATTCTCAAACCTAAAAAATGCTGAAAAAGAAGCACTGAAAAAATTACAAAAAAATAGAAACATTGTCATTAAGCAGGCGGACAAAGGAGGAGGCCTCGTAATAATGGACAGAGATGCATATGTGACAGAAGCTACCCGTCTCCTCAGTGACGACACCTCATATAGAAAACTTCCAAACGACCCCACAAATACATTCGTTGAAGAATTGAGAGTTTTACTAGTATAGTATCTTCATAACCAAATTTTGGAAAAAGAGGAATTCCAGTATCTAATGACATCAAATCCGGTCATACCCATCTTCTACTTCCTACCAAAGATACACAAGTCCCTTGTTAATCCACCAGGTAGGCCCATTATTGCTGGAATTGACTCATTGACAGCACACATGTCCGAGTACATAGATGTCTTTCTTCAGAAATACGTGGTGCAACTCCCGTCATATCTCAAAGACACGAAGAACGTTTTGGACATATTACCAATGGTACAGTGGAAGAATTCTTACTTGTGGATAACCATAGATGTCCAGAGCCTCTACACATGCATTGTACACGAAAAAGGGATTGAAGCGTGTCGGAGGTTTCTAGACAGGGATTTGGATCTCTCCACACTCCATAAAGATGCCATTTGTGACTTCATCAAGTTCATTCTCCGTCACAATTACTTTAAATTCCAGGACACCTTTTTTCTCCAGACATGTGGGACAGCCATGGGGACGATTTTTGCGCCCAGCTTCGCGAATCTCCTCATGGGAAGCTGGGAGGAGGAGCATATTCATTCCAACAATCCATGTATCGATCAGCTGATACTTTATAAACGCTATATTGATGATATTCTCATAATCTGGGAAGGTCAAGAAGAAGACTTTCTGGCTTTCTTCAACTTAATATCTACTAACGACTATAACCTAAAATTCACACATCATATGGACAAAGAGAAGATCGACTTTCTGGACCTGACCTTATCAAGCACAAATCAAAAAATCACCACCTGCAACTATATAAAACAAGTGGACACTAACAGTTACCTACACTATAAAAGCTGCCATGCAAAGGGTTGGAAGAACAACATCCCATACTCCCAATTTCACCGGATCAGACGTAACTGCAGCAATCCAGATGAGTGCGCCAAACAACTGGAACTATATGCGGGGAGATTCAAAGAGAGACAATATCCAGAGACTACCATCAAGAAGGCACTTGAGAAAGTTTATGATGTTAAGACCGAATCGATCAAAGAGAAATCTGATGAGAAATTCATCCCCTTCATCACCACGTACAACTGCCAGGAACAGTCCATCAAGAAGTCGTTTAATAAACACTGGAACCTCCTTTTACTTGACCCCGTCCTCAAAGACATCATTCCAGAACGCCCAAAAATTGTCTTTAGAAAGACCAAAAGTCTCAAAGACATCATAGCCCCAAGTCTTTTGAAAAAAGAAGAGCCTACAAACAAAATCGGGATGCCTAAGTGCAAAGGAAATTATAAATGTGGAAATTGCAACATGTGCAAGTTTGTACATCCGGTTAGAAGACACTTCTCCAATCATAACAACTCGAAAGAATACTTAATCAAAGACTTCATGAACTGTAACTCAACCATGGTCATATATCTTTTAGAATGCACATGTGGCCTAAAATATGTGGGCAAAACGAAACGACTACTTAAAATTCGACTACAGGAACATGTCCGAAATATAAAAAATAAGGTTGAGAATCACGTTGTTTCCAAACATTTTAAGGAAAAACACAAATCCAATCCCGAAGATCTGACATTCAAAGCCATCGAGCAAATTAAATCAGGAGAAAGAGGGGGAGATATATTGAACAAATTATCGAAAAGAGAGATGTTCTGGATCTTTGAACTGCAAACTATGGCACCGCTGGGCTTCAACGAAGCATTTGAAATCGCCCCTTTTTTATAAGAGACTCATCACCTATACTTTTTAACACAAAATAGTAATATATTATGACCACAATTGCACTATATTATTGCACCTTCCTTTATTATGACCTTGAGTCAATTTAATCACCTGCAACTTAATTGCACATCTCATATCTCTGTATGTTATACTACACCTATTCCTAATCATCCCTAGTCATCGTGTAATAAAAAGTAAAAAATTTTTTTTATCCTCTTAATATTCCAGCCTATTGGCGAAAAACCGGCTCGATCCAGCTTTATTTTGGACGTTTTTTCACGAGCACTACGTGTGAATCACTACGGACTTTATGATGAAAACCTACTAAGATGGGACATACCTCTATATATGGAGAAAGAACTATATCACTTTTTTTTATATATATCTTTTATATATATATATTTTTTTATATTTTTTATGTTTATTTTTACTATTATTATTATTATTATTTTTTTATATTTATTATTTTTATTTTTATTTTTATTTATATATTTATTATTTCTAATCCAGATATGCTCCTATATACATATGTACCTATATACACTAAATAGTTTGTCCACTGCCATCCTCCTTCACTGCCCCCCCTTGTTTCATTAATCACTGAAAGAGCAGCAGTTGATCACTGCTGACAAGCTCCGCTCTACAGAGCGCATCGTCACGGAGATGACGATGCGTTCCACAGTGCGTTCCACCGGCCGGCGGAAGTACCTTCCGCGAAACCGGAAGTGACGCGCGGCGGACCACGCCAGGAACTAGCTGTGCGTTCCAGCGTGCGTTCCACCGCGCTGCACAGCGCCATACGAAGCTTCTAAGCTTCGTTTTACAGTCCAATTTCCCTGCCTTACCACTTGTTTGTGCCCTTTATACATCTCATATGTAGCTACCACGCCTGAAACTATAATTAAACTGTCTCCCATTATCAAAATTCGATATCACCTAACAGGAAGTGATGTCATCAATTACCTGGCCATGTGCTGGGTTCTCACTATCTCTTTAGGTATAAATAGAGCATCTTTGCTCACTGACCTTATCCCCATGATGAAGTCTAATTAAGGACGAAACGCGTTGGGACTGATGCACCTGAACTTCCCTTATGGGCAGATAAGCTGTTTTATTACTTATTTTTTGTACGTTTGAAATTTTACTATTTATCTTGGATACTTACGAAAAATCTGATGTACCCCAGTCCTAATATGGACAGATAAGCTTGTCATTCAATTTTATCTTGTACGCTCGCATTACTTCTACCTTTCATGTTTTATGTGTTTTATTAAATTTTGTGAAAAACTTTTAAAAAATCCCTGGCTGTGGATTTCAAATTTTTGGGACTTGCCTATACCCAGAAAGTTTTCTTTAAACACATAATTGGTCCATTTTATCTATAGATTGAAAACTGTGTATTTTATACTTCTACCTTTATGTTTTATGTGTGTTTTATTATGGTGAAAAACTTTTAAAACAAAATCCCTGGCTGTGGATTTTAAATTTGTGGGATTTACCTTTACCCAGAAAGTTTTTTAACACACAAATTGGTTTATATGATCTGTAGATTGTGATTGCGTAAAAACAGTACGCGCTATGTTATTTTGTTCTTCTTTTTTCATGTACCTGTACTGGTCCTATTACTGAAGCAAAAGTCTATTTATGCCAGATAAGTAGTATCATGTTCTCAATCACACCAGCTCTATAATTTTATTAGACACTAGTAGGCGCCCTTTTCTTCACTTTCTGAATATATATATATATATATATATATATATATATCTATCTATCTCCAGTGCCAGCCCAAATCATTCTTGCATATCCTATTATAGCCCAGATTACTGTTATGCTATTAGTCTTGTCCGGTATCAGCCTGGGTCACTGGTACGCGGCTAGCTACTATATATCACAGTACCCAAAGTGGTTCCACACCACCAAACTATTTCCGAGACCTCAATCACCTCGATAAACGCAACCCACACCTGCGAATGAGTATCTGCATGAGGAGGACTTATAGCCGACCCTCTTTGTTCCGACATAGCCTCAGTTCCCCTCCCCGAACATTGGATGAATCTGCGAGTGCAGAAACATCTTGCACCAGTTCAGTGACAGTATATTTGTTTAAAAAAATTATTATGTTATTTGGATGCATATTGTCAGTTTATTGCCTAAACGTTTCTGTGTAAGACTAAAGGTGTTATACTGTACATAGCCATCTATTATTAAAAGTTTTTTTAGATTTAATGAACACACATGGGCCCTCATTCCGAGTTGTTCGCTCGCAAGCTGCTTTTAGCAGCATTGCACCGCTAAGCCGCCGCCTACTGGGAGTGAATCTTAGCTTAGCAAAATTGCGAACGAAAGATTCGCAATATTGCGAAAAGATTTATCTGTGCAGTTTCTGAGTAGCTCGAGACTTACTCTTCCAGTGCGATCAGTTCAGTGCTTGTCGTTCCTGGTTTGACGTCACAAACACACCCAGCGTTCGTCCAGACACTCCCCCGTTTCTCCAGCCACTCCCGCGTTTTTCCCAGAAACTGTAGCGTTTTTTCACACACTCCCATAAAACGGCCAGTTTCCGCCCAGAAACACCCACTTCCTGTCAATCACACTCCGATCACCAGAACGAAGAAAAAACCTTGTTATGCCGTGAGTAAAATACCAAACTGCTTAGCAAATTTACTTGGCGCAGTCGCAGTGCGAACATTGCGCATGCGCAATTAGCGGAAAATCGCTGCGATGCGAAGAAAATTACCGAGCGAACAACTCGGAATGAGGGCCATTGTGCAGAACTAAAAAGATTATATTTATTTCTTGATCAGTCATTGCCCCAGTGGAGCTTACCATCTATATCTTTTACCACATACAAACTAGTGTTTACTTATGTCAGAATTCAATTAACTTACCACATACTTGCCGACTTTGGCAAGTCTTAGTCCAGGAGAGGAATAGGCAGGTGGGTGGGATGGGGGTGGAGTACAGTGGATCATGTCATTTTGCCATGGTCAGTTGGCAGGATGTTGGAGATTTTTATTACTTTACTGGAGATGGTAGACTCGCCCCTAAATTTGTGGATAGTCTGGAACGTCCTGGAGAGTAGACAAGTATAACTTACCAGTATGTTTTTGGATTGTGGTAGAAAACCAGTGCACCAATTTGAAGGCCAAGCAAACATGAGTAGAATATGAAAATCTCCACACATATAGGCCCCTAATGGTAATTGAGATCAAGGCCTTAGTGTTGTTAGGCAACAATGCCAATAATGCTACCCACTATCAATAAATAGATAAATATATATATATATATATGCTGAAATAAACGATGTACAGGTGCGCTGGTAGTCTTTCAATAGTTCATTCACAGTTCACAGGTAGTGGACCTTGTGCTGTTGGCACTGGTGTAATGGACACCGCAGCAATTCCCCAGAGGCTCAGAATCCCTTTGAGCAGAAAGATACCTGGAAAAAGAATTTAGGAGAATGCGCCCATAGTGCAAATCATTTTTTATTTTATGCATGCATCATTAGACACAAACAGGTAAAAGGTAAGTGTGTTCCCGTACCAGATAAGACCCACACTTTGGGCCAGTCACAGAGCATAAAAAACATCCACCAGGCAAACCTCCGCCTCTGTGTACGAACGCCAGGACCATGCACCGCGCCGATACTCCGGACCCGTCTGGCCACTCGCAGCGGACACAGGGAGAAGAAGGCCGAGTGGAACAAAAGCACACACGTCTGGCAGGCTCCGCCCCAACGCGTTTCGTGGATACTTCGTCAGGAGGCTGGCCTGTCAGACGTCAGTAATCTATTTAAAAGCCCCCATCTTAATTAAACACAGGTGGTATGAATCATCAATGACTATTTATGTCTCCAAAGCGCTTCAGAAAGACAGTTTTAACATAGATATATAGCGCGTGGGTTCAGGTAATAATAACATCTGCATAAAAGTATATAAACAGACAAACTGTTTAACTATATAAAACACAATAAAAATAATACATCATAAACAAACACGTAATAAAAAGGAAAAATATTTTTCATTGACTGCTAAATGGAACATCACATCAAACATACATGGTGGTTTCCCTTAGTAACCTGGAAGCACATATGTCTCATTTCTACCGCCTCCACGTCTCTGTATATTTGTAAGTTAATCACTATTCCTATCATGAGGAGAAAATCACAATCTGTAAGATCCCATTTATAAGTAAAGACAGGCATATATTGCACTCTCCATTTTAAAACGAAGTATATATATATATATATATATATATATATATATATATATCTTTCTTATATAGTCATTGAAGAAGTATCTATATTAAGAATACATTTATGAAAGGATGACTATATTCCCTATATTTAGAGATGTAGATATATAGCACACAAGACAAAAGGACAAAAAATACAATTATCACATGCCGCATAGCTTTAAATGAACAGATATTATTTCTCCCATTTTTTAATCAGTATCTCAAACAGGTTCTATAGACTATTGGGTCAAATAAATCCGAAGGATCCACACCTTCTGTTGTTAGCAGAATTATACACATCAGTTAGAAGCATTATTTATAAGCTTTAAACAAAGCTACAGGCTGAACGTTGTCATCAGCCACAAACCATTAGGTGCTTGCAGTAGGAAAAAGGAGAAAAGCCCACGGGTCACTAGCGTTCCCTAATAAAGGGGGTGATCTCGTAATTTTCGTTTAAACCACGTGGCACCAATGTGTTCAAAGTCAAAATCCAGAAGGTTTCCCTTCTGAGAAGACGTTCTTCTCTATTTCCACCATCTTTACCTGCCGATACAAGTTCAATACCCGCAAATTTTAAAAGTGAGGGGTCAGCATTATGTTTCTCAGCAAAGTGTCGTGGGACACTATGATTCAGAACACGGTTTCTGATGTTTCTGCCGTGCTCTAGAATTCTGTTCTTTAAGACCCGCTTGGTCTTACCAACATACCCTAGCCCACAAGGAAACATTAGTACAGGTTGAGTCTCCCTTATCCAAAATGCTTGGGACCAGAGATATTTTGGATATGGGATTTTTACGTATTTTGGAATAATTGCATACCATAATGAGATATCATGGTGATGGGACCTAAATCTAAGCACAGAATGCATTTATGTTTCATATTTACCTTATACACACAGCCTGAAGGTCATTTTAGCCAATATTTTTTATAACTTTGTGCATTAAACAAAGTGTGTGTACATTCACACAATTCATTTATGTTTCATATACACCTTATACACACAGCCTGAAGGTCATTTAATACAATATTTTTAATAACTTTGTGTATTAAACATAGTTTGTGTACACTGAGCCATCAAAAAACAAAGGTTTCACTATCTCACTCTCACTCCAAAAAGTCCGTATTTCGGAATATTCCGTATTTCGGAATATTTGGATATGGGATACTCAACCTGTATATAGATGCAAAAAGTGGTATTGCAGTTAATGAAAGATTGAATAGAGATGGGACGTGTGCTGATCTTCCCTGCTATGTTTTTTGCACATTTATCAGCCCAATTACAGACTTTACAGCTCCCACATTGAAAGAAACCTTTCATGGGTGTCAGAAATTGATGGTCACTTCTTTCTGTCTGCCTTTTTTGTAGCTTGCGCTTTGCTACCATCAATTTAACAGTTTTTGCCCTTCTATAAATAACCTCTGTTTTTTTTGGAAGTTCCGGACCCAATATAGGGGTAAATTTACTAACATTGGTAATTTTCCGTTTGAGGTCAAAGTTCAATCACGAATGACATCGAAAGTGTAAATATGCAACTTTTTGAATTTATTACGACTAATTTACTAAGCTGCCGTATTCTGCATTTTCGGTTTTTCCGATGTCGATGTAATTCGTTTTTTTAGGCAGTGTTTTACGTGAGTGACTTGTAAAACACTGCCGACTTTAATACAATGAATCTCGGCCGGATCTGAGAGATCCATGCTGGGCTTCATTGTGCACCTTGTGAAAAAAAAAAAAAAATGTTTAAACTTTAAAAAAAAATTGCGTGGGGTCCCCCCTCCTAAGCCAAACCAGCCTCGGGCTCTTTGAGTCGGTCCTGGTTGCAAAAATATGGGGAAAAAATTGACAGGGGTTCCCCCATGTTTAAACAACCAGCACCGGGCTCTGCGCCTGGTTCCAAAAATATGGGGGACAAAAAGCGTAGGGGTCCCCCGTATTTTTGAAACCAGCACCGGGCTCCACTAGCTGGACAGATAATGCCACAGCCGGGGGTCACTTTTATACAGCGCCCTGCGGCCGTGGCATTAAATACCCAACTAGTCACCCCTGGCCGGGGTACCCTGGAGGAGTGGGAACCCCTTAAATCAAGGGGTCCCCCCCTTCCAGCCACCCAAGGGCCAGGGGTGAAGCCCGAGGCTGTCCCCCCCATCCAAGGGCTGCGGATGGGGGGCTGATAGCCTTTGTTGAAAGTGTTGAATATTGTTTTTAGTAGCAGTACTACAAGTCCCAGCAAGCCTCCCGGGTGACCGAAAGTAACCTCACCGCTGACCACAAAGTTCCCACCATTGGTTACAATGGAGCGCATAGGTGCTACATTGTAACACTGCCGTGTGCCGCCTGTCAGACAGTACAGGAGCACACAGCCGATCAGGAGGGTGCCACAACGTGCCGCTCCCTGATTGGCTGAAGAAACCCTCTTAGGCATAAGTCAGAGGGGGTTTCTGGCATTCGGGGAAAGGGGTCCCATGTGAAAACATGGGGCCCCTTTCAGTTCGAGGTCGGGTGTCCGTTTTTTTATTTTGACAAGTACGTGGATTACAAATGGATTACAAGCAGAAGAGCCTTCTACACTGGAGTATGTGAGTATAATTTTTTCAACAGGTACACCATGGATTCTACATGGAGAAGAGGACCGACCCTCGTGTGAACATAAGGTAAGTATGTGTATATGGAGGTGTGGATGTATGTATTAAAGTTATACTTTCAAGGTGTGTGTCTTACGTCTTTATTGGGGTATTTTTTTAGTAGTAGTACTACAGGTACCAGCGGGCCCGGTTTTCCTCCGCATGCTGGTACTTGTGGTTCTCCAAGTACCAGCTTGCGGGGGAGGCTTGCTGGGACTTGTAGTACTGCTACTAAAAACAATATTAATTTTTTTACACAATGGCTATCAGCCTCCCATCCGCAGCCCATGGATGGGGGGGACAGCCTCGGGCTTCACCCCTGGTCCTTGGGTGGCTGGAGGGGGGGACCCCTTGATTGAAGGGGTCCCCACTCCTCCAGGGTACCCCGGCCAGGGGTGACTAGTTGGTTATGTAATGCCAGGGCCGCCGGGAGCTATATAAAAGTGTCACCCGGCTGTGGCATAATGTATCTGGCTAGTGGAGCCCGGTGCTGGTTTCAGAAATACGGGGGACCCCTACGCTTTTTGTCCCCCATATTTTTGGAACCAGGACCAGGCGCAGAGCCCGGTGCTGGTTGTTGAAATATGGGGGAACCTCTATAATTCCCCCCCCCATATTTTTGCAACCAGGACCGGCTCAAAGAGCCCGAGGCTGGTTTTGCTTAGGAGGGGGGACCCCACGCAATTTTTTTTCTAAAAATGAACACTTTCCCATCCCCTTCCCACTAATAAACATGTACGGATCTCATGGATCCCTGCATGCCTATCCAAACACGGGATAAAAAAGCAGGTCTGTATTTTTTTAGCACTTTTTTACGAATTGTATTTCTGCACGGCAGTGTTTGGCTATTGTCGGCAGTGTTTGTGATTTGCACTT
Source organism: Pseudophryne corroboree (assembly GCF_028390025.1). Taxonomy (NCBI): domain Eukaryota; kingdom Metazoa; phylum Chordata; class Amphibia; order Anura; family Myobatrachidae; genus Pseudophryne; species Pseudophryne corroboree. The sequence continues at coordinate 409,110,766 of NC_086448.1, forward strand.
TTTAGTAAATTCCCGATTTCTACCAAATTGCAGGCGTATTTGACCGATGGTGTATTGATTCGTGATTTTTTCCTAGGACTTCCAAAATATTACGAATGCCCTCATCACTGCCGTGATTTTTGCTTAGTAAATTACCGAGATGACACTTTGAAGAAAAAACGGCATCTCGGTCAAAATCGGGAGCTTAGTAAATATACCCCATAGGATTAAGTTGTAAAATATGCCAGTTTTTTTGGGCTATTTTTTCCAGATCTTTATATCCTGTGCTGAACTGTGTGACAAAGGGACAGAAAGTTTTTTTAGTAGTCATATCTTCCCTAGTCTTTTTCTTATAAACCAGCAGGGATTCTCTTTGTTTTCCTCTAGCTTTAAGCATGGCATTTTTGGTTAGTTCCTTCGGATACCCTCTCTCCAGAAACCTATCTGTATAGATCTCTGCTTGTTCATCAAATTTAGGGAGGTCTGTACAGTTCCTCCGTAGTCTAGTGTATTGAGAATAAGGTATATTCTCTTTCCACTGCGGTAGATGGCAGCTCTTAAATTCCAAATAGCTGTTGCTGTCAACTTTCTTAAAGAACGTATATGTTTCTATCCTACCCGTTCTCTCAAAGTTTTCCGTTGAAATTACTAGATCAAGGAATTCCAGTTTATTACGACTGAACGTACCAGTAAATTTCAGATTGTAAGTGTTCATATTTAAACTACCAAGGAACTCATTCCATTCTATTTCACTCCCATCCCATACAATGATCAAGTCATCTATGTATCTCTTATACATGATAATCTTAGACCTTATCTCACCTTGTAAAGTGTAAAGTCGTAATAAACTGGAATTCCTTGATCTAGTAATTTCAACGGAAAACTTTGAGAGAACGGGTTTTCACATGGGACCCCTTTCCCCGAATGCCAGAAACCCCCTCTGACTTATGTCTAAGAGGGTTTCTTCAGCCAATCAGGGAGCGGCACGTTGTGGCACCCTCCTGATCGGCTGTGTGCTCCTGTACTGTCTGACAGGCGGCACACGGCAGTGTTACAATGTAGCACCTATGCGCTCCATTGTAACCAATGGTGGGAACTTTGTGGTCAGCGGTGAGGTTACTTTCGGTCACCCGGGAGGGTTGCTGGGACTTGTAGTACTGCTACTAAAAACAATATTCAACACTTTCAACAAAGGCTATCAGCCCCCCATCCGCAGCCCTTGGATGGGGGGGACAGCCTCGGGCTTCACCCCTGGCCCTTGGGTGGCTGGAAGGGGGGGACCCCTTGATTTAAGGGGTTCCCACTCCTCCAGGGTACCCCGGCCAGGGGTGACTAGTTGGGTATTTAATGCCACGGCCGCAGGGCGCTGTATAAAAGTGACCCCCGGCTGTGGCATTATCTGTCCAGCTAGTGGAGCCCGGTGCTGGTTTCAAAAATACGGGGGACCCCTACGCTTTTTGTCCCCCGTATTTTTGGAACCAGGCGCAGAGCCCGGTGCTGGTTGTTTAAACATGGGGGAACCCCTGTCAATTTTTTCCCCATATTTTTGAAACCAGGACCGACTCAAAGAGCCCGAGGCTGGTTTGGCTTAGGAGGGGGGACCCCACGCAATTTTTTTTTAAAGTTTAAACATTTTTTTTTTTACAAGGTGCACAATGAAGCCCAGCATGGATCTCTCAGATCCGGCCAAGATTCATTGTATTAAAGTCGGCAGTGTTTTACAAGTCACTCACGTAAAACACTGCCTAAAAAAACGAATTACATCGACATCGGAAAAACCGAAAATGCAGAATACGGCAGCTTAGTAAATTAGTCGTAATAAATTCAAAAAGTTGCATATTTACACTTTCGATGTCATTCGTGATTGAACTTTGACCTCAAATGGAAAATTACCAATGTTAGTAAATTTACCCCTATATTGGGTCCGGAACTTCCAAAAAAACCAGAGGTTATTTATAGAAGGGCAAAAACTGTTAAATCGATGGTAGCAAAGAGCAAGCTACAAAAAAGGCAGACAGAAAGAAGTGACCATCAATTTCTGACACCCATGAAAGGTTTCTTTCAATGTGGGAGCTGTAAAGTCTGTAATTGGGCTGATAAATGTGCAAAAAACATAGCAGGGAAGATCAGCACACGTCCCATCTCTATTCAATCTTTCATTAACTGCAATACCACTTTTTGCATCTATATACTAATGTGCCCTTGTGGGCTAGGGTATGTTGGTAAGACCAAGCAGGTCTTAAAGATCAGAATTCTAGAGCACGGCAGAAACATCAGAAACCGTGTTCTGAATCATAGTGTCCCACGACACTTTGCTGAGAAACATAATGCTGACCCCTCACTTTTAAAATTTGCGGGTATTGAACATGTATCGGCAGGTAAAGATGGTGGAAATAGAGAAGAACGTCTTCTCAGAAGGGAAACCTTCTGGATTTTGACTTTGAACACATTGGTGCCACGTGGTTTAAACGAAAATTACGAGATCACCCCCTTTATTAGGGAACGCTAGTGACCCGTGGGCTTTTCTCCTTTTTTCTCCTGCAAGCACCTAATGGTTTGTGGCTGATGACAACGTTCAGCCTGTAGCTTTGTTTAAAGCTTATAAATAATGCTTCTAACTGATGTGTATAATTCTGCTAACAACAGAAGGTGTGGATCCTTCGGATTTATTTGACCCAATAGTCTATAGAACCTGTTTGAGATACTGATTAAAAAATGGGAGAAATAATATCTGTTCATTTAAAGCTATGCGGCATGTGATAATTGTATTTTTTGTCCTTTTGTCTTGTGTGCTATATATCTACATCTCTAAATATAGGGAATATAGTCATTCTTTCATAAATTTATTCTTAATATAGATACTTCTTCAATGACTATATAAGAAAGATATATATATATATATATATACTTCGTTTTAAAATGGAGAGTGCAATATATGCCTGTCTTTACTTATAAATGGGATCTTACAGATTGTGATTTTCTCCTCATGATAGGAATAGTGATTAACTTACAAATATACAGAGACATGGAGGCGGTAGAAATGAGACATATGTGCTTCCAGGTTACTAAGGGAAACCACCATGTATGTTTGATGTGATGTTCCATTTAGCAGTCAATGAAAAATATTTTTCCTTTTTATTACGTGTTTGTTTATGATGTATTATTTTTATTGTGTTTTATATTGTTAAACAGTTTGTCTGTTTATATACTTTTATGCAGATGTTATTATTACCAGAACCCACGCACTATATATCTATGTTAAAACTGTCTTTCTGAAGCGCTTTGGAGACATAAATAGTCATTGATGATTCATACCACCTGTGTTTAATTAAGATGGGGGCTTTTAAATAGATTACTGACGTCTGACAGGCCAGCCTCCTGACGAAGTATCCACGAAACGCGTTGGGGCGGAGCCTGCCAGACGTGTGTGCTTCTGTTCCACTCGGCCTTCTTCTCCCTGTGTCCGCTGCAAGTGGCCAGACGGGTCCGGATTATCGGCGCGGTGCATGGTCCTGGCGTTCGTACACAGAGGCGGAGGTTTGCCTGGTGGATGTTTTTTATGCTCTGTGACTGGCCCAAAGTGTGGGTCTTATCTGGTACGGGAACACACTTACCTTTTACCTGTTTGTGTCTAATGATGCATGCATAAAATAAAAAATGATTTGCACTATGGGCGCATTCTCCTAAATTCTTTTTCCAGATAGATATATATATATATATATATATACAGTATATATACATTTTTTTTCTAGATGTGTTTTTAGTTTAATGAAATTACCTTAATATAAAGCAATACAAGAAAGAAAGATATTCATTTTCATAGTGAATAAGACAGCTAGACTATGTGGAGATGTTTGTTTTAAAGAGCATTCAACATTGTAATTGCCTCAGGCAGAGTTGTGCTGTGTTGGATCCTAGCAACCAGGCAACGCTTCAGTAGTTTTAGGTGCACAGGAAAGAAGGCAGTGAGATACAGAAAAGGCTTCATACACATTTGTTGCTGATCGTTAGAGCAGAACATGGAAGCAAAAGAAGAAAATGAGTTCAAAGCTGAATATTTAACAAAGAAATGTCGGCAGCCACATCTCTCCTCTCTGTCAGCATTTTCGCATGTACCGGAGGAGAGAAAGAACCCTAAAAACCTGAGTTACTTCTTTCAGCAGTGTAAGGTAAGTCACTATTCAGCTAATTTGAACTCAGATCTGTTGACAGTCACTGCTAGCGGATATATACAGTATTTTAGAATGACATAGAAACAGAGAATTTGACGGCAGATAAGAACCACTTTGCCCATCTATCTGCCCCTTTTTGTAACTTCAACCTTATTTGATCCTTAGTTCTTTGTAAGGATATTCATATGCCTATCCCAAGCATATCTAACTTAGACTCAGCCAACTCTAATTGGAGGCTATACCATCTATCCACTACCCTTTCTGTGAAGTCATTTTTCCTTAAGGTTCCCCTGAACCGCGCCCCCCACCACCCCTTCAGTCTCAGTGCATAGCCTCATGTTTCTTAGACTTCTCTTCCTTTGAAGAATGTTTCCCTCCTGGACCTTGTAAAATCCCTTGATACTGTATATTTCAGAGTTTCCATTATGTTCTTCCTTTCCCTACTCTGCTCCAAACTGTACATGTTAGGATTGTCTATTCTTTTTACATTTTTATATCAACTATGTTGTTTAAGCTTGCTGTACAGCAATTCTAAGGAAAGTTTTTTTTTGTATGCTAATATGAATGACCCCTTAGAACATGGTATTGCTTCAATCTTTCTGGGCAATATGGATGGGATAATGGTTAGCATCGTTGGCATAACTACCATAGGTGCAGGGGATGCTGCTGCTATGGGCTGCACAGGCATTCGCACACTTGCAAAGCTAAAATACAGTCCCCTGTGGGCGGCGACTATGCGTTCGCACGGCTGCAAAAAACAGCTAGCGAGTGATCAACTCGGAATGACACCCCAGGTCAAGTCACTGCAGCAGTGACTATAGTACTTTTCCTCTATTCCCCCTCCCCCTCCTCGCCTCCCGCCGGTCAGCGCTGATCTGGAGCTAGAGAGTGGAGAGAAGCAGAGCTGGCCCTAAGCAATATGATGCCCTAGGGAAGATTTTGGCTGGTGCCCCCTAGCATAAATAGGAAAAAGTGCACACATTCAGTGCACAGCCCAAAACGGGGTGTTTTCTTACTGGGAAGGGGCATTGCCACACAGCAGTGCAACTTTATTCACATTTTATCATGCGATAGTGTCCCTAATTCACGTTACATCACACAGTAGTACCACTTTACCTTATATATGTTACTCCTCACAGTAGTGCCCATATTCACATTATACCACACCATATTGCTCTTTATTCATATTAGACCACACAGTAGTGCCCTTTCTATACATTACGCCTCACAGTAGAGCACCTTATACACATAATGCCACACATTAGTAATGCATTTATACACATAATACCACACAGTAATGCCCCTTACACATATGACACACATATGACACACATTAGTAATGTTCTTATAAACCTAATGCACCTTACACAATATGCCAACCTTTATTAATGCGCTTATACCCATAATGTCTCTTATACATATGCCGCACATTATTAATGCCCTTATACACATAACTACACACAGTAATGCCCCTGCACATATGATACACATTATTAATGTTCTTATAAACATAATGCACCTTACACATTATACCAACCTTTATTAACCCCTTCGGTGGTATGCACATAAATCTTCCGGGCTAGCCACCACTTAAAACGCCCTGCTCCATCACTCGCCTCCCTGCACCTTCCCCTCCGCTTCCATGTCAATTTAAAAACACCCCCCAGGGTGTGTTTTTAAACTGAAAACTCACCACTGAAGAGGTTAATGCAGTTATACACATAATGTCCCTTACACATATGCCGCACATTATTAATGCCCTTATACACATAATGACACACAAAATGTCCTTTTCACATATATAGCACATTATTAGTGCACTTATACACATGACACACATAGTGCCCCTTACACATTTGCCGAACATTATTAATGCATTTATACACATGATACACATAATGCCCCTTACACATAAGCCAAACATTATTGCACAACCAACCCACCTGTACACAGCACTCACATGGCTGTTAACACTGTGAACTCTGCCTCACCTTGGATACAGGTGTGTCCTCATACATCTTGCCTCAATACACCATGCAACAGGAGATGCCTAGCATGAGTCAGCTGGTGCCTTTTTTGATGAAAATGCATCTTATTTGCATTACTACTGTATGTGGCAAGGATGCACAAGCAGCTTCTGTTGATTGAAATGATACGTAGCATTTTGTATGCAGATACAGCCACAGTCATAAAAACAGAGCACAGTCATGTAGCTTATCATTTTAATCAGCAGACGCTGCTTGTACCCCTAGGTGTACCAAATACCCTAGGATTTTGCTTAGTTTGCCTATGCCTAAGGCTGGCTCTGGAGAGAAGTCCCGCCTACATACCTCACAGCTGAGCTCAGCTTCTCACTGATTGTTCCTGCATGAGCTGATGCCTGGGCTGCTGCAACAAGTCTCTTCTTCTCCCACTGAGCGGCGCCACACTGAACCACAGGGAAATAGACTCAACAATCTTGCCAGTGAGTCTGGGAGGGATTACGCCTGCTACAGTACATGCACCACCACCCTGTAGCAGCCGGTGGCATTGACCATTTCAGCAATAAAACACAGTGTGCACATACATCTGGGTGAGAGGGAGAGCAGCGGTTAGGGAAACACACAGCTGCCACTGTAGCTTGTTAGGTAACCAAGTTTGGCTTTCACTGGTTTTGTGACAAGCATCCAGGCCTCTGAGCCCTGGCCTGGAATTGCAGCATCCCCTTGGCAGCAGATAATGAACTCAGTTTAAAAGGGAAGTAGAGACAGTCCGGGTGAGAGGTCTTGTGATTTCATTTAGTTTTGTAGTTTGACAGTATTTCCATATAAGGATCTGTTTATTTATATATTTAAATATAGGTGTTATTGAGCAAGGGGGACACAAGTGAATACTGTACTTAAGGAGAATGCTGAGTGGCTGCTCATAGTGCTGCTGTGTGTGCATGTGGTGCTGCATAGAGTGTGCCAGGCAAGCAACCTCAGGTCAGTGCTACCATCCCCTGTCCCAGCCCAGTGCCCCCCACCTAACCATCCCAGTGTCTCCTCCTTCTTTCCCCAATTGGCCAACTGCCCCCTGCCAGTACAGTGTTTTTCAGTCTCATTCATAGTGTCACCCTCCTTTCCCTGCCTAGTGTTTGCCCCTCCCACCTCCATTTCACTGCTCCTCTTCCCATCAAGCCCAGTATCCTCTACATATATCACCCCCTCCCCTCTCTGGACTCTTAATAATTAATGGAGGGATTGCCGGCTTTGAATATTTGCAGCCAGGCACACCATGCAGCAAGACACTTTTTGGGTTTTGTGTTTTGGTTTTGGATATGGATCTCCTTTCGTGTTTTGGATCTGGATTGGTTTTGCCAAAACTATCCTTTTGGGTTTTGGTTTTGGATCTGTCCAGGGCAATTCCCGACGTGTTTCGTCTTTACAGGCAAGACTTCATCATGGGGTGTCTTCATCAAGTCTTGCCTGTAAAGACGAAACGCGTCTGGAATTGCCCTGAACCCTCTTATGATGGACAGATAAGCTTTTAAAACTCTTGTTTTTGTACGTGTGATACCTGCTCATTTTAACCTTGGATTTATTTATGTACTAATTAAACATATGTAAAAATGATCTCTGCTATATTATTGTGGAGTGTGACATTTTGGGATTATTTCCATTAACACCCACTTAGTAGCAAAATGTTATGAGTACATATAGGTTAAAACAGTACACACTATTTGTTGTTTCTTCTCTTTTACATATCATTGTGAATACTACTGGTCTAAGGACTGAAGATTTCCACTTGAGAAAAGTGTGTGTTTTAATCTCTTCACCACCTTAAGTTCACTGTACCGTAATCTGTTCTCCCACCTATCTTTTCTGAGCATTAATAGGCACTGATTACTTTCATAACAAAAACAGAAAGGAATAAAAAATAGCGCTTGATGGAAAAAAGCAGCCTAGATATATTCTAGTGATTCCCAATCACCAATATAAAGCTAAAGAAAAATAAGTAATTGAAAATATCTTTGGCGCTACCACCTTTATGTTAGTTAATGATGGAAAAGTCTATAGGATTGTCCCATAAGTTTTCTCTGTAACTGAATTTTGATCTTGCTGTCTTCCAAATTTCTTCAGATCTTACGATTCCTTATGGATAGGTATACATATAAACAGAGGAAAGAAGAATATATAGTGTAGTATTTTTTTTTAAATAAGTTAAAATTTATTTTAGATAACACAAATGATAAAAAGCATTTAAAAAGAATTTACAAGATATACAAGAAACTAAAAACTGACCCCACACAGCGTATAAAAACAGATTTTCATAAATTCTTGACCAAACATCTAGAAAGTGGAGCAATCACAAAACAGGAATTTGACTTTCTCCTTATAGAACATCCAAAGACTCCCAGCATCTATATCCTGCCGAAGGTGCATAAGGATATATCGGCACCTCCAGGCAGACCTATAATAGCAGGTGTTGGGAGTCTTACTAGCAATCTGTCAGAGATGATAGATTGTTTTCTACAACCATTGGTCGTAAAAAATAAGTAATATATTAAAGATACGACTGATATTATCAACAAATTAGAAAACATACCTGCTTCAGATGGTACCCTTTTAGGAACTGCGTATGTAACATCATTATACACTGCCATTGAACATGAAAAAGGTATAGAGGCAGTCAGTTGGTTTTTGAACCAATCCACCATCTCGTCAAAAGTAAAAGATTTCATTATCGAAGGTATCAGATTCATACTTAAGAATAATTATTTTTTCTTTGAAGGAGAATATTATATACAACTGATGGGGACTGCCATGGGGACCAAGTTCGCGCCCAGCTACGCTAACCTCTTCATGGCGCATTGGGAAAATGCCCATGTTTGGGGAAATGTGGCTGTGGCGTCGAACTTGGTCCTCTGGCAGAGATTCATCGATGATATCATACTGCTATGGGAAGGGCCAGAAAATGACCTATTGACATTATGTCATGATTTCAATATGACTGATGCAGGCATTCATTTGACCTTTGATATCAGCAAGACAAGTATACATTTTTTGGATATTACCATCTATAAGGAAAACAACCGGCTGAACACCAAAGGGTACACGAAACCTACTGATTGCCAGCAGTATATAAATAAGGAAAGTCAACATCATCCAAACTGGATTAAAGGCATACCAAAAAGTCAATTGATACGCATAAAAAGAAACTGCAATAGCCCAGAAGAATATATTCAACAAAGTGAGGCCATGATGGACAACTTTCGGTCACAGGGCTATACAGAAGAACATCTAAGAAAAGCAAAGGAAGAAGTGGAAGCAATGAATAGAAGGGATTTATTACAAAAAAGGAAACCAAACCATCAAGAAAAGGATAGATATAATTTGGCCTTTATTACCACCTGTGGAGCCAATTATAAAAAAGTAAAATCAATCATCCGAAAACACTGGTGTATCCTTAGAAAAGACCCAGTATTGAGGGAGATAATCCCAGACAATCCCAGCAATCAGGCACACCTGTGCCACACTTTTATAAAGCTCGTTAGGGCAAGGCTCAGGGCTCCTGATGTCAACAAGTGGCCAGGTGATAGAGGGCGGGCCAGTGGGTTAGAGACAGGGAGCCTGAGATTTGTGTACATGCTGTTTGTGGACCGGTGCCTAAGGTACCCAGTAAACTTGCCGTGATAAAGACCTGTTTGCTGTGCTGTGGAAGTAAATAGACTGCTTTCCCTACACAACTTTGTCAGCATCTTGTCTGGTGGAAGGTCGCTTTGTTAGAATTGGTGCCGAACGTGGGGCCTTCTACTGGACGCACTAAGCGCAGTGGGAACCCAGTGTCTGCAGGAGCCGCCGGAGCTGTGACAGTCTCCACAGACTCTGCAAACTTCCTCTGGTCAGGTTAGTAACCAGCCAGGGTGTGTGTGTCAAGTGTTTTTTTTTCTGTTTTATTGGTTTGGGATTTGGTGGTGTATGTTAAGGGATGCGAGGTTCATATATCATGCTTCCAGCCCGTCTACCATGGGCAGAGTTGTTAAGGGCCCTAACTAATGTGGCTGCGGGGCAACAATCCCAGATGCAGCTTCTCCAAACACAAGTACAGGCTCAGCTGGAAACATTGCGCCTCATTTGTGATGAAGTGGGTCTCCTGCGACAGCATCACCAGGAGCCTAGGCCGTTGCAAAAGATGTGTCCCACAGACGATGTGGAAGCCTACCTGGGGACCTTTGAGCGTGCGGCAGCACGCCTGGGATGGCCAGAAGATAGCTGGGAGAATAAGATGGCCCAATATTTCAGGGGGATCCCCAGAAAATGTACCATGACCTCCTGGCAGTCCAAGCATCCACCTATTCGCAGCTTAAAGCTGCCATATTGGGTCTCATCGGCGTAACCAAGGCCTCCAGGACTGGCATTGGACCACGACAGAGAATTCTCAAATCCAGCTGGCTGAACTTCTAAAGATGGCAAGGTCTTGGCTTCAGCCGAAGAGGAATACGGCCTCCCAAGTGGTGGAGACCATAGCCATAGACCACTGTGTGTGTGGGTCTTAGACAGAGGCGTGCAGAGGTGGGTTCTCCAGGCTGATCCCCAATATATGGAGGACCTAGCAGCCGCAATTGAGAGATATGCTATGCTGGGAAAAATGGCTAAGCCCTTAGACTGAGATACTCGACCAGTTCAAAGACCTCGGACCCTTCTAACTCTGGAAACGGGGGCCCGGACCAATCTGGTCATCTGCTATGAGTGCAGGGAACAGGGCCACATCCGAAAGGACAGTACCAAACAGCCTGAGCCTATGGAGTGCGGAGCAGGGAAATCAGGGCAACCAGCCTACAGCTGTGTCAGAAGCAAGGGTTCATCTGTGCCCTCCCTGTTCCAGGTGACCCTCCAGATCGCAACATGGCCAGTCCAGTAGCTTGTCGATACCAGGAGTGAATTGTCAATTATCTCTATGGGGTCGGTCCCTGAATGCGCTGACAAGGTCTTACTTGCGGTTGAGGTGCTCTGTGTCCATGGTGCCACTCGTAACTACCCCAGAGTGCAGTTTCCAGTGCAACATCGGGGACAGACAATCCAGCAGGTGGCAGCCGTCACCCTGCACTCAGCCTACACTTTGATCATGGGGCGGGATTTCCCTGACCTGTTGGAACTGCTGGAGCTTCAACTCAAGGAGCTGCCTTCCTCTCCCAGCTTCGTAGCTCGAAGGTAGAGTAATTCTTCAGGAGCCGACTGTCTGTGTGGAGTCAGTATGTCTACTCTTCAAAGTGCGCCCAACATGGCTGCCCCATATGGTACACTTGTGGATGGGATGAAAAATACATGGACCTTGTGGCTTTTTGTTGGAACCCTACTCTAAACTGTAGGACTCTGAAATCACCCCCATTTTGTGTCATCTCTTCTAGGGGTGGACTATTCCACCTTGGGTAATCCTACGCTGAGCGCCCAAGATGGCTGCCGCACTTGGTACCTTGTGAGGGTGGAATACACAACCCTTGGAAGTTATTACCCAAAATGCCTACACCAATCCTGCATTATGCATTATGCTTTCTGTGTGCTCAAGGTTTTCTTTTATGTCTGTGTGGCTTATCTATTGCTGTATTACTTAAATCTTCTGTATTATGTGTATTGTTTTTGATGTCTGTAAAGCGCCTTGAGTCCTGTTGGAGAAAGAGCGCTATATAAATAAAATTATTATTATTATTATTATTATTATTAATAATTATTATTACTCCAGAAGAGCCAACCGACCCAGAGGAGGCGAGTAACAAAAGGACATTAAGAACTGTCATGCCGCTTCAGGATTTCGGATGAGACCAGCGGGAAGACCCTAACTTTGCAAATGCTTTCCAGAACATTTGTCGTTATAATGGAAAAAGTATTTTGCCCTTACCCGGGAGGAGGCAGCTCTTATGTCATAGTAGAGAAGGATTTACTATATAGGGTTGTTGAGGAATGGGGTAAGAAAGTCGAGCAGCTTATAGTGCCACGGTGCCTGGCCATTCACAGTTGTGGGGAGGACATTGGGGGAGGAGAAAACTCTGCAGAGGGTACAGCAGCAGTTTTTCTGGCCAGGAATCCGGACGTCAGTAGCAAAGTACTGTCAGGATTGTCCCACCTGCCAGCGTACCGCACCAAAGCCCCAGTACAGAGCTCCTCTCACACCTCTTCCGGTAATCTCCGTCTTCTTTGAAAGGATTGGGATGGATATTGTGGGACCGGTGGAAAAATCAGCAAGGGGACACCAGTATATCTTAGTCCTCTTTAAATATGCCAACAAGATACCCTGAAGCTATACTTCTATGGAATATGAAGACAGCAACCATTGCCAAACAACTATTGCTGATCTTCTTCCGCCTGGTCATACCCAAGGAGATTCTCACTAACCAGGGAACCCCTTTTATGTCCCGGCTGATGAGCAACTTATATCGGATGCTCGGGGTTTAAAAAATTTGCACCTCAGTGTATCATCCCTAAACTGATGTCTTGGTGGAGCGTTTTAACTGCACACTCAAGCAGATGCTCAGGAGGGCAGTCGCCCAGGACAAAAAGGATTTGTTCATCTCCTACCTTTTCAGATGTTCGCCATCCGAGAGGTTCCCCAGTCCCCTACTGGCTTTAGCCCCTTTGAACTGTTGTACGGCATACAGCCCTGGGAAATTCTGGACCTCCTAAAGGAGAGGTGGGAACAACAGTCGTCACCAGAGCCAAATATAGTACAGTTCGTCCACCAGCTCTATGAGCGGTTCCAGCAGCTAGCACCATTGGTCAGGGACCATATGACTCAGGCCCAGTCTAGACAGAAATATCATTATGACATCCTGGCTGAGAAACAGAGTTTTAACCCTGGGGACAAGGTCTTGGTCCTGGTACCCACAGTGAAGGGCAAGCTGTATGAACATTGGCAAGGGCCATATACAGTACTCGAGGCTGTGGGGCCACTAACTTATCGTGTGAGCCTACTGGAAAATAGGAAGCTTGCACAGATCTATCATATAAATCTGCTGAAGCCTTGGAAGGAAAGCTCAGAGACAGCAACTGCAAGAGTGGCCAAGATCTCATCATGTGCAGTCCCAATTGACAGATGTCTCGACGAGGTCAAGACGCGTCAAGCTCAAGACATGGTCAGGTGGAATTTAGACGTCTTTTCAATGATTCCAGGGAGGACTAAGATCATCAAGCATGACATTGTTACTCCTCCGGGGGTAGTGCTCAATCTGTGGCCATACCGGATAGCCTAGGGGTTATTGAAGAGTCCACCAGGTGGAATAACCCTATAGTGCTAGTTCCCAAGCCATCTGGAGCACTGCGGTTCTGCAACGACTTCCGCAGGCCGCAGGTTGTACCAGCTGTCTAACTTTTATGCCTATCCCATGCCACGCGTTGATGAGATAGATGATCGAGCAACTGGCCCAAAGCCAATACTTGACCACTCTTGACCTTACCAAAGGCTATTGGCAGATTCTGCTCACTGAGGCTGCCAAGGCGAAAATGACCTTTTCCACCCCAGATGGCCTATTTCAGTATCGAGTCTTGCCATTTGGTCTTCACGGGGCCAGGCCACATTCCAGCGGGCAATGAATAAGTTCCTCCAGCCCCACCGAAAGTACGCAGTGACGTACCTAGATGACATTGTTATCTTCAGTGACGACTGGGCATCTCATCTTGCCAAAGTGGAAGCCGTTTTAAAAACTCGGCACTTCCACAGCTTCAAGGCCAACCCAGAGAAGTGTGCGATAGGCATGTTGGAGGCTAAGTACTTGGGGTATGTGGTGGGCCGGGGCCAAATCTTACCACAGGTCAATAAGATGGAGGCGGTTGCTGCCTGGCCAAGGCCTGAGAGGAAGACCCAACTCAGGGCCTTCTTAGGCCTGGTGGGATATTACCACTAGTTTGTTCTGAACTTTGCCACCAGAGCAGCTCAGCTCACTGATTGCTTGAAAAAGCAAAGTTCGGACAAGCTTGTGTGGAAGTTCCAGGTACATGAGGCCTGGAAGGACTTAAACAGTGCCCTGTGGAAAGCACCAGTGTTGATAGCCCCAGACTTCGGTAAAAGGTTCATCCTGCAGACAGATGCTTCAGTAACAGGCCTCGGAGCAGTGTTGTCTCAGGAGATAGGTGAGGAAGGAGAGACCAGTCCTCTACCTTAGCAGGAAACAGCGATATGCCTCAGTAGAGCAGGATCGCCATGCTACCAAGTGGGCAATAGAGACTCTGAGGTACTATCTCCTGGGATGTGAATTCACCTTAATCACCGATCATGCTCCGCTCCAATGTATGGGCCTAAATAAGGAGACCAATGCCCGGGTAACACGGTGGTTCCTTGCCCTCCAGCCATACCGCTTCAGGGTTCAGCACAGAGCAGGAGGATTACAGGGCAACGCGGGTGCCCTTTCGATGAAGTTCCTCTCCTCAGAAGCTGTGGAGCTCTGTGTGGAGAAGCTAGTGGGGAGAGGAGGACTGGGGGAGAGACCGACCCAAAAAGGGGTACGCCTGCTGAGATTGGCAAGCAGGTATGTTCACCAAAGAAGGACTCAGCTTCACCTGTAGGCTCGAAGCTTAGGAGGGGATTGTGGCAGCCCAGTCCGGATTCTACCCCGGGTTGCAGGACAGGGCACAACAGTTCGGGTGCCCCGGCCAAATTACCTGGGTTTAGGAATGGACCAAGAGGAAGCCCCAGGGAGGTGTTGGGACACAGCAGGTTGTCATTTGGCCTTAGCATGACCGGTTTTGGGTCCCTGGAGTTTGGATGGGAGAGAGAGTGGGCGGGCACCCATCCAAGCAGGTCCGTTTCAGGTTTTGGAGCAGACAATCCCATCAATCAGGCACACCTGTGCCACACTTTTATAAAGCTCGTTAGGGCAAGGGCTCAGGGCTCCTGATACCAACTAGTGGCTAGGCAATAAAGGGCGGGCCAGTGGGTTAGAGACAGGGAGCCTGAGATTTGTTTACATGCTGTTTGTGGACCAGTGCCTGGTTAAGGTACCAAGTAAACTTGCCGTGAAAAAGACCTGTTTGCTGTGCTGTGGAAGTAAATAGACTGCATTCCCTAAACAACTGTGTCAGCATCTTATCTGGTCGAAGGTCGCTTTGTTATATATATATATATATATATATATATACAGTATAGGGATCTAGTTATGTGACCCCCTACATCCCTCCCCCTCACAATCCCGATGGTCGGCATGCCGACCAACAGGGACTATTCCCACTCGTGGATCACCGCCGGTCATGCATACCACACCCATATATATATATATAGATGTACTTATTTTTTAAACACTGATAGTGCATGTATAATATTGTACCAGACCAATTACAGCAATGTAACATACATAGTAACATAGTTAATGAGGTTGTAAAAAGACAGATTGTCCATCAAGTTTAACCTGTATTATAATTCTTAAAATTCTTAAAATATTCTGTATATAACTAATGACCCAGATGAAGTTATGTTTTTAAGTCTAACAACTGTAATTCGTGCTTTTTCTAAAATAGACTCCTTTTAAATGCTTGGATATTTCTTTCAGTTAGGAATTTATCTAATCCATTTTTAACATATTGACTGAGTCCAACATTACAACCTTCTCTGGCAGAAAATTCCAAATCCTTACTGCAATTACTGCAAAGAACCCTTTTCTTCATTGGGTGTGAAATTTTCTCTCCTCTAACCTCAGAGGATGTCCACGTGTCCTGTGTAGATATTTTTCAATAAACAAATTGCCTGATAGCTTCTTGTAATGTCCCTTTATATATTTGTAAATACAGGTTGAGTATCCCATATCCAAATATTCCGAAATACGGAATATTCCGAAATACAGACTTTTTTGAGTGAGAGTGAGATAGTGAAACCTTTGTTTTTTGATGGCTCAATGTACACAAACTTTGTTTAATACACAAAGTTATTAATAATATTGTATTAAATGACCTTCAGGCTGTGTATATAAGGTGTATATGAAACATAAATGAAATGTGTGAATGTACACACACTTTGTTTAATGCACAAAGTTATAAAAAATATTGGCTAAAATTACCTTCAGGCTGTGTGTTTAGGGTGTATATGTAACATAAATGCATTCTGTGCTTAGATTTAGGTCCCATCATCATAAGATCTCATTATGGTATCTAATTATTCCAAAATATGGAAAAATCGGATATCCAAAATACCTCTGGTCCCAAGCATTTTGGATAAGGGATACTCAACCTGTATTAATAATGTCTCCTCTTAGATGCCTCTTTTTGAGTGTAAAAATATCTAACCTAGTAAGCCTTTGCTCATAATCCAGTGCCTCTATCCCCTTAATGAATTTGGTGGCTCGCCTCTGAACCTTTTCAAGTTCCAAGATATCTTTTTTTGTAGTGTGGCACCCAGAACTGTACACAATATTCATGGTGTGGTCATATCAATAATTTATACAGTGGCAGGATTAAACGCTCATCCCTTGTCTCAATTCCTTGTTTTATACATGCTAACACCTTCTTTGCCTTCGTTGCTACACTTTAACATTGGGTACTGCTACTAAGTCTATTATCAATGAGCACCCCCAAATTTTTTTAAACTACATTTTCCCCATTTAATTTTTAGGCTGCATGATTATTTTTAGTCTGAAACTGCTTAACCTAACATTTTTCTATATTAGGCCTCATTTTTCATTTATCTGCCCAAACTTCCAGCTTAAATAAGTCATTCTGTAGAAATCAACATCCATGTCTGAATTAATTGCGCTACACAGTTTAGTATCATCTGCAAAAATTTACAGTGTTATCCAGACCTGAGTACGGACCCTTGCAGTATTCCACTGAGCACTGAGGCCCAGTCGGAAAACATCCCATTAACCGCAACTTGCTGTTTTCTGTTACCCAGTCAATTACCCAAGTACAAATAGTGTTTCCTAAGCCAAGTTCTCCTAATTTGAAAATCAGTCTTATGTGTGGCACTGTGTCTTAGGCTTTAGCAAAATCTAAATAGACCACATCCACTGCTTTTTTTTGATCAATATTATTCCTCACTTTCTTACTGAGACTGGAGGGGGGAGGTTCAGGGGAAATAGAGGAAAAATTACTTCACAGAAAGGGTAGTGGACAAGTGAAATAGCCTCCCATCAGAGGTGGTAGAGGCTAAGACAGTAGAGCAATTTAAACATGCATGGGATAGACATAAGAATATCCTTACAAAGAAATAAGGATCAAATAAGTTTTGAGATAAAAATATGGTTAAAAAAAGGGCAGGCTAGATGGGCCAAGTGGTTCTTATCTGCCGTCAAATTCTATGTTTCTATGTTAATTAAGTTAGTTTGACATGACCTGTCCCTTACAAAACCATGCTGGTTCCTATTAATAACTATTGAGGTGTCCAAGTACTACTGTATGCTATCCATTATTATACCTTTCAGTATTTTCCCCACTATAGATGTCAAACTTATCGGTCTATAGTTACCAGGATGAGTTTTAATTCCCTTTTTAAATATTGGGACTACCTCTGCCAGTGCTTTGGTATCATGCCTGATGTAATTGAATCATAGAAAATCAAATATAAAGACCTTGCTAGTTCTGAGTTAAGCTCCATAAGAACCCTTGAGTGAAGTCCATCCGGACCAGGAGATTTATTTATCCTAATTTTACTTAGTCTATCGCGGACTACTTCCTCCTTTAACCAAGTACTTAGCAACAGGATGTTATCATAGCTTTGTTGTGCACTACTCCTACCAACTGATCCTCTCTAGTAAACACTGATAAAAAAATTGTTAAATAAATCTGCTTTATCTTTGTCATCATTAATCAATGGTCCTATATTCTACTTTTTTAACCTTTTACTGTTTTTATACTTAAAAAACTTTTTAGAGTTTGTTTTACTCTCCTTGGTGATTTGCTTTTCGTTTTCTATTTTAGCTGCTTTGATTTCTTTTTTGCATATTTTTTTACACTCCTTGTAGGACTGGAATGACCCTGCCTTCCTGTCAGATTTAAATGCTTTGAAAGCATGCCTCTTTTTATCCATTTGTTCCTTAACCTTCTTATTAAACCACATTAAATCTAATACTCCTGCGTTTGCTCCCCAAGGGAATGAACTTATGAGTGTACTTTTCGAGCAACATTTTAAAAGCAACCCACATGTCAGCCATATTCTTACCATGAAACAGAATTTCCCAATCAATATCCCTTAGTGCTCATTTCAGCATGGTGAAATTTGCATTTCTAAAGTTAAAAGTCTTAGTTGGACCCTTTTAATGCTGTTTTTGAAAACTAATATCGAATGTGACCATATTGTGATCGCTATTTCCCAAGTTCTCGCTTACCTGAGTATTTGATATAATCTCCACATTATTAGTTAGTACTAGAGCCCAGTATAGTAGTGATCTTTTAGCATGTTTAAGAACCTGTTTCCCCTAGCTGTATCACCTGATTCGGTATTCCAATTTATGACCAGATAATTAAAATCCCCAATTATTAGGACATCCCCCAGTCCTGCAGCTTTTTCTATTTGCTACAAGAGTTGTAATTCATCAGTCACACTAACATCCGGTGATGTGTAGCATGTCCCTATTAGTAACTTTTTTGTATCTTTACCCCCACTAGAAATGTCAACCCATAATGACTCCACGTTATGTCCAGTCTCCTCCTAAATAACCTTCTTTAAATACGGATTTAAAAAGGGCTTTACGTAAAGACATACACCCCCTTTCTTTTGTTAGCCCTGTCTCTCCTGAAGAGAGCATATCCCTCCAAATTTGCTGCCGAGTCATGGGAATCATCCTACCATGTCTCTGTAATGCCTATGATATCATATTGATCATTTAGTGCAATTGTTTCTAATTCCCCATTTTACTTTTTACTTTTTAGGCTTCTTGAATTTGCAAGCATATACTTTAGTTTAGTTATTCCCTGGTCTTTATTTTTTATTGTTAATATTGTTTCCTTAGTTATTTGTGTTTTCCTTAACTTACCATTGCTGACTGTTTTTTCCCCCCCCCCTCGCCACTCCCATTATACCTTATAGATCCCTCCTTTCTACTCTCTCGGATTGTCCCATTAAATCTTTCTAATCCCTCCTTCCATAAACCTAGTTTAAAATCTTCTAACCATCCCTCCCCCAAGCACTGCTGCCCTCCCCACTCCTTCAGGTGCAATCCATTATGACAAAAAAGATGGGGCCTGACAAAGAAGTCTGCCCAATGTTCCAGGAAAACAAATCCCTCCTTCCTACACCAGTCTCTTAGCCACTATGTAGTGATTACACCATAGTCCTGTTCAGTAGAATATAACATATGTATAATATAATGTATTATTCAAGTGCACAGTCTGGAACTTGAGCCCTAGAGGTGGGAGTGATCCCTCAGGCAGTGGGTCCCACCGGGGGTTTACCCTATACACTTGTAGGACAGTCCGACCCTGTCTGGTTTCTTCCAACACTCCAAAAATATACAAGTAGGTTCATTTGATTACAACAAAAATTGTGTGTGTGTGTGTGTGTGCGCGTGCGTGCGTGCGTGTGTGTGTGTATGTGTGTTTGTGTGTGTGTGTGTAGATGGGCCAAGTGGTTTTTATCAGCCATCAAATTATATGTTTCTATCTTTAAGCTATGAGGTCTATTTAAGAAACCCCCGCAATTGGCAATAGCTATAGCCAGGTGTTGCTGGAAGCCTGGCACTAGTCTTTGTTGGCAAAACATGGAGAAACCTATTTAAGAAGCATTATGGTGATACAAGTACAACTACAATACTACATGGAGATAGCCTATGTTCTGTAGAGGAAAAATTGCTTTATTATATAAATTAAGCATTTTCTTATAAAGTAACAACATAAAAAAAATTGATTTCTATTTAAAAAAAAAAAAAAATTATATTATCATATTGTTCCAATACATATGCACGAAGGTCCTAAGATTGGTGAAAGATATCCGTGATATCTCCTGGATTTTCTTAGTAATGAACAGTGTCGGACTGGGGCATGAAGGGCCTGCCGGAGAAATGCAGTGGTAGGGGCCCATGCTTAAGGGTGTGGCCAGGCCACCATGGGGTGTAGCCCACCACCACCGAGTTTTGGCTAACCATTAGAGAGTACTTGGTCTGGGCCTCTTGATATGTATAGTAAACACTGCTAGTGCATGCATGATAATGTATCAGATTAATAACAGTAATGCACTGTAGAAAACACACCATAGTCCTGTGCAGTATAAAGTAACATGTATAGTGTATAATTAAAGTGCACTAGGATAGAGGGCCTAATTCAGATCTGATCGCAGCAGCAAATTTGTTAGCTAATGGGAAAAACCATGTGAACTGCAGGGGGAGGGGCAGATATAACATGTGGAGAGAGAGTTAGATGTGGGTGGGTTATATTGTTTCTGTGCAGGGTAAATACTAGCTGCTTTATTTTCAAACTGCAATTTAGATTTCATTTTGAACACACCCCACCCAAATCCAGAGGCGTAACTAGGGTTTTCAGAGCCCAGGGCAAGATGAAGAGTGACGCCACCCCCCAAAAAAAACAAAAACAAAATCAACTGTGTGCCGAAAAAATGGGTGTGACCAAGCACCAGAAGGGGCATGGTCACATACAAGAAGGGGCATGGCCACTGAAAATGGGGCGTGCCAACATGACTATCACCTACCCCCTGCGTTGTCTCTCAGCATGCTACCACCTACCCCCTGTGTCATCTCTCAGCACACTATCACCTACCCCCTGCGTCGTCTCTCAGCACACTATCACCTACCCCTTGTGTTGTCTCTCAGCACACTATCACCTACCCCTTGTGTCGTCTCTCAGCACAATATCACCTCCCCCTTGTGTCGTCTCTCAGCATACTATCACCTACCCCTTGTGTCATCTCTCAGCACACTATCACCTACCCCCTGCATCGTCTCTCAGCACACTATCACCTACCCCTTGTGTTGTCTCTCAGCACACTATCACCTACCCCTTGTGTCGTCTCTCAGCACACTATCACCTCCCCCTTGTGTCGTCTCTCAGCACACTATCACCTACCCCTTGCGTCGTCTCTCAGCACACTATCACTTACCCCTTGTGTCATCTCTCAGCACA